>NW_019211455.1:8442929-8515518 GCF_002443255.2 Varroa destructor
TATACATATATATATATATATGTTATACGAGTTTATTTCGTTTATTAATGCATTTCTGTGTATATATTGATTGATATGCTTACTCTTTGTGTAGTTATAACGGTACAACGATTGTATGCCCGCATGTTGAACGTATATTTTGAATACATCGGGCACTTTTATGTATATTTAAAATTCTATAAAACAACTGCTCGTTTAAAGTCTCGCCATATGACGAACGTCCGAAGTTTCTGTATGATGTGAAACTTCACTAGAAGAAGGAAGCTATTATGACATTTTGAATTGTACATGCAATTAGGTACTCTATTTTGATGTTGGTTTGCAACTCTTTAAAAGTAGTCTTCCTAGAAAAAAGTAGCAGACTTAGGGGGTTAGATTTTAGTTACGTGGTCGGTTCCCAATGTATATAGCCAGATCAAGTTCAAATAAACTAATCCGTTAACACAAAGGAGCAAGGCTGGTTGGGCTCGTTTATTGCCATGGAAGCTAATATGGATCTCCTTTCAGCTTATAGTTGATACCTTCAGTGTTTTCATGTCTTTTTCCTAAGTTTGCCGCTGAAACAATGGATGAATATTTGCACAGAGCTTCCTCTGAAAGGCGGGATCAGCTTCATCTTGAAATACGAACCTTAATAAGAACGTTATGGGTCACGGGTATGATAGTGAAGGCTTAATTACCGTGCAAACAAAATGAAATAATTGACGCAGGAAAACGGGGTGGAGTCAATGATGATTACGGCATGAAATAAGTTGATAAAACAGCTGCGTTGAGAAAGTTCTAGTGGATCGGCAAAAGTGACCGCAACTGAAGTGTGATGCAACCGCACAATAGAAAAGTTCATCATTTTTTGTTTCAAATTCATGGCTCCGATGTAACAATAAGTTAAGTTTTAGCGGTTCAACAGAGCTAGCACAACGTTTTGATAGTAACGTCTTCCTGACTACTACTTTAAACCATTAAAGCTATGACACTTTCTTGCGTAATATGTAAGCGTTTTCATTTGCTTCCTCAAAAGACATAAAAAGCACTGAAGTAAAGACAAGACTGACAATTGGCTTCGTTATCAGGATATTGGCAATACAGAATACAAACATATATAAATAAAATTATATTACATATATGTGTGTAGCATTCAGCCATAATACTCGAGCCATGGACGTGATATATGGCGTCTAATGTAACGCCCACTATGGCTACCGGTAAGAATTCTGTAACTCAGCATCCTAACATCGATCTATGTAGGTCCACTTGTTCGTGTTTACAGTACATAATACTTAAATTATTATAATAAATAAAAAAACAAAGGACCCTTCGAAACGGGTATTATTCTGCACCCCTTCGCTACAACAACTCGCCTATTTGCGCACTCGTAGAATTCTCGCTTTATACCTTAATTATGATTTGTATTCGCTCATGGTAACTACGCCTCATAAAAACCCTGAAGTCGCGACCTAGTCTGGAATTATGGGCTACTTGAATACATGAAGAACTTGAATATCGTTTCCACGGCAAATCCTCCCTCAGTTGCGGTGATATCAAATCTTCAAACATATTTATTGAAAATAATCGTTCAATTCCATCTGTAGTCGTCCGGATATTTTAAACAGAAAGTTTACTTGCTTTCCTCTAAACAGTATAGAATTGGAAGCAGTTATAGCAAAAGTAAAGAGCACTGTCATATTAGTAAACATTAGCCATGAAAAGGCAGTAGGTAACCGGGTAACTAGGACTCTGCCGAATGTTGAGTTTTCCCAGGGAAGCGTGCGCACCAAAAAAGTACGGTGAAATTGATAGATACGTCATATCGTCTGTTATTTTCAGGACTGTTCAGGATGCCTTTTGAAGTATTCAGCATTACTACCATAAAATACAGGATAAATTTACTAGACAAGCGGGGCAAAGCCGGTAGAACCTTTCTTGTTATCATCAAAAGACACAGCGGCGCAACAAGGTCTGCCTGTCGCATCGCTCAGTTCGTACTAGTAGGAAAGGATTATTAATTCGAGTAAATAATAGATAAACGACATTAGCTATTCTATATCAGGCCAACATTACAAGCAGCAAAACTAACCATTATGCATTATGTTGCGTCGCTCCGGCACGGATACGGGGCCTATTTAGTGCGGTAAACAATTGCCAGAAACTCATGTTAGACAGGGTCTTTTAACTGTTCAGACATAGAAAGCGTAGTCTTTTTATAGACTTTGCTTTTCAAACAAGTCCGCAGAAAATCGCATTAAATCATTCTCCTTTATTGATTCCAACGCTTTTTTTGCGTGCAACAGCAGATGACACCGTGTCGTTAGAATCAGGTATTACCAAACCTATCTAACTTCGGCCGCAAGAAGTCTTTTAAAATGTATCGAGAGTGATTAATAGGCGAATAAAGTTAGGATACGCATAGATTAGTATGAAACCGCTGAAAGAGACAGCTGTCGATCATCTCAATCTTAACGCTCAAATCCATGAAAAAAACGGAATTTTCTGTCGGTCCCTGTAAATAGTAGCTCGTCTGCATCCTCCTATTGCAAATATTATATAGGCTAATGGTAGAAATCGTTTGACAATTTGCCTATACAATCAATATAATTTGTTCCATGTTTTACATTGTCGAGTGCAAACATGTACGTAAAAGGGTTTTTTTTTTCTATTTCCATTTTATGCCGGAATGTTATGATTAGTTAGTACAGCATAAACCTGAATGCCATCCAAACTTTTATAGATTCTGTTTACATTAACAATACGCGCACGAGCTATTGGCCTGACACATCATTATAGAAATTATTTACAACGAAAGCAGATGAAAAGTCACAATATCAATTTTATCACTTTATCAGGGCCCGTTTAGAAACTAGCTAGAAGACAGTTATTTGAGGCCTGCCAGCGTCAATGCTTTCCTTACGGTGACCTAAGTTTATACACGTTATTTCGATCAGTTTCTGATAACGTGTAGTGTTTTTTTTTCGTAGCACTCGACACCCTCTACTATTCCCTAGGTTGACTCTAACCACTTAGCTGAACGCGGCAGGTTAACTCGTTATTGTACATTACCAATGAAAGATCCTGAGGGATGTCGATTTCCAAATCATTGTTTAACACAGTTATGCTACTGTGTTTTAATTCTCTTTGATCCGAAACTTTTTATGCACAATGAATTCTATATAATTTTCAATATCTACTAGTTATAGGGATCAAAGACTTGTCATGCGTATTTCATAAGCTATAGTGATCTCAAATGTAGCACCCTCGACAATGCGGTTCAATATATTCTACAAGTAAAACTTTTCGTTTATTCTAGCTGAGCACCGGTGCTCTTAAATTTGTCATTAGATATTGAAAAAAAAAAACAGCTTTTTTTTCTACAAATGCACATACAAACAAAGTACAAGTGCTTTTTTTATTTCGAGCAATAGATGTATGTAAATTATATAGATACAGCATGCGTTATTTTTAAATGTTCTCATAACATAACATAGGCAATCTAGCCTAGGCGGTATATCTATCGTTACTCATAGAAAATGGGTGCCATCCTAGACCCCGATAAAATAGCAACATTATATAGCAAAAGCCTATAATCGAATAACATAACGGAAGACTGATCAGTGAGACGAAAAGAGTCGGATTTTACTGGGGGGCACCCTGCTAGACAAAGTGACCTTGAGTAAATGGGTACAACATTTGGCAGATGCCTGCACAATAACCTGTTCGCTTTTATCTTGGAGAGTCCCATAGGATTAGATGTTGCCTGGTCGTCGACAGCCGTAAGACATTATCTGTTGACAGTGGGCCTATGCCGGTGACGGCATCGTCTATCTATTACTGAATACTGCAAGAAAAAACTTAAAGCGTGCAAAGCAAAGCAGAATAGCGCAGACCAACGACGTGATGATTAAAATCGCTATTTCGCAGCTAACGGATAGCAGCGGTGGCTGTGCCCTACCGTACATCATTTCACTGAAGACTTTCGTCGAAGATATCTTTTTCATTCTTCTCTTAAGAATGAGGGTTAAGAGTGTGAGAGGCTGAGACTCAACGGTGGCAAATAAAGTCCCATGAGAATTTACCATAGAATTGCTGCTTAGTGTAGATAGAACGAAAGATGGATATCTAGTAGCTCCTGACGTTTTTTTTGGTGTTACTGTCACGACGAAGTTGCTGCTGATTATATTGTGACAACATAACAAAATTTAGTTAAAAAAAAAGACTGGTTTTTCCTAACTGGATAAGGTAAGGCACTCCCTTTTGGTGTACTCAGGTTAATGTGTATATGTCGGTCATATCCATCTGATATGTCTCGAGATAACGAGAACGGGCATAAGTAAAACTTGCCGTCATTAGGAGTTAACAGATTTTCCTGGGTGACTTCATGGTTTATAACTGATTGGCTCCAATAAGCGTACAACGGCTTCACTCGCTGGTTGAAATATGGTAAATACAACACTGTTTTCGTATACGGAAAGAAATAGCTAATTACTTATGCATTGTACAGCCGCATTTGGATTAAGGTCTTCTTTTTTCTTAATTTGCGCTATGTTTGAACACAGGTATCTTCAGAAAGTATGATTGACTAGTCTCGACAGATGGCATGATTCGGGCAACTCCAATATTGAAGACTTAATTCCAAAAACAACAGACGGGCTTATAGGGATGTGGGACGCTAAGAAACCTAACTTAGACATGTCCATGAATCTTTCACTCTTTATTACAGGTAAGTTAGTATTTTCAAACACACTATTTGTGCCCAAGGGACAATGCAGGGTTCCTCTAACAAAAACTTAAACCTGAAAACTGAACTTTATGTTAATGTCAACAATGATTTTCGAGATCAGTCTCTTATCGTAGGTCGTATGCGTTGTGCTAATTAGAGTATTTGAAATACAAAGGACAATGCTATGCGATACTATACTAATGCGGTATTAACTATACAAAAACAGTCTTCATTAGTCTGTGGGCGAGCCATCAGAGCATTTAGTTTAACATTGTACTCCAGCGATCGGCGACAACGAAAACAACAACTTCAAATAAGCCATCTCACAAAATCACTGGCTACCTCATAACTGGCCAGACGAAAACTGCCACCATTCCGCTAGCGTTGGGAACAACTATAATCAGATCAATCATAGGTCACGTGATGGAGACAGCACGGAATGATGACCGTGGAGACCCACTACAAAATGGATCGGGTACAGTATTTACTATGTGGGCGCCATCATTCAAGCTGGGTAGTAAAGGGTTGGACGACGAAGGACGGAAACGGTGCGACGCAGGCTGTTCGGGTGGCATGATATACTTTGGTCGACCGTTGAAAAGTAGGCGTATTCCCCAAACGAATCGGAAGACTCTTATGCTACCGAATTTTGGCAAAAAAAAAAATAGAGAAGAGGGATCCAACAAGTACAATACACAGCGGCGAGTGTAAAGAAAAATGGATAAATGCAAAATACAAATATCGTATATCGTATATAACACAAAAATGTATAATATTTAGAGCCAAAGAAATTATTTTAGTGAAGTCCTATACGTTTACAAGTATCAGGAGGTAAGGGAATAAAAATATGTCAGTACTTCCATAACCATTCGACTATTATGTCTTATTTTCTGTTTAGAAATACATACACGTTTACGGGTGCTTTTAACTGTAGATTTATAGGCTTGGAAGAGTGAGCGCAAGGTTGTTTAAGATGCGTAGGCTTGTAGTTGTTTATATGTAAATATATAGAATCGTGTATAAGAAATTGTACGGCTACTTTCCTAAAACTGTAAGCCTGTTTTTATCCGCCTTTATGTATAGTGTGCGCATATTATAAAGGAATCGGATTGAAATCCATTGAAAGCGTCCTTTGAAATACAAATCCCCTTAACGCATTTGTCGTCCTTTTGTCCCCTTTTTTGGTCAAAGGAATTATATGAAAAAGGTAACAGATCGCACTCGACCATTTTTGTCGAATTAGATTCTGTCAAGCTACGTCGTATCCAGTTTTATACGCAGCAGTAGTTTAGGTTTTTTTCTAATAATTTGTACTCCCAGCAAAATTTACCTTCTGTTAAACTTCTCTGCACGACTCTTTAAATAACGCCTACGTGTTTAGATTGTACGAAAATCAACTAAATACACACTTCATATCATTAAGCTATCCCTTCTTAACTAATTAAAGCGCAACGCTTAGTTGTACCTTGTCTCCAATGTGCAAACTTTTATCACGAAGATTCATTCTTGCTGACTCATTTGATCGGCGTCGCTTATACATCAGACCAGCCAGTCCTTGTCAGACTTTGCTCATCCCACGCTACTCGGTGAGTCTCTTTCTGTAGGCCCAAACTCCAAAAGGCCAAATTTGAGCAGGGAATCAAACGCAGAGCTCTGTCTCTTCCTTATTCATGTCCTCTTCTCCCTATCACTATAATCTTTTCTTTTCCTTCCTTCTCACATTCGAACATGTCGACAACGCAAACTTCATCAGCCGTCGAAGGGGAAATCGGTTTCCTACTGTAGCGTTCGTTCTGTAGGCGCGAGCGTTGAGGGAAATTCTCCTGGTGTTCTTATCACTGGACAAGCACTCAACTCTCAAAAGCTGTGGACGAAGCGGACCCTCGCTCCGCACAAGCCGTCTTCTGTCTCCGTCATCAGCTGCACAGAACGACAACGACAGACACTGAGGCAGATTAAAGTTAAATCACTAAAGTTAAATCAGCTAGCTCAGTAGAAAAGAGCTTTGCCGTTACCGTCGTCATCGCCGCCTTTGCCAACACGATCGTCGTCCATAATTAAAATGACAATGAGAAGGCTCAAGAGCAGAACCTGTACAAATGAACAAGGACAGGCCAAATGACTAGAACTAATGCTTAGTATGAAAGAAGCCTGAACCGGTAAGCTGACTGATCAATATAGTGGGTGGCGCCAATAATTCCCAACGGAATGAAAGCAAAAAAGAAACTTCGTGAATGGTCAAGAAAGATCCCATTGCTTTACGCGTAGATAAGGATTTTTTTCTTATTTGGATGGAAGAAAAGGATATCAATTGACCGGTATTGTTCTCAATATCTGAGCAAAAAACATGAAGGTTAACGATGAGCGAAGGATAAGCGAGCAGGACTATATTGAGAACATCAGATAAGGCAAAAGAAATGAGGTACAAGATCAAAACACGAATTTCGTTGTCCCTTATAGGTTCAAGTGTCACTTCAATAGATGAAATCGCTTCTGATAGGCTAGGAGGTAAAAAAAAAAAACGTTGTGCACTAATTTTAGAAACGCGTGGTGATTCAAATACAATACTTCGGATCCGGGCGTAGACACACCTCGTCCTGTGCAATACCTGACGACAATGCCGAACGTAAAATTTGAAACAATTAAGCTTTAAGGCATCAGTCACTCGTCCTAGCTATCGTATGGCCAAAGAGAAGATAGTTAGTTATTTATATTGCAATTACGCTGGAAGCGAAAACACTGGTTACGGTTCTGTTTATAACGTGTGAGACATAAAGAAGAACGTTTGAAGATTTGACGACTCAGTGTCATTAGTAGGTTTACTATACTTCAATAGATTCCCTGTTATTTATTGAATTATTCGTTGCTACGTTTTAACTTCTAAATTAGCACCTAGCATCGCAACATATTTATTATTATATTTAAATGAAGAAAGTTTTGCCACCCTTAAGGTAAGTACAACTCTAAAATATTCCCCAATCCCCGCGACCCTAAGCGATTCCATAACGAATATACGGTTTTATCTTCATATAAAAAGGTTCATTTTGACAAAAATTTCACAATAGATTAATAAATTAAGGTTTTCAGAAAGGTGAAGTTCGATTTGTTCGTGAACCGTCTTCTGGTCTAGAATAGGAATCTGTCAACAGTTTCGTATAACCCGTATCCTTCCCAGGCAGATCGACGCCGTGAATTGTGAAAAATTTTAGACATATATAGTATATAGATTAGAGATATAGAAAAAGCACATTTATATACGCAAACGCCTATGGCTCTCCGCTGTTAATCATCATACGATTACGCTTTACACTAGTACAAACAGTCAATAGTTAAAGGTCTTTATTTTACATAAACTATATAGTATTTTTATGTACTACGACAAAGCTTACATTAGTATTCGACTATACCAGTCAGCGAGATAAAAGGCCATTGGCCATTGTGAGGACAATAACATTTGCAATAAACAATATAAAGAGATGAGTAAAGACCAAAAGCTGTTACTCCATTATAGCTTACAACTGCAACAGTTCGTCGTATTTTCCGATAGCTCCCAACGGAGATGCCTGAAAAAGTACGAGCCTATAATAGTCTTTAATAACAGTAATAAATAACGGACAGCCACACAGAAACTTTGAAGTGGAGCCGAACCGATTGGACGTCTGAAGTAAAATAATATAGTCAACTGGAGCTTGCTAACGTGAGCTGGAACAGTTTCCACTTATCTTGCAACAACCTGAACTGCAATTAGAGAGAGAGAGAGAGAGAGAGAGAGAAGGAGAGAGAGATATGCCCCAGAAAACTAGGCAAATTGAAAATAGATAATCCTGCAGAACACCCAATAACGTCTGCATTTGTCGTGCGTGTACTTAAACGCGGTAGCATAGTATTTGGTAGAGTTAGAAATCCTCGTAGAGCAATTGCTGGGCAACAAACTCAACAAAGGCCACCTTCTATGAAAAGCTGCCTGACGGCAATTAAAACTGATATTTCGATAAATATACCGTTGAAAATAGCTTAAATCACAGTGACGGAATAGTACCATTTCGATGGGCCTCTCATTCTGTTACGATGTGCACAGATGTATTGTTCCGGCGGCTGATATGATTCTCGATCTGGGCTGATTGAACTATGGCCATCCATTGTTTACAATAAATTGGAAATGGATTTAAAGTGTACGTAGGCTTATAGTAAATATCAGCTATAATTGCTGGTTGATTATTCGTGCTATGAAACAATAGGCTTTTTTTGTGGAATTTTTTTTCTGCTGCACAAACTATTATTTTATGACAATAAACATTTGCATTTTGACAAAAACACCGGACCGCTGCATGTATAATGAAGCTACGAATAGTCTAGCCCCGTTACTTCTCAATCTGTGCCCTCTGCAACTGAATAAATTCAAGAGTTGTTTCAAATAGAAAATCGACAGCTTCAACTAGCGTGTACTCATACATATAAGCCAGTATATGATAGAATTAAAATTATAAGTACAAGCTGAACAAATAACTGATTTGAATAATCCGCTTTTAAATGTATCAGAAAATCCTGTTCCGTTGCGGTCGCTTGGCTCCGATGGAACGCAGCCACTCAGGCCAGATACATTTAAAGTCAATGCTACCATCCAACAGGAGAAATACAGTAACCGAACTTAGGGTTCCCAATTTAAAGTTAATGTTTATGAAATTCAGTTGTATAGCCAGTGGCATTGCTTCTCTTGACACAGTAAATATAAACTCAGTTATTCAATCGGATACTAGGTTCATAAATTTCTTAATTACTTATTAATAGCAATCATTTAGTGATTCTCGTTTTGTCAAAATATTGTCTATAGCATTTCGATGATTAACTAGCGTTCACAGAGTCAAAAGCTTGGCAGATTGAGACGTAATCATTGCTGACAACAACAGAACAGTTGTTGTGACGGCGTACTTGAGCTCACCCGTAACTCTTTTTCATGCTCTATAGAATGACGGTACTTCATATTACGAGCGGTATTGCTACTTAGGGGGGAACGGATCCTACAGGGGCGTTGCGTATTACCGCTGTCAGGAGCAGAGCGGGGCGCCACCTGTGAAAGAGATATTTTCCGCTGTTTTCACGACAGTTGACTTGTTTGCGACGGCACAAAGGTAACTGTCAATGCTAAACGCCGATCCTACAGACTCTCTCTGCCTGTCGCCCTTGTTTCACGTTTGCCTGCACTGGGGGGTCGGAGAGTCGCGCAGTTCAGGCGAACTTAGATGACCCCATTCGCCCATCAATTACACTCATTAGCTGGCTCACTGTGTCATTATGCGGGCAACTCCTGTCCGGCAACGACGCCGACAAAACATAGTTAAGTTCATCGTGAATTTTTCAAAATAATACGTTTGCACCCAGGAACAGCTCAGAGAAACAAGCCTACGCTTGGACGAGATGTTAAGGTATGACACAGTGCACAAATACAGCTTTGACAATATGGCGGGTAGCTTCCAAAAATAATAAAAAACTAAAAATAAATAATAAGGAACCTGGCGACGCCAAGGACGATGGAATATTGACGCGTGCGTTTTTTGTTTTCAACAAGAAGTTGTAGCTGGAACGTTCAGGCGACGTTAGTTCACGACTAACGTCGCCACGTCTACACGACTTGCCTGTGTAGCGGGTACTGTCAGTAAGATTATTTGTTCATTCTAGGCGATAAGCAGTTACGTTTGTAATAAATGCTTTAAAATTTACGTCCGTAACTACTGGTAGACAATACCTTATCAGAGGCTATGGCTGGAGGGCAATATAGATAATTAGAGGTAATGTATACGCTAAACGTTACCGAAAAATAACCTAAACCGGCTCCTTTCTGTGCATAGGGAAGATGTGTTTGAGGCTGGATTAACATCTAGGTGGTACATGGATCTACGAAATATACGAAACGTGCATTACATGATACAAGGCACACGAGGTGCATATAGAGACCCGTATATATTTCCAATATATGACACAATTAGCGCCAATAATGAAATACAACAGCGTACCTGTAGATAACAATACTACGCCGGAAACGTTTGCGTTGTGACAAACCTTCCGCTCTAGCAATTGCTAGCAATAGAAGGCAAGAAGAAAGTATCGTGCTCTGTGAAAACCTATACCTGACAAGCATTCAGTTGTACCCAAGCCTTAATAGAAGGCGGAAATTTATTATTATTATTGCTATTAATGTTGTCGGTGTTTACCAGAGTGACTCCCATAGACTGGCAAAAGCTGTTAATGTTTCGTGCGTTTGTTTGTGTCCATTAAATGTCAAAGGGTGATTCTTTTTTACAAACGCAATAGGAACAACGATATAGTTTGCATTCATTGATAAACGAGTTGACTCGTAATGCTAAAATACGTGATCACACCATGAGCGAGATGAAACGTTCCGCATTACTCTACTAGCTCACCTTAAGAAACAGAAGTGGGAGAAAAAGAAAAGTTACGAGATTGCAGCTTAATACTACTACCCGTTCAGGCAGATGACTCTAGGCTCAAAAAGGTTGCGAGTCATTTTTATGGTCTGTCTAAGCTCACCTTTAGGCGGCCTTTCCAGTCATACGACAATACGAGTGAAGCAAAGCCTCGTAGACTGCATAGCCCAGGAAACACTCACTCAATCAAGGGCATGCTCTGCGCTGAACGACTATTTCGTAAATAATGGCACGTAGTTAAGCCCTCGTCGAACAAATTGTTGCGTGCCTAAGGCGGAAAGACATCCCCCTAGTTGATTTACCTCTCCTTTCGGCATTTTCGAACAGTTGAACTCTCTAAATCGTATTCACAGCACGCATACTGCTTGTCGACGGGTGAACACTCTATCCGCTCCTCCCTCTCTTTCTTTTGAATAATAGAAAATGAAAAAATTAATATGACATAAGATATGTTATAGAGTCAGTTTAAATAAAACGAGAGCTTAGTTCTTATTATATATATATATATATATATATATATATATATATATATATATATATATAGAATATTCGAATTTGGGTCAACTTTAATAGACTATTTGTAGTAAGGGGACTACGCTATGCTTCGTAGAGTACGTATGCTTTGGAAAAAGGCGCTCCTCTCTAGGACAAAGCCACAGATTTACCGTGGCGGAGACCGATGTGTCTTGTTCGGAAACTAAGCCAAGTTTAGCTATTTATTATGCAATGTATCCACACGGAATGAATTCCACCACGATTAAAACTTTTTTGTCCTAAATCGAGCTTTACAATTGGCAGGTTTCATGCAGCTTCTGATAAGTCTGAATTTATAACGGGCCAAACAAACAACACTACATAGCGTTTATCTTCCGAAGCTCGAAAATTCATCCAAGTGGTTCAAAAACCCACTTTTGATGTACACAAATTTTTTCTAAGGAAGTTAGGGGCCGTTTTAGAGAAATGAAGATCTCTTTCTGATTAGATCATATAGATAAGCATTTTAGGCCTTTTTCACAACTTTTGGACCTTTGTCTTTGTCTTTGTCTGTCTATCATTGAACTTTGAATTCCAAAACCTAGTTACACTAGTATTCTTTTCTACGTAACGTATCGGAGCGATGCTTGAATGAGTCTAAAGCGACCAATCTCGCTTGATGTACGGTTACTACTGTAGGTTATTTATGTATCATAGTATGAATAGTGTTTACATTGAATAAACATGACCTTTAGGAGCTACTACGTGCAAAAAAGAATGTTAAAATATTTGATTTCTTTAAATGCGCTTTTCGAAACTACGTACAAGAAGGTCCACATTTTGATACCTCAACCCCACTGTGAGCTATAAGCCAATTCGGCAGGCTTTGAAATTCAGTTGCTTTTGAACTACGCGCGGCTAGCAGACGAAACTTTGCTGACAAGTACTTCAGACTTCTAGAAATCGATGAGTGAAAATCAGAGTTTACTTCAGGAGTAATGGATTTAGTAGGAGAAACACTTCGAGTTCCGTATAGGGCTCAGAGACTGTTGGCAGGCAGTCGAAAATACACGGTCTGACTTCGTCGCTATGCCTTAGTTACCTCTTACATTGCACAAAGGTGTCCAACGTCGGTTTAGACCCGCTTATTTCCTCGATGTAAGTCTGTGTAATGCGGGATTCCCGATGCTTAAAAAGGCAGCTAATGGCCAAGCATATCTCACCATTGATTTACTTCGAGAAGAGAGAGATAGAGAATTTACATATGGAAACGTGAATTATAGTTATATGGCTATCCAACGCTAAAATGCAAAGGCACTGGAAACAGTGTGTAAAAAATAAACGAGAACACTTTCAACAGGTATAAAAAAAATCAGTATTATAGCCCAATTTATTCAAAAACTATTCAGCTCGACTTGCCCGTAACAGGTGAATATATACATATCTTTAACTAAAACACTACCTTTAGGAAGCCAATAAAGAATGCCGTAAGGGACAGCCTTTAGCCACAGGTATGCCCGAAGAATTTTCCCAGTTCTTGTGGCAGATTATTGCAGCGGACCGTCTCTGATTCCTTGCTCGTCACTGTTTCTCAATAGCATAACAACAAACATATTCCGTTTGTTTGTGACTTTATTTGTATTGTTACTGCTGGCATCAATGATATGACCGCAGCTCCAATGCTTCGTCTACGTATTCTCTTTTTGCATAATAGATTACAAATGTAAACACATCACGAAACTCGCCAGATTCAAGTCATCAATCGTTCTTGAATCACTCTTCATTTATTTGTGGACAACTGTTCGAGTCTTCTGATAGTGCCCGTCACCAGATACGCATAACGGGTTTTGTAACCATGCAAGAGTATAAAGCCTCAGCTAACATCGAAATGCTAGCTACCATCATCTCGCGGGGATGACAGGGTGCAAATTCAGAGACGATCACCGAGAGCCGGGAGAAGATGATGCTGCTGCAATCCGTGCCAACCTGTAAACGGCTGACATGACGTTCCGCGTATAAACTAAAAAGGTTTGAAAGGACTGGACGACTAAAGTACGGCTTGAAGAAAGCAGGCTATTGGAGCATGAGGGGCTAAGGTAGAACAGATGAAGGTTATCAGCAATCATATTCGTAATGTACACGAGCAACAAGAAGAACGTAGAAGCGGAAAGCGAGTACCAGTAATTTGGTTGCGGCTACGGGGAAAGGCAGAATCACCTAATACAAACCACGAAGCACATGTTGGCTAGCCAAGAAAGCCTACGAAATAAGCTGCGGTAAAACTTTTTGATGGAAATAAAAGACGTTGGATGGAAACTCGAAGGAATGGAAGCGATTGTGATGACGAGGTCTCTAAGTGATATCGCCCTGTACCAATCTATTGCAATTTACTCATATATCAAACGTCATAGGCATGTGTCGTATGTTCTGTTTCTAAGTTATTTTTATAACATCTAGTAAGTACAACTTTTCTTTAGTAGTAACGTTTTCTGGTAGTAACGTACAGCTAGTCGCCCGGTCGTGAGTGACCCATTACACGCCTCATACGTTATCCTGTAGATTTTTCTTGATAATTTATATAGTGGACGAAGTTCGGATAGCATTCATGTGATGTTATTGGTAAGCAGATGCTGCTAAAGCATAGAATCACCTTGCCTAAAACGTAACAATAGCAGATGGTATTAGATATAATTATAGCTATGTATAGTTGAGAATCGTTGTGTATTTCCTAATAAATGTAATAAAAACTCATAGCATAAAATATATCGTATTTTAGCCGTTACTACCGGCTTAATCATAAGCTCGTAACGAACAGCACGCTCCCCCTAATATGTTGTATTATGTTCTTATTTTCAAAAAGCTAAGGTGCGCTGCACAAAAGCAAATACAGAAGATTCAAACTAGATCCAGATGTTTTTTTAGCTGGACAAACACTAAATAACACGCACAACTTCGTCACTGATACGTGGTTGTGAGAGCTGTTATTCTATTATAAACGGCCATTTGAGCTAGCGTCTGCTAGTTCCGTATGGTTACGTGGCTAGAGCGCGCGGGTAAAAGACGCAAGTTCGATGGTGGTGGAGCACATTGAAACCTGAATTCAGCGATGTGGGTTCAAATCCTCGATAGGATTTAAGTCTTCATATGAACTTCGCAATCCACAAAATAATAGCTGCTATAATTTAGGCACTTTTTTTCAGAGCCTTATTCACTTTGACATAAAACAAACACCGACGATAATACGTTAGTCAGTGTAGTCCGCTAGTACGTAATGAATACAAAATTCATTTAAATATTGTGTTTTTATTAAATAAACTGAGTTAGGCTAAATATTTCATATTCTTTGATTGTTCTGATTAAGTGGTGTTGGTATTGACTTGGAACATCATATACTACAAAGGATGCGCTTGTTTTGAAACTAAAAAATAGTATTAAAGTATGCGATGTACACTTGTTTCAAGCGATATATTTTGTGCGGGAGTTTCTTAATAGCTTACCAACGGAGTCTTGAGGTTTGAGATATTTATATGCGGTAAATTAGCTATGTGAAGTTAGGATCATCGAAGCCAGCGTTTAATGAGTTACAACTCATGAGCCGTCTACTATAACACCGCAGGCAGAAATTATAGGGTCGTAATTTTTCATTCTCGCTCCTAGTATCTGGACGTATTCCAGATCGCATAATCAAAGCGAACGTGCTTAAAATACGCTGCGCAGTCTGTTCCACTTTGAGTCTGCTCCGGTTGCTCTGGCTGCGCGAAGCCCATTTAGTATAAATAGCACCGCAAAGACACGAATCGTAGGACTATACTGCTTTAGTCCTGTTGGGCTTCGCTGACTTGTGAAGAACTAGCATTCCAAGAAGATCTAGTGCTTAGGACAGGTCACTCTCACCCACAGGATCCGGGTTCGATTATTAGTGTCCAGAAGTTATGTTTCATGGTATGATGGTTAGCACTCTGGAGTTTTAGTATATCAATCGGAGTTGGTAGGACCTTAGTCCCTTTTGCTGGCATAGAAACGACATATTGAAAAATTAAAATACTTAGTAATCATGTCAAATATGACTTTGAAGAAGTTTAGAGCGGAAGTGAAAGTGAAAGCCAGAGTCCCACACGTTCGCGCACGGTTTTCATCTAGTGGTTTCATGGTGTAATGGTTAGCACTCTGGACTTTGAATCCAGCGATCCGAGTTCAAATCTCGGTGAAACCTCAGTTTTTATGTTTTTGTAAAAACATCTACATAGTTTCCATTGCAGTAGTGAGGAAGCTAACCAAGGCACAACGTCTCATACGCTCAAACATCGTACACAGTGCAACCGTGATCTCTGAATTTTGCTGATATAGCTTTTCTGCTTTATTTAAACTATTCACTAGTGCTAGCCTACAAATATGGACGGAATTCACGGACTGAAGTCCCCTATTCACCGTTGTTCTATTTTCTATGAAGTATTTTCTGTTGTGCTTACATTCGTTGCTACGGTAATTTTAGAGTAGGACCTGAATATCTTGCCTCCAACCGGTTGATCGCCCCTTGGCTCCTAGGAGCCATCCAAGGCCGCAAGCATACATTCTCATTTTCAGACTCCTTAATACTCTCACTTCGGATAATCTAGTCATATATGACGTCATTTGAAATGGCCACCGTGTCGGAGAACTACGTATGCAAAATACTGATTGACGTATACAGTTGTCGTAACGGAGTTGGCATAATGCATCGTAGCTTAGGATCGTATACATGTTAACGGGGTTAGCTATCCGAGGCCGAAATTAAATTCATTTAAGAACTTTCCGTTTGCTGGGATCGCCTCTTACACGAATCGTGGCAGTTCCTGTGAAGTGAGGTGCCGAATACGTCCGAATTAAACGAGCGATCTTGAACGTACGCTTAACTTTCTAGGTAACTTCATGAAAGAAAATCAATACTAGTTGCTACGACATGAATCGCTAGGAGAAGCTTCTTATATGCAGCCTTGGTTGACAAACAGTCTCATGACAACATTATACCACTCAACGATGTATTGATTTAGGTATCATTATCTCGCTGAAACATAAAAGATACGGTTGTTATATATTTGGAGTTCTATATCGGTTTGCGTTTTGATATAGTCGAAAA
Organism: Varroa destructor; assembly: GCF_002443255.2. NCBI lineage: Eukaryota > Metazoa > Arthropoda > Arachnida > Mesostigmata > Varroidae > Varroa > Varroa destructor. Next base: position 8,459,674 of record NW_019211455.1, read on the forward strand.
GTTGAATATTGTTAATTACGCTTAATACCTTTGATTAAGACGTTACACTGACGTTAACGATTCTGCCTACGTTTACTTTACTTTAAAATCTAGATCAAATCAAACGATTCTAGTCGCATCAAATTCACAGAGTAGTCTTTTTGAGACGCAAGCCTTCACAGTCGTTTCGGTAGTTCTAGGTGCGACGCTGTTTAACCCTTTTATTGCTTATCCTTTAGCTTACACCTGTGGTCATGCACAAGAAAGTACGGCATACAGCTGGGTCGCACCGACCTCGTCTAATGTACCAAGATATCTTTTAGCAAATGGGTTTCTCTTTGTAAGCTTAGCATTGACCTTTTGGAGGTAGTAGTGCGGGCCGTACTTAGTTGTGAAACTTGAAGTTATGTCCTTGTTCAAAACGAATTTACTACGTTTCAACTATGCATTTGATATTTAACACTCGCTAGATTTTGTTGACAGGTCAGCGATCGAAAGAAGATATTCGATGGTAAAAACTTTTATTATGATTTTTAGTCTTCTTTGTAACGCAACCCTGCTGCCAAAATTTTGATTTGGATACAAAGAGCGGAATAACTCTAACCGCACTGTAGGTGTACGCAGACAGACCGGTTTTAGTCGGCTGGAACTTCTGCTTCGGAAGGATGTCAAATCAAGCATATATTTATCTGCAGTCAGGGGCAAAAAGGGATTTAACAGTATATCAAGTAAGTTCTCGTTCCAAGCTGAGAAATTGATATCCCTGTTTCTAAATAGAATCAATTCACTTAGTGACATAAATAAGTTGGATTTTAATAGCATATGGCGTATTCCTAGAGTCCTATTCATGGTCGACTTAAATCCTTTCGCATAGACTCTTGCTGGACCAAGATTCTGTTTATACATCGTGTTTGCCGTGAGGTTTACAAGCAGAGCATCGCAGAATGCAGCCGCAGATACCAGCAGGCAGTTAAAGTGACGCGTTCGTCATCCCCTATTGAAACCCCACACTAAGAACTGCCTCAGTCCAAGCGTGCCATTTGCATAGGCCGCAAGTCGCAGTTTTAACGGGACCCGCAGATTGGCAGTCTATGAACGGTGCATTGCTTGTTTGGCTCGTTGGATCAATATGGAATAACCATCACTATGCTAATGAGCTATTGTGCTTACCTACAAATACATTATTGCGCACAGGAGAAAAATCTACGATTTTGGAACAACAAATCAAACGGAATCTCTAGCTATGTTTACACACGTTTTTGACGCATGCATAATTTGCCTCGAAAATACCCTACACCAAAGCGATTCAAAAATAAGGATTTTTCTTGGGTCTTGGAGGGGGCAGTAAAGCGAGCCTAAACAGATCTGGCTGTATAATAAACATAATAATAGTAGTATTTAATAGGTTTAAGCAACACATCTGAAAGCACAAGAACGGCATCGAGGTATGGGGCCTTGGCCTTAAGCCAGCCCGATGGACTTTCAGCTTGACCTTGGCAAATACAATTTTATAAGGCACCAAGCAGATTTACAACTCGGTCGTTCTCCAGTATGGACGCGCGCATATGCATCGCGAAAATCATCCACTCAGATTTGGTAGGTCGTAATTGATTCTGGATGAAGGCTGAAGTCGCGTAGTTACGCAGGGTATCCGTTTTCGATTAACAACTAATCGTCACCCGGAAGCAAAGTAGTTGTCAAAGAAAGTTTGGATCCAGAAGTTGTGAAACTCTTCAGACCGAAAGTTAGGAAATTTTTTGAATGTGCTGGAAATGTCATTTACCATAACTACTATTTACTGCAATTACATCTTTGATTCGAGACCAAAACTACTTCCTAATATTTTCCTTAATCCTCCAATACCTTCTAGTGTGGTCATGCATTAAGCGAAATTGATATCCCCTGAATCTGCTGAAGAGTCACACGAATAAGCTTCATACAAAAGATTCGAGTGGAAATAAATTCTAAGCTTATGCTAGGTCAAAAGTCCTAAGGTGCGAGGCCTTCAAACGATCAAAATGTGCATTGAAGCTTATCGGGACAATTGAATGGGCAAATAGTACACTTTTTTGTTGCAAAATACCCCACCATATTGAAAATGACTCTTTGACCCATTTAAATAATTTTTTTAAGCTTTTTAATTCTGAAAATCTTTCGGTTTGCCTAATAGAAGTCTTCTCTAGATTTCCCAGGATCCGCATGCAAACTGACAAAGGCGTCCATGGTCAATTTCGTGTAAAAAAAGGAAGCTTTTGCTCTCATTGACGCTGCCCCCGGCACGAAAGGATCGGATAGCAGCTGATCTTTACTCGAATGGCAAAGATGACGCACCGCTTTGAGCCAGGACAAGGTTGTAGCTTTGATATAAAAAGAATCAGTATTTCGTCTGTGTACATGCCTATTACAGATAGCCCGCCAAAGTATAGCCGGATTCGAACTAAACCTCGTATATATATATATATATATATATAAGAAATGAAAGTCAATCATTTGTTAATCTCTATCTGGTATATATACAAGCTGGCGTTCGCTGAAGGCTGCGTCTTGCGGTAATCATCGTTTCAAATATTGATAAACGCATCAGAGTTAATGCATGTAAAAGGTAAACTTATGTGCCTTCGGCTATGCATCGATCAGCTAAAAAGTTCTGACTGAATCTGTGTTGCAGCATGGCGTTTTGACTTAAGTTGTTGTTCTTCTAAATTCTATATTGAACGACCCCAAAACAGAAAATACAGTTAGAGTTATTTGGTTTGAGATAAGTATTTTTGAATTTACTGACTTTGCTAAATATTTTGGAACATTCTATAATGTTTTGTAGTATTGTGTTATCATGTCGTCATCTGACCTAAATAAGTAAAAAGCAATCATTCTTTCCGCCTCAAATGGATCACGAAAGCAATTTCCAGTACCAGTTTAGAAGTAACTGTATGGTCCTAGTGTAAATGATTGCAATTCTGGAAATAGCTAGGTAAGCTCCAACGTTAACACGTTCACTTTAATTCCTTATCGGAATCCTGTTGCCATCGAACGATAGGGTAAAGGACAAATCAACTAATACTGCGCTTCTGTGCGTTCTCGTTGTGCACAGTTTCCCCTAAATATTGCCATCGATGTATTCTATTCGCTTATCGTAACAAATAATATAAAGTTATTTTAATAATGTAATGGAAAGCTGTACGAATTTAATCTTGAAACGTCTTCTTACATCTTTTCCCTATTCGTCATCAATTATTTCCTGAACGAAAAGCAAAGCAGAATGAGTAGCGTAGTGCGTGTAGAGGCGTGGCTTTGCTGGCGCGTCATGATTTCTTCCGGGCGCTAAACCCTGCTCTTACTTCTAGGCTATAGCGAGGCATGGTGTTCGGCTTACTTAGGTAAGCATCAGAGAACGACGAGGCCAAGGCCTGCCACCCGTTAACCACTGGTATACAGTGACTATGGCAAGAAGCAGTCGGTGTCCTTACCCTTTGCTATTCGGTATTCACGAACACGGCCGAATGCCGAGCGGTGCACAGATGGTGTGAAGTGTTACTGACTCTCCAGTGTTCTCTCTCCGGTTTCTTTCTTGTGCCAGCGAAGGGGCAATGGCAACAGCGGTAAAAGCAGTCGTTCCTAGAGACTCGTGCCCGTGCCCTTTTTCACACCACCGTTCCTTTCCTACCCCTTTTTATTTTCGGTGGTGACGGCAAAAGTCTCTACTGCAATTTCTGCTGCTGCCGCCACTGGTTCTGGTCGTGCGGAACCGACTTTCAACAACTACGGTCCTCACTACGGCGGCGGCCTAGTTTTCAGCGCAAGGAAAGGTGGGCTCACGATTGTTCGTCTCGTGCCGCCGCCCCATGTCCTTACCAACCGTCGTTCAATCGTTCGCATTTGCAACTCAAAAACGCCTATTTTCAGAAGTGCTACTACTACGACCACTGCCACCAATAACAGCAGTACGACTGCTGGTGGAGGCATCGCTTCTTCTCCCCCAAAGCAGTGGGGGTCCATGAGCGCGTCTACGGCAGTCCCGTCGTTTTCAGACTGCGGATCTCCGTTGCTGCCTACACGTACCTCCGTTTTTTTTTGCTGTAAGCAAGGTAAGCAGGAAGGCGTACCATGACGCTGTGGGGTGCACAGAAAATAGGTCATTTTCGACTACGATGGGAAAACGGCGATGAACTAGGGTTTGGTAGAACGAAGTCTGTCAGCGTTTGTCAAAGGGCGCCTGCACCTTCAGGAGTTCATTTGAAGAATCTAACAGGGAGGAACGGGTTGAGCGATAGGAACGGTAGAGGCAAATGGGGAATATTGAACGTTCTCTCAATCTTCGTACCGCATGGAACGCTCTCTCGCCTGGAAGCTACGCTACGTACGTATACTGTGGCGTCATTGATGTTGGCATCCTGCTACCTTGCCGATGCCATCCTGCCATTAACAAGATTTGGAAACATTTTTGAGAAATTCTGCTGCTACTAGCAGTGCTACCACTAGTACTGTTTCTACCTCAACGCTGAGGTACAATAAAGGACTCACGCACACGGTGGAAGCGTCGACATCATCACGCTGAAGAGACGCTACTGCAAGTGCTATTACAACTCAATTCTTGACTGAAAGTAAGCGGTAGCGGGCCCTGTGCCATCTGATATGTACGTAAGTAGCACGACGCAGTTCGGAATGGGTACATCCTGGGTTATGGTTCAGGTTAAAGAAAAAAAAGAGAGAATGTCCCCGGAAATTCCGTCGGAGTGGGCAAACCCATTCACACTGTGCCAGCCTTTTTATGGAACATACGGATTACTGTTCAGGCCATCCAATTTCCCTTTGGCGCGTAATTGTCCCATTTGTCATTTATTTGCTGCTTAATGAATGGACTGTACGTTTTATCGAATATATACAAAGCGTGGTAGCTTGAGTATGTTGATTCGTAGGCGAAAATAGATGACGGTGAAAGCAGAATTGTTTTAATGCTTAACAAACGTTGCTCAGCGACTGCTGACAAAAAGCTGAAAAAAAAACATTTCATGCTGAAGTCTGATGTTTCTAGCGAAACTGCCCTCATAGAACCCGCAGAGAGGTTAAACATTAAAAGGTAAAAGTCTTTTGCCATAATACTACACCGCTCATGCGTCGTTACTTTTATTGAGGTTTACTTTCACAAGTAGAACTCGACCGCTGCCTTCCCTCAAACGCATCATTCGCCAGGTCTAGCCTCTCGCGACGTCATCTTCTTCATATTTCCGTTGCTTCATCCGAATCATTTGAAAAAAAATTAGCATATAGAAAAAAACATATTGGATAATTGAGAGTAGGGCTGTGCTCTGTTCCTACGGCTAGCCCCGAAAACTGCTTCAAAGGCTGGAACAAACAAACAAACAAACAAACGCACATGTGCATTGAGTCTTTCGTTGGGATTGCTTCGAAAAGTTAAGGTTGACATGATCGGCCAAATCTGAGCAAAAATCTTCCCTGACAAGGTATTTAGCTCTTATAACCCAGCGTTAAAGACGTAGCAAGGTATTTACTCAATCAGTGGCTTCCCATTTACTGAGAAACATTTCTAAAAAAGTATCGCTAAAAATTTAGATCAAGTAGAAATAATGAGAGCAGACTATTCCCGAGTAAAGGCAGCTGGGTTGGAAAGGCAACAACAACCTATATATTTTTAAAGAGAGCTAATCACAACTTAGTCTTCCGTCGTTTTTAAGCGCACGTTGTTCCTTTCGTATTTTTATGGTTTTATATAGCTTCTTCAGCTGCGGTGGTTTATTATCCAATTATACAGAGGAGGAAGGAGGCGGGGTAAAAAGTTTTTAGCAGCTTTATATATCTACACATTAAGTAACTCTCTTTCAAATGGTCAGAAGACACTTCCTTCGCTCTGTAATATGTGTGTCATTTAAGTGCACCGGTTCTGCATGTTTCGATGATTTTCTGTATCTTTTGTATGAATTAGGGAACGCGTTTATTGAGAAAGTCGTTTTTCGAATACATAAGGAGCCTAGAATGTTGGTTCTTCGGACCGGCATCGCTACTCCCTACGCGACACAAATTACGAGTATGGCACTCCTAGCGTCTCATTTAGCTTAAGCTATATGCAAACATGAACTGAGCTTCTCCGAACATCGGGTAATCTCATTTGGTCATAACGCGGCCGGCTGAGATCCACCATGTTCATACGAATAATTATTATTTAACATTATTACGTAATATAATGCTATTTTCGCTCTGTCCAATTAGGAAAAAGGTTAAACCTAGAGGCCTTGGGTTTGAGCAATATTTTGTAAGAGAGATTATTGTCCTAGAATATATATACACGTCCGAGGGGGTCGGTCCAACAGGTTTGGCCTGAGCCTCAAATGTTTTTGTTACTGCAATTACACCTTCGCTTAGTTATTTTCTCATCCTTTCGTATTATTATTATCATTTAGCAGGTTGTTGGCTTATTATGCTCCAAATTGTGTGGATGTTTTTGTTCTTTTTCTTCTTATTTATTTATTTTTTTTTTTGCTTCTATCTGGATACAATAATTGTGTGATTGTGTTAATTATTTCTGTTACAATATCCCAGCCGTTAGTTACAGCATAATTGGTAGATGAATTATGAATGATCGTCTGTGTTTGTCTGAAAACGTTTCGGTACTCGTTCATTATTGATTTTCTATTTCATTCATAAATTGTTCCGTTAATTTCCTCAATTTTATTGTTGATTTATTGTAGTCGTATAGTTAGGTTATTATTTATCATTTTAGCATGTATTTAACAATATTCCTTAATAGGACATAGTTTTGCCAATGTATTATGTTTATGTGTCCTGCTGTAACAACTAGGTCCACAAGTTTCAGCAACCTTTACTCGTTTAGGTTGTTGTGCTCACGTTGGAACAAATGCTCTTTCATGTTTAACGTCAAATTTCACATTATTATAGATCCTTGAAGATGGTAAAATATTTTACGTTTTTTCGTATTTCGCATTTTTCAAACGACGGACGATATCGTCTCTCTCTGAATATCGTTATTTATTAGAGATAGAGAGACTTGGAAATAAATTAGCTGACTATGTCACGTTGAAGTTTCTCAGGCACTAGGCCAATTCCTCTTATATTACTTCAGAGCAGCTGAGTTATAGCTGAAACAGCCAAAGACAAAGTAATAAGCGAACTTAAATTTTAATTAAAATACATTTGTATAAATTCAATCGTAAAGGTTTAATGGGAAAATCCAGCTCAAACACATACAAGAATACGGAGCGAAGGAAAGAGGTAGAGCGGACGTGCTCAGTTAAACTTCTCATTATTAATTTCCACCTCTATCGACATGTCACAAACAGTCTTCAAAAGGGAATGGGAATAACTCTTCCGGAAATATGCGTCTTGTCGGCCAATACTGAAACAATTACTAATACAAATTATTAAGTTGCCAAGGAGGAAAAAAACCTGCGTTGTGTTCGTACTAGTTTTAGTTTTCCGAGGAACTTGGCCATTTACAGTCACAAAAAAATAATACGATCCTTTTATGATCATACCAGCTAACGCGCACCTCTACAAAAGACGAACTAGGCAGATTAACCCGCTTTAGGCAGACGTAGAAATGATGCCACACATAAATAATTGTTCTTATCTGAGAAGCCATTGATCGGCTCGTTCTGTAGCCGGTGTCCAATGTATGAGAAGGTTGCGCGGCTGGATACCTACCTAGAATCGTACAAAGGGTAGCTCCTACAAACTTGCATTCTAGCCAATGTCCAGGAGGGCCGATTCAATAAATATTTTTTTTTGTTTGCCAGCAAAACTCTGGAAGGCAGATGAAGGCGGACAGACAGACAGAGGATGAGAGACACAAATAATAAGGAAAACACGGAGCCAAGGGAACCGTCGCGTACCATCCACACATAAGCTTAAACAGATGCAACCAAAAGCCGTACGGAGATGACTGCAAGGGCTCGTAGGTCTTCGCAAGAGCATCAAACGTTACAGACAGCGAGCAATTTGGAGCAACGACGCAGGGATACCGCCTTAGGGCAAACTGCGTCAAGCTTGTTGTAGTGGCCTGAAGCAGCCTGGGCAACAGTTGTTGCCATTGGGAAAAATGCCATAGCATTTTCCCATAGCGCGTCTAGGTACCGTTTGCCGGCCGCATACCCCGCGACAACCATAGCGTCGATAGCACAACAGTCAACGAATGATTTCCCTCGGTATCGAGCAGATCGAGAAGCGGCAAAGCCCCAGCTGAAAGGAGGCGGTGCTGCGCGAAGCGCACGTAAGGCGGGCCATGTAAGCTAGGAAGGTCTAACTGCGATGCCTACGAATTCTGCCGAGTCTTTGCTGGTTGGCCTCTGCTGAAGCTAGGTTTATTGCGCTTTATCCGCGCGTCGTTTGAAGAAGGCCTTATGGCTGCTATCGAGACAGTGGCTATATCTAGTACGGGCTCGTTGTTTTTTCTGCGCAATCCCGTAGCGCGGACTTAGAAGAAACAGCGATGTCAAAAACGGAAGCAATAGTTGAACATGGACTTTTCCACTTTCATTCTAAGCTAAGGAAATGCTTGCTATGGAAGTAGTGGAAACGGCCTATAGTAAAGCAGAAGAAGGTCAAAGCTATGGTCATGAGAAAAAACATCAATAGGGAGAAGGAGATTAAAGTTTCATAAAATGGAAAAAAAATGTCATTTGTCTCAGACTCGTATACTTACAGATTGCGCGTAAATATGCGAGCAGGTTTAACTGCATGGATGAAATAATAAGTATGTGTATAAGAGATGGATAGAATACTTGTTTCTTATGATCGTATCAGTATAAATGGTCATACGATTCGAAGTTTTAGTGTACAGCAAGTCTCAAAAATCTATATATGATGTACAATAGCAGAATATTTTTTTCTATTTATATGGCCGATTGTTCAGGAAGTTGTTCAGGAGCTGTTTCATCTGTACAGGACAGACCCTTTCATATGAATTAAAATTCTGATCTTTGATTTCTAGTCGATACCGTGAAGAACGGGAGACGCAATTATACAACGGTAATACCATATATTTTTTCCTTTGATCGTCCAAATATATGTGTACAATTGCAAACATGCTATAGAACTTGCTGATTATCAACATCTTGCCAGAGTACTTGCTTCGCCCCAACTCGCGATTGTTCTACCGTGTCTGTTACGATCTGTTCGGCTTTGCATAGCATCTATTATTGGCTTTTCTAGGAAAAAGGGGTAGCCGATTACGTACTTCAAGGTGACGCGTTACAGAACTCCCCTGTACCATCGTCTATATGTGCGCGTGCGCCTACTTCCATGAAAAAGCTAATTCACGAATAAATTGCGACTAGCCTGCACTTTGAGAATGTGCTGTGTTATTCTGGCTCTCGAGTGAATTCTGAGTGGAGAGGCCATCCTTAACTTTATCAATCTACTCGTTTCTTCTGTCACCTATGTTAACTCCCTTAACCCTCTGACTAGTCCCCCAGTAAGCCTAGGCAGCAGCCGCGGTGAGCTTATGGCTCCAATTGGGGAACCTCATATAACTAACGTGTGCCCCTTACCCTGTGCCCCTAGCTGAACCGCCTCCGGAGTCTGCCCGAAGCGTAGTGTACCACACAGTCTAGCAGGGCTGTGGCCGTCTAAGCTAGTCCCACAAAGCTCTCTCATTTAAATGTTATTAAATAGACTTGGCTAGCGCGGCTTTTCCCCATTCCATACCACTCTGGATAGTTTCAGTAACGTTGTCGGTCGACAACGTCTCTGACAAAAACGCAGGGATGGTTACAGCAGAACGCCAAGTGCAGAAACTAAAGTACACCCAATAGGGGTCAGCGAAATCCTCCGTATGACAGCAGCGGCTAACCGGAGGGCAATGTGCAAAGTCTGTCCCTGTTGTGCTCTTGGCGCCCTTGACTCAGCCTTCACTTAAACCTTTTCCTCATCTGAAAGCCCGTTCTTCCTCATTGTACGCTAGATTCTGCTGGCAAAGCTGCCTGTTTCTTCTTTGCCAGATACCTGAAATTACATCACACCTCTGCGTGGACTCAACGCGTATTATTAGATTGTATGTAATTAATTAAGCAAAACTAACTTCAAGGGGCCTTAATTCGAACCCGATTTGTTCATCTGACGCTATATTTTCACGCGAGAGTATCCGTGTCGTACTGTAAAATATCATGTACTGACTCATATATATATATATATATATATCTGTGCGTGTCTTCAGTTCATAATCAGTATTTAAATGTTTCTGGATCTAACGTAACGGAAACGTAAAGATCTATTCAGTCAGTATGGCTTTTCTTTAGAACTAGCCAATGCGTCGGTAAGAATAATATATACAACTGCGTCTTTCCGTATGACATAATTTCAGTGAGCTATTTCAATGTATTTATTGATAAGCGCATGTACTTGATAATAACATTTACAAAAGAAGAATATCTTTTTCAAATATAAACTTGGCTGAGAAGTGTGATTTTATCTGAATCGTCTTTCCGTCTGCGCCTTCACAGCACGCCAAACCCACTCAGGCCTCGCTTTAAATAGAAAGGGTCTATATAGAATAGTCTATGATAGCATATAGTGGCCCCCGAGAAATATAGCAAAGCGCTGTATAGCGATTTCGAGAAAGAAGTCAGGCATATCATAAATGAAGATGATTGGATTAGTTGAGGAAAAATGGTGGCCTTCGTTAAACGAAAATCCAACAAGTGCACAATTATATATAACCATATATATCTGCATAAGGCTAAGGGGATAAATGCAATGCTGGTAAAATTTAGGTAATTAGGACGGCACTCGATTGGCTGCGCTTAAATCCATACGTCCAATACCTTTAAGCTAAGTGCAAAATAGCAGTTATATATATATCATAATTAAAAAAGTCTAGGAATCAATTTTTAACTTGTTCTAAAATAAACTAGCCATTGTGCGGACAAATTACATAAGCCTACCGTTTGCTAATCCCTTACTTCGCAACGCTCGTTATTTAACGATGCGTTCAATCTTATGTTATCATCATCATCTATGCTTTGTTTCGTGACCTCGCTGTCTCAAAAGCTTCTTCAACATGTTGCAATTAAGTGTATAAAATATGTAGAATAATTAGAGTCCGTTAGCAAAGGCGGCGTCCCTCTGCTATTGGATATGGAAAACCTGAGCGTATACTAATATATTGCTTACGCGCTATCTGACCACTTAAACCCCCAAGCAATATTGATACAGGATGATTCGGAAAGGTGACGTGCATGCATGTATAATCTAAGGGAGAGATGAAGGTTGCCTACTCATCAAATGTCAAAATCGGTTAGGCCGCTTCCTTTCCAGCATGAATAAAAATATCAGCTAATCTTTCCTATTCTGCTAGAGCTCAGGTCGGCCAAGCGTAAGGTCCAAAAATACATTTGGCTTTCTATGGATAGGGCATGTATTAGCTCTCCTTTAAAGTCATTTTTAAACGAGAGACTTTTCTCCGTCCTGTTATTTCGAAATATGACAAAGGAGCACGTTCCGCATTATAGGCGGAGAGATTTCGACGTATACATACAACAACTTAAGCAATTTCAGTTTGCAATTCCAAAGCAATGACCAGTTATTTTAATGGACATTCTCAAATATTAAATTTTAATATTAAAAAGGCCATCAACAAATATGTCCAGTATGTGACTCTATTGTTTCTTCCATTAATGAGTTCAACCTTTTAAACAGGCCTTTCATTTGAAACGTTTCTCTGGGGTATAACTTACAATTTTTTTCGCATTAATTTACTCTCTTTCCCAAAACGAGTAGTTTCGTTTATATGCCGATGCCTAAAGGGGGCTAGACCCAATTTCCTCGTTGTTATTTTCATCGCCTGACACCTTCAATCCTGTCGCCAGACTTACCATCACGTATGAACGGTACTTCAATTTCTACCGGAGCCAACTTCATCAGAAGAGACTTTTTGCCGATGATTTTGTTGTGCACGTCTCTGCGGTCATTGAAATATCTTTAGTGTCTTATGGAAGCTCCACTCAATTTACCAGTGGTAAAGCAGAGACAGTTGAATATTGAAGCTGTTCCGCTGGTGGTTTATAATGCTACGAATACTTCCTTACGAGAAGTACTGCGTTGACGTGAGCAGGACAATTCAGATGCAACTAAAGCCTTGAATATCAACTTAGGCGCATGAAATTCGCTCCCTGGGCAAAATTAAAGGACGTTCTACTTGTTCAAGCCACGAATGACTGACATCAACAATGGAGCTGCAGTTTGCAGGATGAAACCAGCAATTCGACTATGAAGATGCTAAATGATTTTTTTTTCTAAAAGAATCCATTGGTGCACTATGTGAAAGGCGAAAATTTAAAGATATCGAAAAATTACGTGATTCGTCACAAAAGAACATACGTTTAGTCTGTGTGACCTGCACGCCCTTCTCTAGGACCATACATTTGTTATTTTAGCAGGACAATTGACGAGAAAGCAAATGCTAAGTTTGAGCTACAATTATGCTGTCGAGTGGAAGATATGATTTACAGTTGTAGACAATTGATTCACAGTTTTCGACGAGTAAACGTGACCCGTCCTTATAGTTGACTGTCATAATCGACTGTTTAAAAGAGGAGGGAACCACTCCATTTTCGAAACAGAGGGCGACGATCGTTATTGATGAAGGCACTGCAAAACAATGGAAGGCCTGTTTGAAGGTGACTCGCAGTAGTTGAGCCGGTGACGAACCCCATGTGTACTCCATGCGAGTGCTGTTCGGTAGCGTTTTTCAATAACCATTCCTACGAGCGGTTCAAATATTATCGGTAGCATACATACAATTTTTCTAAACTAGCACAATACCTGTATCACCAAAACACCTAATAAAGATTAGATTAATGTCAACTTGGTCCTATTTCTTACATTCTCATCACGTTAGAGAATACATATTTACGGTACTTCGCCGATCTCAACAAGCAAGTTGCTGATGGGTTTATGCTTGTGATTGGCCTACGTTCACAGGATGAAGCTAATTCTCTGCAGTTCAGCGAGTGCGATGGGGGTCTTTTCGGCGAATTGACTGCTTTCTACTATCAGTGATGTTCTCGTTTCAGCAAGAATGGACCTGTCGGAAATGTTTTTCCTTTTTATTGGGGTCATCTAGTCGGACTGTCAGGCCGACTGTGTGCTTGTGTTATTAACTAGTAATGTACTTAAGAGCCGTCGAAGTTAATCTCGGATGATAGGGACGATGTGGCTTCAATACCTCTGGTAAGTAGTAAGTCATTGATATCTTCGAGAAAGAGGATTTGACATTGGTACCCTATAGTGGGAAGCTTAACAATAAAGACTGTTTGAAATGCCTGCTAGACGATGTCGCCGAATGAATAGATCGGGAGGAGACCATTGGGTTCAAGTTCTCTCTTATATTCGTTCCTTTATTTATATTTAAGTTAACTTGGCGGGTTCGCGCAGTTGTTTTCAGCGTTAAAACTATAACATGAAAAGCATGAACTGTTATAGGTTTAATGACTGTGATGTCAGACAATCATAACCCTATAATAATGGCTAGATTCTTATTCGTCTGTAAGATACTCAGCTCCCTATAGAAACTTCTATTTTTTTGACTTAACCGGCAGTCGAATAGAAGTTAATGCAATGTACATTACGTAACGCACACGCATGTATACGTATCATGTTTTTCAAACATTCACTCTCAAGAGTAACTAACTAGTGTGCATTTGAATATGTTCAATGTGCATTATAAAAGTTTATTTTTCCTGCAAATTTTATTTCGAGTCATGTGACGGTCTTTTCTGTGACGTTCTAATTTTGCCGGTGACTGATGCTTGAAAATTTGCTCTCCATTTAATGGCGTATACTTGTTTGAAATGACGAGATAAATTGACTCTACCTAATTACTTGCAAACTACGCTTCACCTCAGCCAACTTCAGAGGTAGGCTTAATGAAGAAAATTTAGTCATAGCCGCCGATCCGATACTTTGTTGTAAGAGCGAAATCAATTATTATTCTTGACACTTTAGCCTGTGGACCATTGCGCCTGTTGGCAAAGCGGCTGTATAAATGATATCATCGCAGCAGTACCAACTCCATCGAATAGCATTCAACATAATCGTCATGTTTTCAGTCAGCGCCACGTTCTTTCGGCGCGTTACCGTTGTCTACGTACAGCGGTGCAAGCCGGTTGTTCTTTCTCATCTCGGTATCGCGGACGTTGCTTCGAACCAGGCAACAAACAAGCTAGACTCCCGACTCCAGGGAAAAATGGGCCAGATATACCCCATATGGCTGTGGTTAATACCACCGCGGACCATGTATACAGCAAAAGAGGCTGTCCGAAGGTCGGTAAGTGTTATGGCAACTACATTGATCACCAGGTATAATTTTCAGTGGGCTTGAAATGCTAATTGTTCAAACAGTACGTTGACCTTGGTTTCATAACATCGTACGGACAAACTCCGCCGCGACAAGCCGACACGTGTCAATGAGATCGCTATCGTTCGGTTGTCGGAACAAAAGAACGAGGCAGGAGAATGCTGAGCTTACTTTCCACACAAAGGAGCCAAAGGGTAAGTGGGCAAGTGTGGATCTGCTTTAATTACAACACATCGTAGTTGGTTACGTGTATCACCAATCAGGGGCTCATTTAGTCTGGCCTAGACTCTTGTACAGCACCTCTAAAGATGCTCCGCTAAATACACGATTCACAAATATAGACGGACACTATTCCCGGTTTAACTCGATTATTTAATTAGGGAATCAGCTATTCTAAGCCACCCCACATGCAAAGCACCGTTTTCGTTTCCGTTTCCTTTGACCTCCTTCGGTCGGTGACCGTGTGTTGATTTTGTTGTCCGCTTTTTTTTCGCGCATTAAATTTGCTGCTGACGGCGATGGAGCTTTAGGCCAATTAAACTTAACTTGATCCTAGCCTCCTTCAGTTTTTCGACCTTTCTTTAATCCTTGACTGTCAAGTACATCCTGTCTCTGCTCACACTCTCGTCTCTTCCCTTTATCTACTTCACTACTCCTATCTTAAGTCAATCTGATCCTTGATGCTTTCACATTGATTAGATATTGCGTGGTTCGTGGACGTTTGCTCACTTTGTCCTTGTCGCTGTATCATTCATTTCATTATTTAACCCGCCGAAAATATCTCAAACCCTCGACCAAAGGGTGCTTCCTTCCGGTACGATCGAAAAGCAAGGGCCCCTATGGTCTTTTGTCGACTTCCACTCTCTGATCAGATCATCCTATAGCGAACATCGATTGAATGCTTACGTATGCAGGGTCATTAAGGGGATGTTCAACATAGAAAATCTATAGCAAGGGAACGCTTGGATGAGACTGTATTAAAATATATTTCCTCTTTTACATCCGGTACTTAAGCCGGTACACATTGCTTCAGACGGATGGCTTCCAGCGTAAAACGAAGTAGGATATAGGCATGACGATACTTTACGACGATATTTACAGGTTGAATCAGGTGAAAACCCATCTCACCTAAACGAAGTAAAGACCATTCTCAAAATATTATTAATACATAAAGATGAATTAATGACTGTTGTTATTAAGCTCATAGCATAAACACGTTTGTTTTTGTAAATGTTTAAGATTTTGCTTCTGGTTTTTTTTTTTTGTAACAGTCATTTCATAAACATCAATTAGAAACTGTAAGCAATTTCGGAAAATAATGACGACAAAGCACAAAAAAAAAGTATGTTTAATCTATTACGACGAATTGCTCAGATAGTAGCTAATTCAGCGTGTTCTGTTGTTCCTTTTAGTTCAAGCACCGGTGGACCTCGTTAAGCAGTCATAGATTTTGTGTAATCCACAAGGCTAGCTCTACGTGTACGTTCAATATTTGACGGTGAGCGAAGTAGGGACCATGAAAAAAAATGAGTCAGAAAATAGACATTACTTCTATCTATGGTTATTTATGTGCCTTGATCCACTCAAATGTTCAAGGAATCGATCTTGAGGATTTGCTTGCCTGCAAATCATTAGCGTTACTACGTACGCTTCGACCAATAAGAAATCGTTCCCATACGTACATACGTGGTCAAATCTTATATTATGCCACTGTTATAGCACTCATTCAATGCCAAGTAGGTCATGCATGGTTCTCATAATAAATGCGGCCTCAGCAGATGATCTCTTCTGGTGATTCGTATTTTTGCAGCAGAGCTCATTGGGTAACAACTAAACGTAAAAAGTTTACTTCTCTGCAAGAGAAAATCCAATAAAAAACATTTTTGAAAAGTTTCCCTTTTCTAACAGCTAAAGCAATGTAGGGCTACACAAGTACACATATATGTGGATCTAAACCGTATCGAAAAGTCGTACCCGCTCTAGGCAAATCGGTTCCGCCCAAAATGATGTAAAACTATGCACTTGATCTATTACATTCTATTACACGAAGTTTTCATCCATGCCTCTCTCTTAGTATCCAGTGCACGAAGGCTGGCAGCCTGACTGGTGCTTTTCCCAGCAGCAGACTTTCTTCTGTGCGACGGTATTCACGCTACACGCTACCCGACAACCATCATCCGCTACCCACCTTCGGTGTATGTTAGATCTAAGGGTGCTTTTGGGAGCTCTGCCAGCATCTGAGCACGCCTTTTGACCCGCCAGTGTCTTAAGGAATATATGGACACCGGAATGATGGATTGTTCGTCGAAACCAGCAAAAGGTAGAAAGGATCTAAAGTTTTAGATACTCTTTCGTCTCCGTAAGCTTGTTGTTACTCTTGCGCCCGCTTGTTGGCGGCGCCACTCTCGGCAGTTGTACGTTCACTAGCGTCCTCAGAATCACCTCAACAGGCAAAACGTGCGTATTTTAGTAAAATAATAGCGTCAAGATCTAGCGTCATGCAAAACAGACTATAACATGACTTCGGGGAGGTACTCGTTTAGGACACAAAAGGGAAGTCGGTGGCACTTTTTTATGTACTTTTTTGTGGGCTCTATTTCTACTTTAGTAGAATCCTGATCTGATATATCGACAAGAAGTCAGTACGATAGTTGTGTGACAGTTGTGAGATAATGTGAATCAGAAACATAAGATAGTCTTCTGATAGTTACTGAAATAGATTTTCAAGACGAAATTTAACACAAAGCGGAAACAAACGTACGCGGTCAATGCGAAAACAAGTGTAGGAGAAGCTAGCGGTAAGAATAGGATTTCTGCCTTGGTAGACAGTTGAACGCCATTGTCGTAACTACCTGATAAGGTTCCCACATTACTATTAGTGAACGTTTTACACCTAATTTCACTCAATTATATTGAGAACAACGGCTTTCGGTATACGTAAAGAAACTCCAGTCGCTGATACAACACAGGCGATATTTTTTTTTTAAGAAGAGGACATCTTTTTTCCGTTTCATAGCCCTATCTCCTAACCAGCACACTACTCACTTAATACACCCACTCATAGTGCTTAGGTCAACTCGGTTGTACAACACTTAGGAATGCTTTTATATACTCTACAGTTGGAACGTGCGGCATTTTGTTAACGGAGGAGTGCTACGTGTTTAGTGGCAGCTAAGATTTTCTGTTCCCAAAATAATCTCACCTATTGTTGCTCTTTGTTAGTCTGTGTTTGCGATAGCAGAAATGATGAAACAAAGGCAGGCTAATATATATATATATATAAGGTCTATATATAAGCCCATAAGGTTGTGCGCAGTCATAATGATTAACAGTGACAACCAGCCAACGATACTACAGGCAGAGATGGCTATGGCCCAGGTTTCTATAAACGGTTTGTATATTTACCACCCCATCGTACACTTACGCCTCAGTGGCTGACCCAACTTTCATCTATCTGGACCTATTGTTCGACCTGGCGTCGTTTCGTCCGGCCGCCCTTTCTAATCTGTCCTTTAAGACGCTACGTCGGGTATAGGGTCTCATACATGTGAAACAAACAACCTCAACAGGAGCTTGCTTGATTGGCTGATCCATACCCTCCTTCTGCACTTTTCCCATCCTCAAAGACGAAAGTAAATGGTGAATGTGCGCAATACATTGGATGTAGAAACACTGGTGATAATAATAACGGGAGCTATTGGAGGCGGATCAAAACAGAAACACAAAACTATCGTGAAAAAACAAAGGACAGGCAGTTACGTACACACATGTAGTCGTAACTACGTTGGGAGAAGGTTCCAGAAGGGAGGCACTATTGGTGGCAGCAGTGAAGCAACTGTCAAGTCGACATCGTTGCCAGCTACGACTCGCTCATTTGACTTAGGCTTGAGGTCCAACTTCCCGAAGCGGCGGACAAGCGCCACAGAAGATGGGTGGGTGGTTGAAAGCTTTCGCAACAACGGAAACTTTACCGGAAATTACTTTTGCCTTTTGCCCGATGCTGACGTTGCTACTACTGCTACTGTTGTTAGCAGTGTTGCGGCAGCCGCAACAGCCCGGGGCCACATACGGAGAAAACCGCGGGTTTCGATTCCTGAACTACTTCGGTTGGACGCGACCTGCCGCTGATGCCACCGACAACGCCACAATACCCGTAACTGTAGGTCGTGAGGGAAAAACCTGAGAGTGGCAATGTATGAACTCAGGCGATACCAGGCAGCATCTGCGCGTACCCCCCGATTCCTAGGCCAAAGTGCTCTTCTCTCCTTTTTGTAGTAGGAGGGACACGAACGGTGGTGGGTCCGTAGGGCTGGTATTTGATTGCAGGTGACAAACGAACGAAGAGAGGGAGGAGAGAGCGCCCGACTTGTTTTCACGAAAATATGGAAAATTAATTTTTTGTCTTTGTGCTTTATATTCCCATGCGCGCCACTGTGCTACTTTTTCAGGTGCTAATGTTGGTAGCGTGATCGTTGGCGTCTGCGTTGCGCCTTGTGGCGCTAACAGCGACCTGTGCACTTCTGTGTTGCTTGTACACAGCTGCTAACTTTTTTCAGTTCTGAAATCTCTTCCCGATTCTCGATCGGCTGCTCTGCTGACGTGACCTTTCTAATAAAGTGAACTTTTTATTCAAAGCCTATCAAAAAAATCGTTGCGATGTACAGACGTGTACAGGTCAACCAACGTACATGTGTGCAATCGTAACCAATTATGTGGACGTGTGAAACCGGTCCGAGTTTAGGAGGATATTAATTTGATTCCGCTGCTCGGCGTCTCCGCGATATGGTAAACTACTTATCTGCACTTATGGGTTCAGTTACGCAAAGCCACGTTTTAAGGATGGCAAATGTCCAAAGATACACTCATGGTATCGAATGAACGCTGTATTAATGAGTTGAGAATATGTACTGAAAGGGACTTGACAGGATGTCAACAAAGTTTCACCGTTGCCGCGGTGTCGAACACGATAGATCTAGGTTAGCTGCAAAACTACGACGACTCACTTAACTGTATTCTTGGCTTACTTCAAATAAACTAACGAACTATAGCTTCGCTAAACGAGTCCCACTTGTTCCCCTTTCACTCAGATGAATCATTAATAACTGTAACACTAAAGAGCAATATTCCACTTATTAAATCATCCAAGTTTCGCTTGTTTTGAAATTACTTTTATAGCTAGGTTTTACTAGGTATAAAATAATATAGCTATAAATATTTTATAGGTAAATAGTTTAGCTCGTACGTCTATACGCTTGTCAAGACTTAATAATAATAAACAAAAAGAATAAAACAGTATGTGAAATTTCTTGTTCTAAAATGTCGATGCGGTAACTTGGATGGCTATGCTAAGATCGCTGGAGGCGATACCTTGGATCCTACTAATCACACGTAGCTAATAGAAAAATCTTATATTTTTTATATTTCGAACGCTTGTCTATCGTCGCTGTTCTCGTCGGAAGTGATTGCACTACGTTAAAATTACGGAATCTGCAAATCCGAAAATGAATTAATTATCTAATATATCTGACTTCACAGATACATCTATTCTTCGTAGACTTTACAAGATAGCTCACATTTAATTATAGTAGAAGCCCAACTATCCATTGACGGGAGCTGCAAATATATTTTTTGGTCTAAGTATCTAGTCGTTAATTGAACTACAAACAGTGAGCAAAGATCGGTATAATAAATGAGATATGTTCATCCAGAACCGCTTTCCATTAGTAATATAACCAATGACATAGGACAAATAAGGATAACTCATGTTAGCAAGGTCGCCTTTGACTGGCTTGGGCCGATCGTAAGTGAATAATTTCGTGACGAAGTTTTATCATTTGTTTCAGCTTTTCGTGTGAGGGCCGTACGAAGACGTTTCGCAGACTTCGCAGCGAACGATTAGTTGAAACAATGCGCCCTTTGCTATGCGTAAATCCGATCTCACTTTCTGAAGTGTATAAATAAGGGAACGTTTACGTATACCGGAACGACTACAAAATCAATTGTATGTATATCTATTACGCATAGGTTTTCAGCAGTAGCTTCTTATTATCTTCGAAGGGTCGAATCTTTGCGTATACTTTAAATCAGTTACGCTTGATCACCTTCCGTTTCTCATATTTCGCTCGCCCATAGACATTATACCCTGCCGGGAAGCTACTTTATAAGGCTGTTAGGTTTTATTTGCACTGCGAGATATTCGCTGGAGTTATAAGTACCAGTAATCGAGATTGGTAAATTTACTTACGACAACTACTTGTTGCCATTGTTGCCAACGCGTTTTTTTTCCCACGTACAGCGATAACTCGTCAACCGCGAGATGTAGGGCTATCTAATAGTGAAGTTAGCGATTTAAGCTATGTTCGACGAACTCGTTCTTCAGATTGAAGATATGATCTGCTAACTCAACAAGTCGTTTATTTAATGGTTTGTTACTGGCTATAGTATCCGCTTCGTCTATGTATCCCAAGTTATTTCATCAGCTTTTCACCTTTAATGAAACAAGATAGGTGTCGAAAATGCGTTTTTTTTTCCCACCCAAAATACTCACAATCAAAGTCTGAACTCTAGAAAGCGTTTTGTAACCCGAACAGATCGGCAACTCTCTAGTAAATAACACTCGAAAGAGAAAGCAACAAACAAAAACAGTACTTCTTATACAATGCACTGATCCAATTTCAAATCAAGGCCGTGATATCTAACAATCCTGCGAGTAAAGCGATCACGATCATGTTTATCATCCTGGTAATCATTTACTTGCATTTCTAAGCGATCCCCAGTCTTCACTGTCAATGAACAAGGAGCACTTCCTCATCTTGTGATCTACAGGTACCCCCCCCCCCCCTCTTCCAGACTTCATAGCTCTAAAACACTGCCACTCGCGTACATCGATAAATCCCGCAAGCGAATTTCGTGGTAAAACACGAAGCTAAAAAAGACATGCCTTAAAGTTAATTTGAATACAGTGCACCTACTTCGGGTACTCAAAACTACGCTTTGTGTTCCAAATAGGAGCGCAGCCCATTGCCCGACCGAACGATCCTACTAAGAATTCCCTCCTTTGAGTTCGTCCTGAGACATTGCAAGTCCTTAATTAATTCTGTCGTTAGTTTATTTCACACTCTGTGTACACTGTCTCTTTTTTCATCCTCGTAAACAACCCTACCTGGCGTCGTTTATCGCCTTCTCCGGCTTTCAAACGTTATTTCCAGCAAGCATAGTAAAATTTACTTGAGCTCGACAAGCTGGTCTTCCGACTGGTTTCGCCGCTGCGCATCTAGGCTAAAAAATTCGACAACTCAGACAATAAACGGTAAAAATGTTACAGCTTATTATTTGACACTTGACTTATAATTGCAGTGGAAATTAAGGGAATATTTTAAGCAGAGAGTACTTCATCATATGCCCTATGCCGTGTATATATATTTTCATCTATAAGCAGTCGCGAAAATTTATAGCAACCCGGTGAGCACCTGTAAATGGCTACACAACACAATACAAACACATACAATGAAAATGACACAGGTAATTATGATTTCTATGTCCTGCTTCAAGGTTAGGCCTGTTCGCCTAACGATTCTATCTATTTATAATACGAGAGTTCGGCGACGGACTTCCTCTCACAGTCTATTCAACTGGCCTATAAAATTTTGTCCTAGTCGCTACAATTTATGACGCGACATATAACATCAGGGAAAGCTCCTCTTTTCTTATAATTTTTTTTCTCCTATCTTGACTCTCTGTCATGAACATATCTCATGAAGAATAAAACCACGACAACGAGACAATGTGACTCAGGAAACCTTTTAAATCTACCTGCACTTGGCAGGAATAAATGGTGTGTGGATACAATGTATCTTGCGAGAATGAAGGGCTTTAAAGTACTTGATGTTCATACCCTAGTAATAAAACTTCTTTTAAAGACCTCTCATTTATACAGTATGATAACTAATTTTTACGGTACGTTGTTATTTGTTTACTGTTGTCAGGAAGCGTATCGCGTATAAGCTTCACTATTATATAGTTCATTCAACTCGAAATCAGCAAACATACCCCATGCAAACATGACACAAATCTATGGCATAAATCTGGCTCGCGTGTTCAGGCCAGGCGGTATGCTAGCTTGCTTTCGCACATAGCGAGATTTCACCCCTGAGGGGCATGGGTGTCTCCGCGTGTCGCCACGGTAAGGCACACGCCAGGTAAGCAACGAACTTTCCCCGTACCAGCCCAGCTGTTACACGTAGTAGGCATAAAAAGATTAGCGTGACTTAGAGACTGACCCCCTTGCACGACTTGCACGCACTGTTTCGCGAAGCTACACAGTAATCTGATGCAGGTCCGAATCGCGTGGTGTAGAGAAAGCCATTGGAAAACATGCCACGGGCTGTGGTAAACAAATCAGATAAGACAAGATAACGCGATTTATAGTTCAAGCATTTAGAAGCATCGCGGACTGATCGTCCAATCCTTGGCAAGCCCCAGTTCTACCTGCACGGTACTCAGTTCCTATCTGGTTAAGACTTTGGCTCAATATGAGCTTAGAGAACCTACATAAGCACGAGAAAGAGAGGAGGGAAGAGAGAATCTCCAAAAATAACACTTCCGTTGACGGGCACACATCGTTTAAAGGAATTCGAATGAACAGTTCGACACGCTATCCTATTTTAAAATGTGGGTTTACCTAGAACGGGTTTTCGCTACGTTGGGTATACTTTGATTGCGTTGATAATCAAAACTGCCGCATCTAAATTTAGCTATTTCTAGCTGCCAAAGTCCTGAAGAAATAAAATAGGACGATTTAGGCCAATGTCACCCCAACTTAATTTGTTCACATGAAGCATGCCATTCGAATCTTGCATATTGTGTATATTCTATAAATAGGTGTAGTTTAAATAGGTATACCCATTTTCTAACGTGAAAGCGTATAGATGGAAGAAAGCACGATGAAAAACGTTGTATTTGTAATTTACGTTTCCTCTAAAAAAAAAATCACTCTCGATTTTCAAGCGATTTTCATGGGACACTTCGATTAAATATTTTGCCAGCACTCTGCTTGGAGTACATTACACCCATGAGTAGATGCCATTGCTGTTCCAATATAAATGATCGATTCGTGGCGACGAAGCAAACGGATTGAGCTGCAACCGTCTCGCATAGAGCTGACGCCAATGATCTCGTCTTCATACTACGTATCAAATGTAATCTATTTTGTACCTGTTAGGAGACTCAGGCTTTTGTTACCATTGTTCCATAAATAATTCGGATATGTCACGCCAGTCATGGCCTTTGACCAATGACTCTGGTTGCTGCAATACGTGCAGCGAGCACTTGTTTATGTATAGCACGCGCCACATGCTCAGCGTGTTTGCTTGTACGAGAGCCTTTGAGTGAATGAGCTGTTATGGCTTGTAACGTCGCTGCCATCACCAGACCCATCTATACGATGGGTGGTAATCGCGAGGCTATGCCGAAGAGCATGGTAGCAGTGGTTAATCTACCACGCAGTTTGCAACAGCAGATCCGGTCATGACACGTTCCGGATCGGACTCCCGATCCAACATTCTCGAGTCTGCGATCAACACAGCTCACGCTGCCTGCGACCCACCCCCAATAGGCGCTAATTAGACGACCGATAACTGGATGGAACTACAGTTTCACGGCTTCTCCTATGCCATATTCAACACGGCTTCGGTTCAGCATTAGCTACAGGTCTGGTAGGAAACAACGGCGGCCACTTGATAACGCACAATGACCCTTGACGATGAGCGGTCTGCGAGATTTAGACTTAAAGTTATTTCAAGACGCTGATAAGCTTCGAATCAGAAGTGGTCATCTGGGCGCTGACTTCTAGTCACCCCCTAAAGCCCTTCCCTCGTTTTCTTCTCCTGCCATCTACTTTAACCCTTTTCGTTTTATAGTCGTACTGTCATAACCGGGTGGAGCATAGGGCAACAGTAGTGGTGATCTTCGAACGTGGAGGCGGCGTCGGCACCATACGTAACTTGCGAGGAAACGAGCTATTATTGAGCAGGATCGTGGACCTTAAAGCGGCATTGACAGTGCCCAGCAGCAGGGCTTCCTGTGTCGTCGGAGGATATACTCGTCACATGCTTTACCAAATCAAAGACGCCTGTATGAAATGATGCAGGGAACACACATGAGGGTCTAACTTCTGCTAAGTGAGCAATATTTATAAATTAAAAGGAGCCAGATTAGCGGAACGTGCCTTAGTGCTAGCTTTGTTAGTGTTATATCGGCTGTGCGTGTTGTTATATTGCTAAAAAACCTTGAGGTTATTCAATATTTATTCTGTTACCGGAACACTGATACCGGATTTTAGAGGCGATTAATTGCGATTGTTGTCTTTTAATTGAGATACCTTCAAGCAAAACCTTTCATAGTTGAGTTTAGGTGAGATATCTAGTAAAGACGCTTCTTCTGCACAGGGTCGTCCTTGCCCGCTAGGCATATAATTCTCCAATGCGTCATAATATATTAAAATGTCTGTTTTTTCAAGCAACTTACTTGCAAATGCAACAGGTCAAACTGTCTTTGCATTAACGCCACATATGACGCTAAACGAAATATTTATGCAAAGCGATGACAAAGGCATTGTACATTTTTTGAACAGCATCCCTATTCGGATTTGGTTCCACCTATTATTGGTACCGCTGCAACGATTTGGCTCGCGCAGAACTTAGGTATACAGACAACATAAGTTATTTTTGGTCGTAGCTTTTGTTTGAAAACGCTATGCGCCTTTTTGAACTTGTCATACCGACGAGGGTTCGTCAACGGTGATATGTTTTTTGTACATATGGGTATCCTACATACGTATTACAGTAATTTTTTTCGTTCAATCACTTGTTTCGAGCTGTCGTTAATGTGCATGCTACCACTGGAAAATTAAGTTAACTATTTCTAATAAGTTTACTCTTACAAACTATTACATACATGTCGTGTAGGAAAGTCAAGCTTTGCCGGGCATCGTTTATGCTTATATTACTATTTGATGATTTGCTGGAGTAGCCAAGGTTCTATTCTAAAATAAACTAGGGTTCCAAAGACCTTCCGTTACCGATTGCCTCAATAAATCGCCTCCGATAAACAGTATCCCATAGAGAAGCTAATTATCTTTCTTCCTATTTTTCATGTATAATAATGTCGAGACAATGCTTTCTATGCTTCTACAACACTTAACACAAATCTAGTCAGAGTAAAGACTAATATATTTTAAAGCTTAGCAATTCTAATTCCGAAAATGTCCTATGCGTAGGAACCTCATTGGCAGTTAAACTGAGACAGGTCGGAACTATCAGATGGATCCAGCTTCGAACATGGTATCAAAGAGAAGGAAAACCTAGCTAGGTGCTTATATGATAACTATGTGCATGGTGCTTACATCAGGGATGCCAGTTGTGACGGGACTATTTGCGTGGCTAGTACACGGTGAGTCGTAGACGAAGAGGATTACTCGTCCTTAACTCGGTACGAAGCGTATTTCTTTGAGAAACCAATTAGCTGGTTCACCATTTAACATCATCGCATGGTCCTATCAGACAGGCACGTGTTCTGATCGATGTGCTCCTTTGATAATGCAGCGGAAGTGCGGTTTTCCATAAAACCTAAGCGTCATGGTACCAGAAAACCCGTACGCACCTAATTTTATGCTGGCCTTAGCCATCCGAAGCATCGTTTAGAGGCGGTAGCGGCAAAATAGAGAAGCAAATGGCCTGCTACTACACTCAGGGGGTAGGTTCTCAAGCTAAAAGTAACAAAGTAGCATTTTGCTCTCTCAAAGGCGAAAAAACATACACTATATTAGAAGCTAATCACCGTGAAGTATACGGTTCATCTAAGAGCAGTTCAACTTAAATCGCAGCGAAAAAATGAATCAGCTCACGAAGGTTTCAGAAAATTCATACTGTGGCTACATGATAAAGGAAATTTATGGCGCTATATGGGGATTACAAAGTATGCAGTCGTTTAGCAAATAGGGTTATCTAAAGCTTCGGCGACTCAGCAAATAAATTGTCACGATGAGTTTTGACAGTATCAAACGAAAGCTTTGTAGCCGTAAACTTATCAAAGATCGAAAATCGGGGGCTTTACGGACCGGCAGCAGTAAACAATTCATGGAAACGACGTAGAGAAACATCGCGTGACACATTCTCTCAGAATGTGTCACGCTGTTTGATAGGCATAGTGCCAAGACGTCTGTACTAGAATGAAAAATTACCGCCAGTTGTTTTTGTGTAAAATCTTGGATAGATGTAAATACCAATAGAGAGATGGGTCGAATTTTCAAATCTATTTATATATGAACGGTAGCCTCGTAAGTCTTGGAAGAGGCCCGCGCGGCCCTGAGGATTGTCTATGCGAAATTTCATTCATATAAAAGTTATTGCAAGCCAAATGTATATGGAGGCTTGTTGCAGTAGGAATACTTCGCCACTAGGCGGTACGACCTCTGTGTGGAATGATCCATCAATATTCAAAGCACGTTACTTACTACTTTTAATAACTTTCATAAGCACACATTTTTCGGCTTGCACCGATAGAACTCGAAGCGGCTATTGTTGGTCAAGATTTTCATCATTTTATACCTCTGAATGATTAACCACATTGTCAAGAGTACAAGCCACCATAAATTTACGCAATGAATCATTGACGCTATATAGCCTCAATATATGCTAACAGCTTTTTGTTTATATTTTT
This sequence comes from Varroa destructor, assembly GCF_002443255.2. Lineage (NCBI taxonomy): Eukaryota > Metazoa > Arthropoda > Arachnida > Mesostigmata > Varroidae > Varroa > Varroa destructor. Next base: position 8,486,696 of record NW_019211455.1, read on the forward strand.
TTTTTAGCTTTTGGTTACAGACCATAATGCTTACGGTCACTGTATCGTGTCGCCGTACAAATCACTGTAAGAGCAATGATTTTTTTATTTTTTGATCGACGTTAAGTAAACACTTTTATCGGTTCCCTTTTTAACAGAATTGCTAAGAATGTTTAACAGCTTATTAAAAATGTATGTTTTACTTTATTGAATCAGGTAGATATGTTTGAAATAATGGGAGGATTAAATATTTTGAAAGTTATATATGTATATATACAGTGTGCTTACGTACTCAGTTTTAATGATTCTAGCTTTGTCTTTTAGGTTTTTATTTATTTATAAAAGTATAATTTACGTTGCAAAGGAATGCGTACCTATTGTTCCCACTACAGATGCTCAAACTTGATACCGTTCTGGTGGTACTAAGTGGCCTTTTTCTTCAGCTCATCTGTCTGAAATATACTTATCAACATATCCTTTTTTCTATTAAGATATGATCATACAGTACGAAATAGTTCGTCATATTTACCGAGGCAATACGAGGCAGAACAGACCTTGCAGTAAATTGTTCAGAAGACAATAATTTAAGTAATTTTTAATTTGAAGTGTCGCACTGGAGTTTTAACGTCCAAAACATTTAAGAAGCAATCTCAAAGTCAAAAGTGTACGTTACCTATCAGGTATAAACCGGCTGGTAGTGCAAAAGATTCTATTAACTATTTGTCCTTCTCTAAGCCAGGATATCATGCTGATAAAAAAAATACACTATGGGGAAACACGTCCATTAAAAAGCTTTATGTAGATTATACGCTCATGAGTCATATAGGATAGCCATACAAAGTTTATTTGTCACAGAGCTCAACATCTGTGACTTGGTATCGCATTGGTAACATCTGCTGTTGGTCTTTAAGACAAACTCAAGTTAGCACGCCGAGACCCTTTATAACTGCATTTAATTGAATACCTCCTACATCTGCGAACCGCTTCGTCCAAATGCATGGTAGCACAATCTATAGGCTCTATTCTTCTATGAAACGTTATCGCCAATATACACTTTAATAGCGACTTCTGGGGATAAAATCGTTTGGATGAAGTTTGTGTATAGCAGGAATGTCAAGAGTCCTGTACCTTGGGGACGCCCCAATCTCTCTGAATGCTTTGACGTCAAAGAATCATTCACTTGGGTATATAGGCCGCAGGTTGTTTTTTATCCATGGGAGATCTAAAGCACGAATTTCGTGGGCGAGCGGTAGATTCGAAATCTTTCAGGTGCTATAAAAAAAGGGAGTGTTACTCAACACATGACAGATTTAAGTAAATCTTCAAAAATTATTCGAACGAGCTATCAGCCCGGTAATCTAGGTTAGGCTTTAGATATTCTCAGGTTAAAAGTCCACTCATGAAATTATAGATGCAACGCGGTTATAGTACAGCCCCTATCGAAACCCCCGAATAAGCTCAAGGTACAGAATTTAGTCCAGGTATTTCTGAGTGTGACATGCGACTCAGTGGTCGAGAATAGTACAATCATTCGGTACGAGTATTGATCTCAGTGCCTCATTAAACAATTTGAAGAAGTTTCAGGTGAAGGCAATCAGCTTCGGGAGCGTGTGCACCCGTGTCGCTAAAATAATTATTTGCATTCTATTCGTTTACGGGTGAGCCGATCCGTTACGTCTCACGTATTTATTTACAAAGTGAAACATGATTTATTCCAAAACAATTATGTGTTTCCAACTTTGCTTTCAGCGTACCCACAGAAGCTGCCAACGATTCTATCAGTTGTGGGCACAGATAGATGCTAACCAAATGTAGATTGATTGCTGTTTCTTTTTTTTTCAAAATAAAGGTGCAATACATGTGATACAGAACGTACGTTGTCATAGAAATGATTTGCTTACATCGATTAGGCATATATATCCATCTATTTCCATCGACTATAGCAACAAATTCTAGTGCTTGGAGTCTAAGACGGTTCTGTCATACGCGTTTACTCGTCGTTACACTGATATCGACGCTTGATCTTTGCGTATTACTTATTTTCGTTAGAATTACATTCGCTTACGATACACCGGCATGTCAACCCGAATCACAAATCACCTAATGTCCTTCATCGACAAGTTCCTTGCCGTCCTCTACAAACATGTACAGACTTACTCACCACAAAGCAATCAACAGCGATGGGATATAGTTATTCTTCTTCCCATACCACTTCCACTACTATATCTCTATATAGGACAGGAGCAACTCTAAGCATCGCCTGTGCTCTAGGAAATTTGACCCGAATCTTTGTTCGGCCCGCTGCTCTCACTCTAAAACTTGAAGACCGTCTTAATTATTCCACAAGTTTCCTAGGAATCATTGACTGATTGCCCTACTTCACTCGATAAGACTACAGCCTATATGTACAATAAATATATAATAATAACGTAATGAGGGATGAAGTCGAGACGGGCGAGATGAGCTAGAGCATCAGTGCGTCGATGCTTCAACTGGGCGTGCTTATCCAACGACCGAACCCCACTGCTTTGATAGCCTCTCTGTACGATCGTGAGGAAGGCACCGTGTGCATCAAAGCGCCTTCGTCGGCTTTTCATTTCTTCCTCTTCAGTGCGGAAGGGACGGATGGAGAAACGGGAAAAGTATTGGCTATGCCGCAGCCCCAATAAAGCCCTTGAAGCTCCCCTCCCCGATTCTACTCGGAGGTGGCCGACCATTAAGATATCGCCATCAAACAGTGTACGTGTGATACTTCATGCCACTGCTTTTAGTTGGGGCTCGTTGTGATTCTAGCTACGCGAAAGTCTGTCTGTCTGTATGGAAGAAACGTCCTGTCTACCGTTGCCCGCCCAGCTGCAAGCCGAGCAATTGTGGGGCTGCCTGATGCCTCATATAGCCTTCGATGTGATAGTAGATAGAAAGCATGAACAAGTATGGAGGAAGCGAAATCGAGACTGACGGGCTCGAGAACTTCGAAGTGGAGTCTAAGAGATAGACATCTATGAAGGCTACAGCAGCAGAATGCGCCAAGCGACGCTGGGGATAGGGTGTTAAGGGTGCGAGACGCTCAAGGCGTTCACTGCTTCCAATTACCATCGTAGGTGGAAATAAAAGAATAAGGCGTAGTGGATAGGTAGATAGATACCCGTTTATCTGAACTTCTCAAAAATAATGGCAGGTTCGCTTTGGAAAACCTACCTCGCCACCTCAGCTAGACGTGAACGAAGTGCTGGTTTCAAGAGTGAGGCGGTCGGACGATGAGCAGCTGATGTCGAAGGAAATGAAGAAGCCACGACCTAAGCTGAACAGACCGTGCAACGAGACCGAAAAGGTGGGTTTTGCGTGTTCTCCGCCTGTAGTTGTTTGGCTGCTATTTTGGCTAGGTGCAGCCACCTTAAAGGCGACCCTCCGTGGCTGCCCATTAAAGGCGGAGATAGCAGATGTATCGTGCTGTGCTGGGTAACTCACCCACTTTGGTGAAGGTATGTCTTTATAGCATCGCCGATAACAATGAACGATTCAGTTGGCACTACTGGTGGCTAAGGTTGGATGGAGTGTTGAAAATTCGGAATGGATTAATGAGATGGCCGTGACCAATCATACATAGCAATGAGGTAATGGGGTATTACATTACAGAAATCAATATATCGATTGGAAACAGTCTGTTCCCTCTGCATCATCCTATAACGCGAAAAGTATAGGCGGCATAATTTAATCTTATTTCCTACCTGCGAAAACAACCTTAGTGATGTTACTACCTTTAAGGTAGATTCTTGCTAAACTGCTAGGATACTTGCTGAACTGCCGCTCGGGTGTCGCATTCTGAGATTGTTCTTGTCTAACTTCTGGAAACTGTTATCAGCGGGATTTGAAGGATGTTGTAAATTCTGAGACTATAAAACTTTCATCCAAGCGTTTCAAAAATGTACATGAGATATGTGAAAAATCGGTAAAAGGCGTGAGGAGTATATGCGATAGCATAACAGAGAAGAATGGTAATAGAAAATCGACGGGCAAAGACTGACTAGTTTGGCCGCGTTAAAGCTAGCCAGGTATTACTTGGGATGTAAAAGCTTCTCAAAGAAAATTTGCATTCAGATGGTGACTTATAGGATATATATATATATATATATATGGGATAATTATTATTCACCTCGATTATCTAGAAATATTTGGAAAAACAGAGTGGATAATGGATAACAAAGCAAATGCGGCAGGGAAAAAAGGTGATCTTTAAATATCATAGGCTACCGATTTTTCAATTATGACCTTGTGACTGTAAAAAAGTGTTCTTTTATTTATTAGTATATTACAAGGAGCACTGAACAATTATGTCTTTGTGTGAGATATAGAAGGCCACGTTTAGGGTGGGTAGATGACAGGGACATACACACCTTCAACCGCAAGTTTTGCCTTTTCTCTTTACTGTAGTCTCACATTGACCTCGTCATTTGTGTCACATTTTACGCATCCAGCATAGCCATGTCATGAACCAGAGGGCCTGAAAAATAATACAGGTAAGCCCTGGGTGGTGAAAGATTATTACCATGCATAAGTGTGTGTCAGGTGTGTTTTTCCCTTTTACCTACCACAAAATAGATTTAAACAAGTTCATGTATTCAGTAAGGAGATATCGTTTTATTATTGCTCTGTCGTTCGTTCCCATTAAAATATGCCTTGATCCGTTGACAGATTTGCGCGCAATGAGATTTTTAACAGTTTCGCATCAGAAGATTGAGCTGCAAACCAAATGTAAATACCTCAGTTTTAGTTATGTTTAAAATCCCCCAACAGTCTATTTTTTGTGCAATACACACTTACTTAGCGAAGTTGTTAACAGCGTAACCACCAAAGTGCATTGTTTTGTTATTGCAGTTGACATTAAATTACGTACGTAATATCTTAACGTAAAATAAACTTAACGTAATATCCTCATAACATAAACGTTACGTACTTCGATCTAACGCAACATAAACTTTTCAGATTGTGTTATTAGCATTGCCCGCGTTAGTGGATGGGCAGCCCGTGTGTATCTATCTCTAGATGACGACTGAAAAGGACGTCGGATACCGTCGCCCTGTTTCGATAATTCTCGGCTGACAAGTACTGACAGCGTGCATGAGAAGAAAAATCCATTTTTACATCTTGTAGTTGTAAGATGGGTCGTGTTCCGAGTGTTTCGTCTGCTCCGTATGACGTTTATTTGGCTTTCTGCACGCGAGCATAGCTCCATAGTTGCGCGTGTATATGCAGCTGCACCTAATCGCATACATCTTCAAATTTCATAAATAACTATACACATGTATCGGCTATTTTTCGTCTCTTTATGTCCCTATGTGATTTCACTAGGAAACCTAGCATCTTAACTATCCGGAGATATTTATATGTTTTTTTTGGAAGAACATGTTTGTTGTTTTGATATAATTTTCCTAATGTACCTAACAATGATAAGTGAATGTTACTGACCTGAACTTGATTACACTATCGAATACGCATTCAGTACTTAAAAAATCAATGTTAAAACCAGCCGAACGAAACGGCAGTGTGTAAATCACAAAAAAGAAACGCGGTGCATAACTGTTCCGTCCGCTATAAGTATCGATACCTCTGTATACATTTCATACAAATTATTTTGTATATATTATATATACTAAGTGCGACGATGGCTACCGACTTGATTTCAAAGATATCAAAAAAATCGAAGAAGACAACCGACGCGCTAACAAAGAAAAAATATTACGAGATGTCTATGCATCAGTAATTACCGATCTACTATAGACTTCGTAATAGCCCTAACACAACGGTTTTCATCGTACGCTTTGAACGACACAGGTGAGGTCCCTTTAGTGTTTAAAGGTTTCAGCGAAGCTCCAGGATGCTCCATCAGTTCTATCGTTTAAAGTTATCATTCAATGCTCGTAGTTGGTCGTTTACGTACTTATTTGTTGTATGAGCATCCGTCAAAAACTTGATCGATATTTACATAGGATTTAACAAAAAAACAGTGAATGAAAAGCATCAGATATCCTAAAGTGATACAAAGATTAATCTAATGCCGAATTAAATTCAACAGTCAATGGTTTGCTGTTCTTTGCCGCGAGCCTTCGACGCACCGATGCACCTTACTGTGTTTTTATATATGTGTAAAAACAATATTCCACTTTTACTGTCACTAAAAGTTACTGACTTTTAGATATAACGATAATTCGTCGTTTTTTCATTTACGTTCCAACTTGATTCTTGCAACATTAGTTAACACAAGTTATATGAGCCTCTTGGCGGCCGGTTTGAAGTGCGCAATCCATCACTATTTGCATATAGGCCCTTCACCGCGTTATAGAAAAAGCCTCAAATTCTTCGGCCTTAAGGGCTAAAGAGTTTGAGCCTTGTCCAGAAGAAAACCATATTGCAGAAAAAAAAGATTGGTCATGATTATGTCTATTTTAGTAATGAATCGTTAGTTGCGATTACATTAAGCGTGCTCATACGTTAGTCTTCACAACAGTTTTATTATTATCTTCATCATTAGCTTTCTTTCGTTGTCGAATATATCAGCCTGCCGCTCGAAAGCAACGACCAACTGACTACGATTCTATAACAAATAAACTTTGCAATCATCCAATCATTAGGCCGCTACTTCCAAAGAGAAAAATCGTTCTGCCTCGATTCTTCAGTGACTTCGCACTTCACCATTCATATTATTATGCAGATACGCATTTCGTTAAGGGCCGTATTTTTCTGTATCTACACCACGTATATAGTTGATGGTGTATATGGTTAGGCAAGCACTAGACTACATGTATACATTCATACAGAATAACTAAAGTGTTTTTGATGAATGTTTGTCCATCCATCCATCCATCCATGATCAGGCACCACTTGGTGGCCGTTGGAATATTTTTCTGCAGTCTCTACTAGCACGCGATTATCGATGCGTTTGCTTACCGTTCTCGTACCAAATATAGCACCGATATCTGTGCAGAAATATAGCGAGGGTAGGTCTGATCGCCCGCGTTTCTTCGCCCTCACATTTCTTGTGTGCGTTTTCCGCGCTACCAAAAACTGTTTGACGAACATTTCCCAGCCTCAAGCTGTCCTGTGAGAGGCCGGTCAAGTCACCGAGCTTTGCCCAGGGGCCGATTTGCATAGTCTAGCGCTAGCTCGTATATTCTTTAACATCAAGTGCAAGCGGTGGCAACATTGACGCAGTGTTTTTCCGTCTTGAACTGCTGCAACCTCCAGGGACCCCATCTAACATATACGTCGAGACACATATCCTAGGCGTTGCTTACGAGTCCGCTTTGTAGACAGTAACCAAGCGGGAAACGGTAGCGGTGGCCTTCTGTCTTTTGGTGATTGCAGATACCCTCACGCGGTGTATGACCGGTACCTCCGTGGGGAGCGACTAAGCCGAGGACGGCCGACACCTTGACGCCCGTCATTTCACTACGAGACCATCAAATGTATTCATAAATTTCAAATAAACGACAAAGGCGATAAGGGCTCCATCGGCGGTCTGAGTAGCAGCAAGCTAGGAACAACTAAACATGAAAGCATAGAGCAAAGACGAAGCGGCCGATAACGAGAAAGGTTTAGATGTTAGATTGAATAGAACAACTGTTTTTGTCGCTTTTCTTCTTCGTTCTCATCGTTTGACGTCTGTGGACAACAAATAGTTCCGTTGGTGTGAATAAATCTGCATGCAATTATTTTACCGTGCGTTTCTGCTGTTTCTCTCGCGGTTTGCTCAAACTGGGGGTCAATACGCGACATAATGCTAATACGAAAAATACATAACCTAATCTCTAAATTTCAGCAGTTGAGCATAGCCGTCAGCAATGCTTTCAGGGAAAATCGACGAATGTATAGCATTGGGTTAAGCTAAATCGCGTCCTCCACGGTGCGGACGATTATTTCAACAAACCCAGCTATCACAGCTAGAACTAGTGTTTAAATCCCAATACTCTACTTCTAACTAGAGCTAGAGAAACTAGCAGCGAGTCTTAACTCGAAGTTTAATATTTTAATACAGGAAAAGGCGCAAGAGGCAAAGCGGAAACGTGCTTGAGTTACTTCCTTTGTCTGACTTTGATGCGTGGCTCGGCGACCTCGACAGGAATAGCAACGTAAGTGATAGCAGCCATGTTGGCAGAAAGGCAGTATACATTTTCAAGTATACATTTTATTATATCGTATCAATTTAGCTAGCTTTTGGGACGATATGAGGAGTGTGTCTAATATCCAGCCCGTCCTAGTACCGCTCGCAGACACATGTGGGCTCGCGGGACATTGGTGGGCTGGCAGCTTTGGGCAACGAAGGCCTTAAACAACACGAGTGTTCCAGTGAGCACTGTGCAGTAGGCCGTGATATCTGACTGGTATAACAAAGCTATATTTCATCGTCGGCCGCTTGCCCGCCTGCCTCTTGTTCGCTTTGAAAAGAACGAAGGGCCACGCAAGTCAAGCGGCGCATGGCGAAGAGCGGAAAACCAAGAAACCTACGCCAGAAGCCAACGAAAGATGAAGAAATCATACTCGTCAGCTGGCGCCGCCGGTGCCTTCGCGGGCGCGCCATAGCAAAAGCTATTGTACACGAGCCTGCTAGCGGCAAAAATCTGTCGGACCACAAACTCACACTTAGACCCAGACCCATCGCAACACGCTCTGGCCTACGTATTGCATTCAACACTAACACTACATCCAGGGTGGCTGCCACATATCCACAAGCTGGTTTTTGCCAACAACCATGTGCCAATATGGTTGGACCTAACAAAGTAGTAGCAGGGCTGGATGCGAGCCATATAAAATCCATAGATGGTGCTGGCTTGCCTCGGCAGTAGTTTGAAGGGGCAGTCGAAAAGCAAAGGGCGTAACGCAAATAAAAAGTAACGAAGGAACGCAGACCCCGTGAATTGGCGGTTCCCTACACCGACGGACGTTCAAGCAGCCGAGCCAGATTATGTATTATAGCAGTAATGTGTATATATACCAACTATCTAGAAGAGACAAGTAGTCGGTTTGTTTGAAGATTATGTGTACCGCATAGACTTGGCAAACTCAATAAAAAGATTCATAACACAGAGGTGAAGAACAATTTATATGTAGTTGTCGTCGTGGTTTGAATTTATCAATGGAGCCGTTTGATTTAAGCTGTGCTAAAGACGTTGGTGTCAGTCTAATCATGGCTTTGATAAAATTATAACTTAGTTACTGTCTAAACGCACGCTTTGTTAGCTGGTGTTGCCGTCATAGTCAGACGCATCCTATTTGTATGACGAAAATTTGATAGGAATATAATGACTCCCAAATTGGTCAGTCATATCAGTTTTGCTATGGAACAATAATTTATATACGATTTGCATTGCAAAAACAACGTATGTTAGATATTTTATATACCCTATTCATGTTAACCAAGTATTGTCATGGTAAAAATCACGCTTTCTACCTGGCCCCGGTTAGAAAAATTATATATATATATATATATACACTTTTATTATTTCTAAATTAAATCATTTTCATTCTAGGTATCCAAATGTTTACCTAAGACTCGAACGAACTATCACTTGGAACTATAGCAATTCTCATTTCATAATATTACTTACTTTTGTGTACTGTTAGGTTTCAGGATTTGCGGGTTTAGCTGGCCGAGTAGAAGCCCGCAGAATTGAAGCACTTCGAGCGCGTGCAGACTGCATCGGTACAACTATCATTGTGTAGTCGTCGAGTGCTGTTTTTGAAAAGCTCCAAGTAACCTGGTTGAGTTCTTCTCTCCTGTAAGCTATAGTCCAGAGTGGGTCAAGTAGGCCATCTTTAAACAGGAATGAAATTCAGAGTAGTTGACTGGGATCTCAACCGAATGGTTAGCGTCTAATCGAAGTGTGGCTCACGGATCATTTGTGATTTCTCTAAAGAGGAAGAATGGTCTGGAGCAACGCGTCGTTGTCGTCGGTCGCGCTTTAAGAAAGGGAGCCACACAGTGGATAAGGAGTCATCAGAGGTAAGGTATTGGCAGGAGGTTCAACTAAACATGTAAAGGATTGAGCGAGTGACGAGCAATCGCCGAGGGATAAAACTAGATAGAAGAAGTTCTTCAAGGTGAGTCTTGCCCTTAAAAGCCCTAGCTGTAGATGTCGCCAGTGTGCTAAAGGTAGACGTGGAACTAGGCGAACTAAACGGGTCGTAGAATAAAAAGGGCGGATACGGTAAAAGGACAACTAGGAGAACGAACGAGTCCTCGTTAACGATGCAAATTTTCACTGGAGTTGAAGAACGTAATAACGGTTGAAAAAAGCAAACAGAGCTCTCTGAGCGAGTCCTTTCGTTGGCGCATGAAGAGAGGCTCTAATAGACGTAACCAGCAATCGTCACTTGTAGTTATCAGCAGTGCAACGTGTACCTAGAAAGATTCGTCTGATTTTGTGTGTATGCCATGCATTTTAGCTAGAGTCTGCTTGCACATTATGCCGATATGTTTCTCCACGCTCTCTCAGTAATCAGTTCCGAGCAGCTATCGAAGAGGTGACGTTTGGTGCCTCCACGGTAAACGACATGCACGTAAAACACATTCATATATTAAGACGGCGCTAAAGAGTGCCCTAAGGATGGAAGAGTAAACGATTTACTCGCGAGTGGGTTTGGAGTAGGCTTTCAGAGAACTCACGTCTCGCGTAGACTTTCGAAAAATGGCGCGTTCGCTTACGTTAGTTACATCTACACGTTTGCACTTCCTTAGCCAACGTAACTATTTTTTTTTCATGTTTTTGTTTACAGATTTCCTGTTAAACAGAGATAGGGGAAGGCGAAAAAAGAAGACTGCACATTAAAAAATGCAAGCAGTTACAACAGAAACAAAAGTCGGATCAGGTATGTATATCTAGCTATTTATTTCCAAAAAAAAAAAACTAAAATAGCGCTGATGATGATGATTATTATTAGCATCAAATGTGTTTTTCGATTTTACAATGATCATGTAGGACTCATATTTGATGGAGTTTTTATTTGTTGCATAGTAAAAGCATTCATCGAAATGGAAGCTTACATGGAGCAGAGGTGTCAAGGGATCGATAATCACTGGGAGCCGCGCCCCATATACAAACCGATTAAGAATGCTGACGCCTCAACGAATTGTAAGTTACTCTTATCGTAAAACAATGCATATATTCAAGTAGTCATTATGTATTCCCTGCTTTAATGTAAATACCTACTAATATATCTAATGCCATCTTCACTTCAACTGCAAATTGACTCTTTTTGCCAGATATGCATTTTTTTTTTACAACAAAAGTTTTTTAATAGTAGATTAACAAATCCAACAACACTCTGCATAGCTTTCAAAAAATTTTTAACAAAGAAAATGTATGTAAAAATAATTATCACCAGTTCGAATGGTCTTAACTCGTTTGCGCAATTAAACTTAGCTTCGTTAGACGAATATAAATAGGCAACCAAGTTACTGTACGAAAATACGCCGGCCTTGTGGGGCATAGAATATATATAAGTGTCCTGGTACGACCGGTTACGGTTGTCACTCTACATACCATTATGATCACTATTGAAATTGTTCGGAAAAGGTGAAATAGTAATCTACGTATCACATAAAGCTCTGCGCAAGTACAACTCAGAGGTATATGAATCAATATATGAGAGCAGTGACTCTAGTTCAAACTCGAATCCCAAGTTTTAAGTTAATCCCAGGCCTGATATTTTGGTCTTTTTCGTTCCCTCACGGTAACGATGATCGATGATTCATTTCGCGGCAATATTTCGTATTCACATGCTTCATTTATATGTCTCACTGACATGAATACACAATAATCAGCTGTAGAGATCTATTTTCGGTCATATTATCAGCCTCGAGCCATGTTGTGGCAAGCACCCTTAATATGTTGCTGTTATGTAATGACTATCGGCCCCAAATGAGCCAAGATGAAACTAGGCCGCTTTTCAACAGCCAACCACCTTGATTCTTCAGACGATTAGTCAGCGTAAGCGCAACCGGAATAGTGAAAACATAGACAAATAGAGAGAACAACGGAAATATTGCCAGATTGATCATTGATAGCCTTAGTATTACAGTAGCAGCATCGCAGGCCATGGTGCCATCGTCCATGACCGCCTTTCGTAGTCGGGGAAAAAGCCACAAGTGGGTCGCGCGGTATCGTGCCTTTTTATGGACTCTCTTCAAGGTCCGTTCTTTTTCCTTCAGAAAGAGAACACAGTATAGAGGTTGTAGATGGCTCTTCCTCCTTTATTCCTTATCCTCTGACGCCTCCGACCAGCTACCCGTGCTCGCTCCTCCTAAACTCTTCGACTGTGCATCTTTTAGACTGCTCTTTAAGGATCTTTATGGTATTTTGTACCCGACTTTTGCTTCCTGCACTATTCTCGTTTCACGCTATTTACTCTACCCTAGTCAGCTTGCAGACCCACCCTCTTCACCTTTTGCCATAGTTACATTCGTTCGTGTCGGTGTGGCTTTTTGGTCGTTTTTCGAAGTGCACACAGACAGCTACTAATCCGAAGTGTTTTCTACTTTGCAATCGTACACACCCTCTGTCCTCGTACTTTTATCGTAGCTGCGTGCTTTTCGTTTGTTGCCATTATCCGTCGGCGTTCACTTTTGCACGCTTTCACTTGCGCAGAGAAGTTCCGCTTTAAACCCCTCTCTTTTTTCCTTTTCCTTCATCTGGCACTCGTGTTGGGAGTGCCAGATGAAGGGCTGTTAGGCTTGCCAGCAGCTCACCGCTGCATGCACAACATCATGAGGAGCCACACAGCATCAGTGATGCATGTTAAAAAGTTGGGGAATGACTCTGCGCTTCCATCGTCAAAGCAATGCCTCGCTGACCCGTTTTACTGTACCGCTCCACTTCGGGGCACCGAACTAAAAACTGCTACCATTGGTGGTTCGGCGAGTCCGTTGCTGGTCCTGCCGCGGTTATTACCATAACTGCTACAACTGGGGACGGTGATGCCCGGTAACGATGAGGCGACATCTGACGCCACTGCTACTGCGTGACCTGTTGTTGATGTCACCGTTGACGTCGTCAGCGTCGAGGCCAGCTCTCGTCGATGAGTCGGGTTTGGCCAAAAACAAGATACCGGGCAAGACTTAGCAACAGCAAAGCCTATTCGAACGCCGGTGATAGCGATGCCCCAAGTTCGTGCCAAATCACTTTCATGGGACTTTCGCCTTTTTCTTTCGCTCCCGTTTCGCGGAACCAACGACGTCTTTATTAACCTTTCGAGCGTTGCTTCTCTTTGTACGCCGAGAGTTGGAGGTGGACTATGTATGCGTCTGTCAATATATGAAGTATATGGTCATATTTCTGTGTAATCTAACTCGACCAAGCACGCTAGCTGGCCATGTAATACGTGCACGAGAAAGTCAAAAGTAATATTGACCTTGTCATATGTCTCTTTGGTACCCGGTCTTGTGCATCTCTGTTTGGTGAATATCGGGCTGCTGCCAACATCGTCTCCGCAACAGGTTTCAGCGTTGGGAACCATCATCGACAATGAAGTAACCAGTATCCTAATATTCCCTGCTGAGTGACAACCCACGTGTTGTCACCTACCTACGCCAATCTGGTCTAGGCATACTCTGCTAGGTATATTCGAGTTGGTAGCCTATTAGGTAAATCGATTTCGCTTAGTGATGACAAGATTAGTTCAGGTTAGCGTTTTGTAGAGCTTATGCGTGGTGTGGTAACAGATTTTTCAGCCGTTAGACGTGTTCTCACACCTGGCTGAATACTAATCCTGAAAGGTGCTGTCTTTCCCCATATTTAAGCGACGTGTTAAAAGATTTATAGGTGTCTAATGTTTCGTTTAACAGTCGATCCTTTAATGGCGCACATGCCTCCAAACTCAATGATATCAATCACGTACGATATTCTCTGGTCCCAAGTGGTCCTGGAGACAGGCTGAAAACAAGAAGCTTTCGGGCAAATGCGAAAGTGTTGGACACTAACGTTTTTGTCCTTACGTGTGTCATCCTTAAGAGCAACTCAAGAGACTTTTTTTTCTCTATTCGACTCATCTAGAACTAGCCAGTTGAAATTCCTTCCAGATATAACGTCTACGTCGTGGCTATGATTTGCTCCGGACGGTGCCAGTGCATTATGATCGATGTACTTTTCCTAGCTGTCTTGTCTAGTTAAAGGAAAACCGGTCGAAATCGAAGCCAGATCAGACGATCCAGCTTTCAACGAAGCGTCTACCAATACCTGGTAAAATGGCCCCGGAAGATAGCTGCCAGTAGGTATGACTTTCTTTATTGTGGCAAACTTTAAAGCTCCGAGTGGAGCTACAAACACCAACAATGTGTGAATGGTAAATTTCACACTCGAATCTCACGTATCGACCACTTTAGAGAAGTGGATGCGGATAAACCAGACAATGCGTAAATGCAATTTTCACATCTGTAAACGAAAAAGCTTCTCCCGCTAGGGAACGTGAATAGCGCTCACGTGTCAGCTTATTTTTTACATAAATTATGCTTTATCCGTTTATATACTATGCGACTATATATATATGATGCCGTATATATATAATCCCACCAGCAAAACTTATGTGGCTTTATGCCGTACAGAAGGTGGCCTTTCCAACGACGACAACTTTACGAAATACCTCCCTTACTTTTTTATTTTCCATATCAAAAGAATTGCTATTCCTCCACTTCGACTCATGGCTTCATTTTTGCTAGCCTTACCTGTTTACCTGCTAAGAGTGTACCATTTTACTACCGCTGTCTACCGGTCTTCAGCAAGGACACGGCTGCAAATGTCTGTGCACATGCCTTCACCTACAACGACGCTCATTGTCGTATCCACGCGTAGTCGGTAATAGCGGTCGCATCCGCGATGCTGTCTAAAACCCGTGCACTCTTTCACAAATTCTCGTCCAGTTCCATTTCAGCCCCTGACAAGCGCATAGGGAGGCCCTCGACGAGGTAAAAGATGCCGAGACTATGTTGTGCTGATGTCTATGAGCTGCGAGCCCTTCAGAGCTGGTGGGGTTTCCCTGCCTTCGACAAGAGCCGTCGAGCGAGATGAACCGGGCCGTCAGAGGTTATTAAATTTCTTTAATTTGATTTATGTAGCATTTCTGCTTCATTGCAACGCAACAATTTTTCGTTAGCGGTGGAAACGCTGGCATTGGTAGGAACCGCGGCGGCAACGGCGGCGGCGGCGGCTGTCGAAACTGAACCCAAACTAACATCATAAACAGCAGCAGCTGCAAAACCAGCAACAATAGCTGCGGCAGGACTAGCGGCGTCTCTAATAATAATAAATCACAGTATAATTTGTTTTTTACCTCGTCTTCCTTTGCAACTCCTTCTTTTTCTTCCAAGTAGTTGTTTGAGCTTGCTTGCCCGCCCGCCTGCCTTTATGCTATTAGCTTTCTACCCTCCGCCGGGCCTCCATCCTTTTCCCTATGCTTGTTCTCATGTTGGCAGTCGTCGAACACCAAGAATGAAAGAAGGAGACGCGCTAGGCCTCTTGTTGCTGCCGCTTCCTGGCAGCCCATGCGTCCCGGTTGATTCTTCGAGTAGCACCAGTGTCAATCGTCTGCTAGCCACAACAATAGCAGTCGTTCCGCTAGCGACGGAGACAGCGCAGCAAATATATTGTGCTTGCGCGTACTCCATATGACCGACGGGTGAAGGAATAGTGTCCTCGCAAGCCTTGTAGTTCTGTCAAGTCGACAATCTTGACTGACGTACTAAAAGGAATTCCTCGCGATAGTGGAACGCCTGCAGCTTGCAGCCTGTGGCAAGTGATGAGCTGGCCACTGGAAGCAGACAAAGGGACGTACAGAAAGACCTGCTGATTTTGCTGCTGCTGCTTGTATCAGCAAAGCTGTAAAAGAAATGGGCAAAACTACAAGAGATATGAAGAGGGTCCTAGTTCGCTAGCGAGAATCGGGGAGAATAGTAGTTTTCTACGAGCGTAGCTTTCCCTCATAGCTGCCGCTGAGTCGCTGGTGACGCCGAGGATGCCGCGATGCAGCTACAGAATAACCTTCATGCTAACGAAAAGAAGGATTTCGTTGGTCGGCGACGGCATGAGGCGTGTTGCGCTTTCGCAGGGAAGCAAACGAAGAACAGAGAGAGAGAGAGAGAGAGAGAGAGAGAGAGAGAGAGAGAGAGAGAGAGAAAGAGAAAGAACAGCCAAATGCAATTTTTGCCTTCCGTTTACAGCGTTAATGTCCGCTACTGCTGGTGCCACTGGCGTCACCGCATTTCCGTCATTTGTTCACTAACGAATCATTATTTTAGTAACAGAATAAGCGGTTCCAAGAGCGAAAGCAAATTTTACGATGACGAACAAGAAAAGGAAAAAGGGACACGAAGCGCGGGATAGCGCGAACCGCAGTGGTGTGGACTGCAGGCAATTTCATTAACATCGCAACATCATGCGACAAAAATTCCGGCATAGCGATTATGGACGGCACGGCTGTTGACATGTTTCTGCTGTTCGGTGACGCCGGCGTCCACGTGCGGTGGGGTTGTCGTATGAGCGAGAAGAAAGGCAGTAACGGCGACACTTGAGTCATGAATGACAGACATATTAGCTGACGAAGACTCAAGTGTCTATATACATCTGGGCACATACAAATCTGTAACGTTCGTCCATCTTTTGATGATACTAAACTGAGTTAACGGGTAGTCGAGCCAATGGGAATTCCTTTTAACGGTAACAACAATATCATTCCTACAATTCTGTAAACGACTCTCACAAAACGTAAACATGGCTAAAGGCATAGGTTAGCTCGTGGTTGGTCGGTGTATTTTGGCAACGCTGTTCTAACTGGCAATAGCTACTGCGCAATGCAGACGATTAGAATTTGCAGATTCGACTGGATGAAGAGAACTTCACTTGGCATCATTGGCATACTTCGCTTATAACGAATTAGAGCATGTCAAAATACGCATGAAGTAATTGCTATCGCTTATCGCGACTAATAAGCTTTACGAGAAAGACATTCGGACGCGTTTGGGGTCAGAAAGAGCCCCAAAGTTATCCAGGTGAGAACCGAAGGATCAGAAAGTATTCGAAAAAACTTTGAAAGTGAAATGTTCAATATGATTGATACCCTCTCAAAATACAGACTCCTGTACAGAACACAGATTTGAGAGGTTGCCCTGTTTGGCCCGAGCAGCGTAGAAGCAGTATTACACAAAATGAGCTATATCGAAAATGAACCTTTCGAATGCATCCTCCAGAAAACAGGCAGGCCTTTTGCTACCTTTGCACCTGATTAGGCAAATCAGAATACCGCCACAGCCGAACTTCTGTTCGTATTTACCTTGAAGTGTGCATGTTTGCTCCAATGAAAGCGCCACCCATTATCAATACGTCCAATTTTAGAAAGAGCAAAGTTGCAACAATAGCGTCACACGCCCTAGCCTTAGCGAAGATTTCCATAATACATAATTATGGTTTGTCATGAAACGCTCGATGAGAGAATTACCAGGTTATCAATAACGTGCAAGATAAATGAATGCCTCATTCACTTCTTCATATGTGTGCACGACAACAGCCAATTTCATATCTCCGCTGTGCCTCATGTTAACTTGCCAAGGGCCAAAAAATTATTGTTCTTAGGAGTAGTTATCTATAAGATTAATAGCGAAACCAAAACGCGCCACATCTTATCCCATTGTACCAGCTAGACTTTAGAACCATTTTCAGTAATCCATCTACAGAATATGTTGTGCTTCAAAATGTATTCTTAATTAGAGGTATTTAGAGGTAACAAGCTTTCGTTTTAAAGTGACTGAAGGCTTTGCGCATCTACTTGGACATACGTAGCTGGTCATTGCATATGTTAGGGACCAGGCCACAGCCCACAGGCTCAATTGTATTGCTGTTAGGTTTCATTTACATATCTCCACATACTTGACTGCATCTTACGCCGATTGATTTAAATGCTTTTTTTTTTTTTTTTTACCTATGTTTATTTGTATTGTAGTTACTGTACCGGGGATTAAGCTGATCTTACGCAACTTGGAATCGTTAATTTAGTCAGATGACAGATTTGTCTCTCAGTAATCCATATGGCTGCAGTCTGGTCCTGCAAACTTTATATGAGAACAGTATAATTTTTGTCTTTTCATGTTTATGCGTGCCTACTCATAGTTTGCCTCCGTCCAATCTAAACCATCAGCCATGGAAAAGATCCGCGGCCATACATGCAGTGCCGATAGTAATAGCACTTCTAGAAAATGACCACTCCATTGTAGCGCCATTTTCAAAAAACACTAAAAAAGAGCTAGTCGAAAACAACAGTTTTCTTAAGAAGATACCCCTAGGGAGTCATCAAAGGCGTTAGGCCTATTTCGTATTACATTCATTCCTTCGTGTTTATCTAACGAAACAGCCACTAATAGCAACTATTGCAGTAATAGCAATACTGAGATTGAAAAACAACAATCTGCACGGAAGGCAAACAACATAACAAAGAGATGAGAAACCTGTCGAGCTAACAAGATACGTCAGCATAATCATTAGAAACCAAAAGAAGCGATAGTTTGTAGCTCGCAGAAGATTCAATGTCCACAGAGTTTGCATGCCACGACAGCTAAGAATATTCACAACTTTTTTCGTCAATTTTTTTTGATGCATGCGTGTTTTTTCTTGTATCTGCTATTTCACACTGATCTTCTCCTGCCTAATCCCTACTCTCATGTAGAGTACATAGGATGGGTCTGTCCAGTCGTACATCGAAAATTTCTTTTTCTCCTGCTCTCTCTTTCGAATTTTTAGCGAGATTCTAATTATCGGTTAGTAGTGAACTTGCCAGCAGACAGGCACCTTTGCAAAAGAATCCGTTACCTAACTACGGCAAGAGGATTCGCTCTTCTACACCGCAAAGACGAAAGAAGAACAACAGATAAGACTCGGAAGGTTGTGTTATAGCTTTCTTCTTCTTTATTCACTTGAGGCCCCTATTTCAACCCATCGTGTCTGTGTGTAGCATCAACCTCAGAGCACTTCCAAGAATCGTTTGTAGGGCACATCTTCCCTACGTGGAAGGTGGAGGGCACGATTGGTACCCTGTGCTCGTTGAAGCACGCAGCGGACCAGGTTAGCGCGAACGCCTGGCTAAGTTCTGAAGAGGGCCGACGAAGCTTCTCCTTAAATCGTTGCCTGAGCAAGAAGCCTTTAGATGACCAGTCCGTTGGTTGGTGCGGCCACGGCCCTGCCGAAGACGAGGAGAAATAGATAAAACCTTCGCACCCGCTACAAATCCAACACAAGCTGGGTGCGTAGTCATGGGAGCCGACACTTGGTCCTAGTTGCAACCGTCTGCACACGGAAAGCTATTGGTCGGCCTGCGCTCATGATCTTAGCAAGAACGTTAGTCGGTCGGTCAAACAATGGCGAACTTTTAATTATTGTCGATGGGAAATAACTCTAATAGGAGATGGAAAAATATGTATGGAAAAACACTACGAAGCGACGACCGGCTTGCACGGAACCCAATCGGTTCCGAACATATACATCTGTACTACCCCACCAAGCTCTCCGTTACCCTAAAATTATACCACAATTATTTATGTAGCCCTCATGTATGCTCATGGTAGGAAAATATAATTGATAAGTAAAGTTTAGTGGCGGTTGGGTCGACAGACGTGAACTCTGCTCTTGCCATGGTTGGCTTTAAGGTCAATTTTAAATCCTAGGGAATATATTTAAGAATAAAGTTTTTGTTAGGACAACAATTTGCTTAACAACAAGATTTAGAGATGATTTGCTGTTTATAAGATCGTGCAATAGTAATGATTGATTTTTATCGCTCTAATATTGCACCGTTTTACCATTTATTTTTTCGTTTATAATTAATAGATACATGTATAAGCTAGAAACGAGTGATTGCAATACTCATCACACCTTTCGCAAAGTCCCAATAACTAATTTCTTTCAGTAAAACTAGCCATGTTGATGTTTGTGTTTTTATTAGTTACCAGCATTATCATTGTTTCTTAACTATGATTATGGATGCAGTTACTATTCATCACGATTGCTCAATTAATTTTTCGCAATATGGGGATGCATGTATATATCCATTATAGGGACGAAAACAAAGGAACGACGGAACAGTAACCCTTTACGATGTATCCTGCGTTCAGTTGTCTCAAGTACCGTTTCGCCGTGTCGTATCCGCATTTAATAGGAGTAAAGAAAGCGATAGGTTAAGGCGACGGCGCGTTCCGCAATTACCCACATTTGTTGCCTAGTCTAGTACGGGGCAGAACCAAGAGAGAAAAAAAAAAACCGACTTGACCTCCGAGTCCTGGTCGCATATAATGCCATTGTTTTTAGCCTTCCGACCCCCGGTGGTAAGCAATGAACAATTTAACGAGTTCTCAAAAGGTGCAACGACATCGTGACGGGGGGGGGGGGGGTGTCGTTCGAGTTCGGGAGAACCTCCGCTGGGTGTGCATTTGGACCATCGCGAGCCGAGCTCCATGTCATTTGTCCAGTCGTAAAGCGAACATATCACGTTGAATCGAATTCGGGGTCAAACATTACTACTCTGTTTCAGCAGGGCTCTACATCTGTACGCGTCTCCAAGCAGCAACGATGTTAAAGGCTTTTTTTTGTCGTCGGAAGAATATAGTGTCGTAAATGTGGTTAGATTAGTTAAGCTTTTTAAATTTGGATTCAAATAGAAAAAAAAAAAAAAAAAAGAGCAGATGCTGGTTTTCGAGACAAAAAAAAATATCTAATGATGAATTCAAACGTTAATAAAATGCGGCTGCAAATTGCGATGACTTTCTTAGCAGTCACTTGAAGAATAGCGTGAATTCATTGCTGGAATTGAAGTTATCAGTATTTAAAAATGTCCGAACTTACATTAAAAATTACATAAGTTACAGCGCAGTAACTACTATGTTATGTATGAATGATTTATATAATGTAACGATACAAACGAAACACTGAACACTCGTTATTTATACAATTTAATATTAGCTGGATATTGATATCTGTTTCAGTGTTTGTATTTGACTACAGTCACACTTCTTTCTCATTTATTTATAGACGGAAGAAAGTCCGTCTATGGGATAGTCATCAAGGAAGAAGGAAATTGTTCCTAGTCGGACACGCTTACGTCTATGCAAAAATGAGCTCTGCGGAAATACCTACTAATTTTTACTTGATGTTGAGTAAGGCCTAAACGAGCAGTTTATTTTGTTGCATATAATACGTAAAATTTTCTAAACATCCGTTGGATCATACGTAAATCTAACTTGTCTGAATGAAAAGACGATGAGCTACTTTCGATACTGGCAGGATTCATGAACATGTGACAACATTATTATAGCATACGCCACAGTATATTCCGTACTAATTAAAAGTCGCAGCAGCGTAACACCGAACTGTCTCACTGTTAATTCGAAAATTTCTCATTTGTGTGACAACAATGCCACACTCGGCTCCATTCTCGCCATAGGTTTCGTTAATCTGCGTAGTGAGCGTGATGCACCTATGTTTATTTACTGCAGACATTTGCTCCGGTTTATGCAATGCAACGTCGCTTGATCGCATAGCCTTATCGTGCGTAGACTAATTCCCAATAACAAGTGGAAAAAACCCAACCATTGGTTGAGCCCCAGCTTCCTGCATAGCAGCTGGCTGCATGCAGCTGTGCGTTGGTAGAGGTTTTTGATTTGGAGTCACCACCACACGCTGTCCTCCTTTGTGTCAGAATTTTCCTAGTGTGACGTTCGCACAAAATCTGGTCGAGATTTAGTCACGAGACAAGTACACACGGTTTCACATGAATATACATGGAGCAGCTAGCCGGCTGACCCTCTTCCCCCGGACGCAAACGCAACCCCTGCCGACCGACCGTACCTCCTGGTCAACGCTAGAGTTTTGGTACTTCGCTGTGATCTCCCCCTTCTCTGACCGCGGCTTCCCTCTGCGGTCCTAGTCAAGCTCATTCTCTCTCCAATCCTCGCCCCCGCCTCCGCGTATTCATTCCTGTATCCCTAATCCAAGTAGACGGCCATGGTGGCGGCAAACGAGCCGAGCGTTTACCATCCACTCTGAGGCGACCGAATGAAGGTACGAAGGGCCTTTCCAAACCGGCCCTCGCTCGCACTCCAGCTAGCCGGTGAGCTACTTTTAGGTAGGCAGTAACGCGGTACGAGGCCATCAGGCGATGGAATCACGCAACGTAAAAAAAAGTGCAAACACACTAGTTCGGATACTTCGGATTTCGGAAAAGCTTTCACGGGAGTTATATGCATCTGTTGCAGGAATTGGCAGGCCCCGAGCTTGAGCCTGAGCCTGCACTAAGGAGACGTGCTACTGAGATTCTGCCAAAATCAGATTGGGAAGCGCGGTTAGGAAGCCTGCCCTAACGTTTTAATGAGTCAATGGCTGGAGCAATAAGAACGTGGATGTAATATTTTGGTAACTAAGTAATGTTTACATCACTCGCGAACTTGATAACGATCATATGCACTATATTGCATACTTAATTAGATAATGCGCTCCCGTGTTGAACACAAGCAAATTATGCTATTTCGATAAGTGATGGCTGGCTAGCTAAATATGCTCTGTACCCGGTTCAAGAGTAAGTACTGAGAAAGACCACATAGTCGATGAACTCATTCTTGAAGAACAAACAGAGCATGATTGTAAAGACAGATGATCGACTATATCAAGACAGAGATCGCGGATGTCATAACATCCAACTTACGTGGCAGATCAGCAACGAGATTGGCTAATTTTCAAGTTTCACGTCCAGTATTGCTGTGAGGTATTCCATTAAACGGCTGGCTCCCAGTATGAAACGAAGTGTCTATGTCCAGGTTCGAACCTAGACCACAACATGTCTCTCTAAATAACAGGCAAATGCGGTATACATTTAGCTATTACGGGGATGAAATGGGCTAATTATCGCCGAAACAAGATGCCCTTTGATGTAAGTAATACCCAGATTACAGAGTTTCGCACATCAGCCATTGCCATTTTTATCGGCAAAAAATTCCCGAATTTTATAGTCATACATTGATGCAGTTAGCGGAAATTAATTAAAAAATTCCCATAAGACGTTCACTGTAATACCAAAACATACGCCGTCTGCAAGTGAGTTCTTTAATTTATCTTTCTGTATCGACCTTAGGTCTAGTATGTAAAGGTTTGCGGTGTTGCTAAATGTTTTAGGATGTCTGACTCTGTTGATAACACCAATTTGCATTTCTTGCCCAACCATCTTTGACAAGAGATTTTCAACGAAGCACAACTTAGTAAAAAAAAAACGGTCAGCCATATGACGCCACAGATCCCATAGATTGCACTGCTCCTCGCTAAAAAACGGTTGTAATGAAATAGAGGTAAGAAAAGCACTAGGCTATCAACGTCTTAATACCACTACAGTATACATGATATAAAATAAAGGTAGTCAAACGAAGTAAAGCATTTGTATGCAGGCGCCTGTGTTTTAACTTGTGTTCACGTAGTGTCCGATCGCAGCTTTGCTGACGATCCAGCATCGTTCGCCAGTTCGGTCCTGACGCCGTTCATGCAAGCTGTTGCTGCTACTGTTGTGTTCAAAGCCTATTGCTTCTGTAAACTTCAGAGACGCATAGGAACATTTCCCGTGTTGGCTAAGCCGGTGGGTTTCAACTCGAGTGCACGCAGGCCCTTCTCGATCTCAACAGAAGTCCCCTCATGCATTCGTCCCTTCTGTAAGGACCACTTATGTACGGCCTGTGTGTGTATGCGCAATGCACGTGTTCTCAGTAGGCGGGCTGGTCTTCCCTGTTTCAGACTAACGGGTCGAACAGGCATGTGCTCGAAGAACAGGGGTAAAGAGAGGATCGCCCTACTTCACGATGGGTGATGGGCAATGGGCTAGTAGGACTGCGATGCAGGGTAGCTGAGAGTTACGCATGTGAGCGAACGGAGAACCAAGACGGCGATGGTTGAAGCACCAGCATCAAGTAGCTACAGTATGAATGGGAATACGAGACGGCAGCAGTAGCAGCAACAACAATGTTCTCTTCAAGGCACATACAAATCGAAACTACAATCAACAGCACTCAGTAGGAAAGCAGGGCAGGCCAGAAAGGCCAAAGAACAGCTGTCGTTCCTAGCAGCGCCGATGTCACCGTTGGTGACAAAAAGTGAGATAGCAACTCAACTAGACGACAACACGACATCCGAATTTGCTCTAATTGCCATGGGGCTTGACAAGCTTGTGGGAGACTTAGATTGCTTCGGTGGAATTGACTGGGTGGCTAGCTGGCTGGCCTATAGTTTGCTTGCTACACACCACCGCCACAACCAGAGTTACGCAGAGGCAAGCATCAGGGGAAAAAGGAGCAACAGAAACGAGCAAGCAATGCGTGGGTGGCAATGGGGTAAAGACGGTGGTCTGAGATGTGCGTGCCGCCGCTCAGATGCCGGTCTGTTGTAGACTGTCTGCTGTTGCTCGGCGGTTTGGTTTGCCCCTCGCATCCTCGGATAGAAAAGACAGACAGACAGACACTTTCGAGAGCTCGAAACGAACGCTCGAGGTGGAAAAGGAAGGGGAAGGAAAGAAACACAAAGAAGTCGGGAGAAACCGGCGCACCAGCAGCAAGCAAGATTTCCCAAAGGGATCAAGTCAAGGAGGGCAGATGACGGCGGAGAAGACAACGACGAGTGGATGAAAACGCTGAAGACGAGGAAGAAAAATCGCTGCGGTTCGAAATGGCGAAGGTAGCACTGGTTCCACCAACGACCGAAAAGCTATAACGACATCGGGAACGAATTTATACCGGATCAGCAAAGAAGATTTGGTAACGTAAGCGGGAAGAACTTTAAATATCATGCGTCAAACTGCTTCACAAGTCGGGTGCTGTTACAGTGTTTACTGGCTACCTGCTTGTTTCGCCTGAAGCGTTCGATGCGTGTCGGCTTTGTCCTGTGACTCGTCGCTCGTTCGCACGACTGCGGTTTAGGCTGTGAGCCTAATTATTCATTTGAAATGCACCAACTGAAGGTAGAAGAAGGTGGAAGCGAGATCGAAGACCTAAGCTGAATTGGTTAGGAGTGGCAAAGTTTAAACTGAGTGCATTCACACGGAAATGATCACCCATGCATAAGTGACACTCTCGGGCGTTGTATTGCAGTTATATGCTATGTGATGGGATGAACACCGCGTCACAATAGTTGCTGACTAATAGTTCGAGTAGAAATGCAAAAACCAAATTATAAAAGAGACAAAAATCCGTAAAGCAGAAAATCACCATTACTAGAACTAGGATCTTCTATGACCACTATCTAATTAGGTTGAAAATTTTGGGCAGGTGTGCCGTGTTGGCAATAAGAGGTTTATAAGTGATCTCGGATAAACCTTTTTGGATAGCAGTCTGCTCCAAAATCGACAAATAGCTTTAGTCATTTAAAGCTCTGACCTGGAAATTTAGCCCACAAGTAAACTGACTCTTATCTGCTGTGCCAATGATAGTCCATTTATCTTGGCGAACTTACCGCTTGCTAGTCAATGTGTTGAAATGTTTGGATCCGTTACCACTACGGTCATCCGTCCCGTACTTCGGACCACCTCGTCATAACGTTCAGTCAATCAGACACGAGACATCGCATGTCAGAGCTTATGGAAGCACGACAGAGGCGAACTGTAGTCGCTCTATCAACGAATCAATTGCTGGAGAAAAGCGAAACAACGAAATGGTAAATAAATTACGCGAATACTGATCGTATTCACGGATGCCGTCTTAGGTGTCTGCTAACCTTTCCTATATGCCAGCTGATCCCGGCATGGTCCGCGCCGACAACGCTCTAGTTTGTCGTATGAATATCTTCGAAGCAGCGATCCGTGCCGGATATGTGCGCCACACTGCGCATCGACATGCGTTCAGCCAGCCTTCAACGAGCCTGACTGCTTTCGGAGAGAGAGTGATTTGCGGTGACACCAGAAGGGGCACCATGAAGAAATTCTGCATTCTGAAGGGGCGCTGTGAGGACGACGATGACGAGGTTGGGTCGAGGTTAGAAACGAAATTCTTTGAAGCCTTCGTGCACTCTGCCGCGAAGTTGTCCACTTAGCCGGCTTTGCTTGAAACAGAGACAGAGAGGCGGGGAGAAGAAATGATATTAAATATCTAACGACCCAGTGCGTGGCTCTAGGAGACGACAATAAAGGGAATACTGTTTCTGTGAATATCTCTCCCGAAGGGATAAAGAAGGACCAAGCATCCTATGGCTCGGTCCTAAGATTTATATCACGCAGAAGAACTTCTAAATATTTCGATCAAGGTGCTTGGGGTTACGCGAAACTTGCAGAGCTAATTTTCGAAACTAGCTTGTAGACAATGCCGAAACTGACGTCTAGGATATTAAAAATTACGCTCCATCCTGTTCTAAGAGGTTAGCCGAATTTTGTGAGTGTTCAATATTTTCGCACCGAGAACTACTAGAGGCTAGAGTACGTTTATCACTGTATTAAAACTCGAGCGTTTTAGCGATGTGGCGGATATTAGAGATTTGAGCAAGTTTAAGCTTAATTGCAATCAGAAAGTATTTTAATTAAACTAGAAATTCCAGTCTGTCTTTTATGTCAATTATGAATGGGTATCTGTGATTGACTTCTATGTATAATTTCTTTAATTATAAAATATAATCATTCGTGTTCTTCATAGACAGATAATTTGATGAGAGAGTGTTAGAATGCACGCTTTTCAGGGACTAAATATTCTGTAAATATATGACATAGTCACTTTATTTAATATAATAGAATTACGTAATTTTATTTATTGATCAACGAACTAATGTTATGACGTTATAAAGACAACGTATCACATTCGTTTTATTCCGACACTACTATCTTGTCCGCTAATCCGCAAATAACGCATGCGTAGTAAAAAAAAAAAAAAAAAACATTCAGAATACATTTGTTTACCGAAGCGTTTCATTCTGCAAAAAGGAACGATCAGTTTAAGCGATTATGAGTCTCTAATATCTTTGTCCAACAAAGAATAAAAAAACAAAGCCGGACGGTCCATTAATATAATTGCTTTATAAATTGTAAGCTAGTGTCTTATGTTAAATTAAATAATAAAGAAACTAGTTTAATATTTGGGACTCGAGCCAGCACTTTTTTGGCTTTGCAAAGGTTCTCGGGCAAAATACGAGCATTGGGCCTTGCGTACCTTTTTCTGAGCGTCGTTAATTTAAATAGCGCAGAAATAAACTGAATTAACCCAGTTTAGATGTTTCCATTATCGTTTGTACAGCGCGTTGGATTAAGTGCCTGTGGAAGTCGAGCCATACAAGTAATGTCTTACTATAACAAGTAAAACGAAATCTTAAATCTAAAGCTGACGTGACCGCAAAGCAATTAATGTCAATTCTCGCGACGACTTTATGAGCTTTATGCGCGCCACCGGCGGCCAAGACAGACTCTATCGGCCTGAATATAACCAAGACGTCTGTAAGCTTTTATCTTTTATGGTTCTTCATGAACAGCTAGGCACTTCTTTTTCCACTTGAACACAGATACGGGAACGGAACTCCTGCGGCTTTGCGCCCGTGAAATTTACTGCGAACATATTGGAAGAGACCATTATGTCGGAAGGTTCCGCTCAAACCAAGTTGCCATATCATTACTTTGGCCTTAACTCGCTCCTTTACTCCGATTAACCCCTGGGCGTTTCACACTTATTGCGGCTGAAACAGTCTCGAGTGGCTTTGCGACCCCACAGTGAAGTGGGACACGTTCGAGGGTCGTAAATTTACCTGACCAGGATGCCGTTAACTTTGATCGAGCGCCATATCAAACACACTCGATCGGTTCTTTAACAAGTTAACTGCACAATTCGGTGAGAGTACCAATTTTTTGTACAATAGAAATTATTTGCACGGTTTCCATGGCCTAACACGACGAGAGCCCGTGGTAACAATGCAAGAACCTGCCGTCGGTATTACCTGCTCCATTAATAACCTTCAATAACATGAGACTGATGAAAGGTCGTGAGGCGTGCGGTCTATTATTTTTCGGAGAAGATAGCGTGCCCATTTTCATCCACTTCAAATCTAATACCCTTTTTTAGTAGCGGAGGCTATTGAGTATCAGACTTCTGTTTGTCCTGGTTTCGCTATGAGCTGTAAATTAACCACGTTGGGTAGCCAACATACAAGCTTCGCGAGCTTTCCCACCTCGCTTCCCGTGATTACGTTGGTTGTAGTTTGTCAAGCCGTCATCGCTGATTCGCAGTCACCATTCTAGCAGGATCTCATGATGAAGGGGCAAACTGGATTGATGCGGAACCTTCACTACTGCAGAGTCAACCTAGTGTGGTTGCGCCCGTTCTGTTTCAAAAGCATTCATGACAAATAACCTTGATTCATGGAAAAGCCTGCTTAAGAAACAGTCACTCACAGGAATCGTTTTCCACTGGATACAGCTTTCATCTGACCTAGATGTTCGTTCATGAAGTAGATGAAGAGTGGTAACCCATAGTTTGTCTGTTCTCTTGCTGACAATACTTCAAACGCAACAAACACATTTTTTATGTCTTATCCAACTTGCGATGATACAAAAATGATCCTACAGAAAACTAAAGCTACATCATTATCCAGTATTTAGAAAAATGTTTTTGACGATAAGTAATTAAGGTTGCGGCCAGTCGAATTGCTGGGTGCGGGTGTGTGTTGTTTTATTTCTTTTTATCATATTTTTTGTTGATTAATGGAAAATTCGAAGTGGAAGCCCTGTGATGTTAAACGGTGTCGGTCGTTGAGTTGTTCGACGAACTTTACCAGCGGTGTAGGTAATCGATTCTGACGAAATTGGATAGATGAATCTCAACATAT
>NW_019211455.1:8515618-8777943 GCF_002443255.2 Varroa destructor
ATATAGTTAATTATGCAAGACCGCTATGAAAATGTTCTAAAGTTTTGTATATAATTTTTTAACAACTGGAAAGTACAGCCCTTAATTTAGTTTGCTTATTATTATCTGTTATCATTATGATTTTTCGCTCCATAGGCTATAGTATAACACTGCATACTTTACTTCTATTCAAAATTGAGTGATTTAAAAAAGCAATAAGTAACTGTAATAAGACATTTAATATATAAGAGTATTCGTAGCTGTGAGAGACTGTCGAACCAATATTTTATTTATTTATTTAGTTACTGATACCTGCCAGAGGAGACCTCCTCATGAGCTTGGAATGTGGCTTATAACTATTTTATACAATTATTTATTTTAAACTTTGACCGAGTTGTCAAAAAGACAGTAATCATTAAGAAATTCAATTTATGGATATATATATATTATATATCGTCATATTAATCTGTGTATTTACTACAAGGAAGTCGTCAACTACAATTTATATGATCATATCTCTCCTAAAAACGGTTATTAGCGTTAAATCGTATTCTTTTATACATTTTTATTACTGAATATTTTGTATCCTTAACTTAATCAGGGATTATTATGACCATTAGTGAACCCTGTACTGAGACAGTGATCGCTTTTCGGTCACAACTTAACAATTTTATTCTTTTTTATATCATCGTATTTTCTCCATCAATAATGACTATGTTCAATACACTTGCCATTGTAGGTTATCTCAACCGTTTTTTTATCGCCTACCGCTGCTACCTGCGCAACCTATTCTTGTACTTCATTCGAAATCAAGCAGCGTATTGGAATAAGCCAGCCTTAATCTAATTATTAGTCAGGGTCTATACCTGGAACGAGTCCTCGATTGGACCTGGAGGCAATTAAATGCAACAGTGTCAGCTCGTATTCGGTTTACTGCGGCGCGGACCAATGTCCCCTGAACGAATTAAGCCTAGTTTGAATAAACAGGTCAATTGAGCTTTCTGGGTGTATGTACCGTTGTATCTGAGTCCGCGGTTTTCCTGTGACTTTGTCTTTGCTACATCATCTCTATACTGTACGGTTTCATATAATTGTGGTTACCGAGTTGAAAAACACAGGCTTCTCCGACAAAGTATGGTGTACGCTCATTATCACCTTGCTTTTGAGGACTTTCACCTTACAGCCTAGCTAGCACCTAGTCGGCTACGGTCCCGTATGTTAGCTTCGATTTAAAAGCACCATTTCTTTAGACTCCGTCTAAAGTGAGTTTTGAGCGTTGAAAGTGAGCTGTCGTCAGCTTAGTCGAAAATTATAATACACTAACGTCCTGCATGTTCTTAACGGTGGGTAGAGCGGTAGAATAAAAAGAAGCGCAAAAAGGGCAGAACGTTAAAAACACTGGAATCTGTAAAAATAAGCTTAGGAAGACGCAAGCGAATCAAACACGAAAGGTGCAAAAAACATACTTGCACATACGGCCGTCTGTAAACGCTGACAAACCAGCAGCGAAAAAAGAAAAATTATCAGGTCAAAAAGATTTCTAAAGCCACCAACAGTCACCGTTATCTTCTGTTTGCTCCAGGTTCTCTCAAAATCTGCGACCTCACTGGCCTGTTCCGTAACAGGGAACCAGCCACTGCTCGGCGCAAACGCGCATCAACATTGCCGGTGCGATCGCTTACGAAAGGGTGACGAGCGAAGCGGACGAAGAGAGCGAATAAAAAGCAGTCAGAAAGCAACGAGAAGCGAACAAGGAAGAACTTATTTGAGGAGACTGCCAGGATAGACGCTACAGCTGCAGTGGTGCGAGAGAACGAGGAATGCTGAGATGGCGGACTGCGCTTCAACTCTTTGAAGGTCTTCACGAAAAGAAGATAGCCACGTTTCCTCCAGATCCTGCCTATACCGGTGCATGTCCAAAAGGACGAATCAGGGGGTGGAAAAGGAACACCGGCAAGCAGGCGATTCATGAGAAACCTTAGTAGTTCTTTACGGGGATACGGAGGGAGCGAAACGTTGGGGAAGGGGACAAAAACAGAGGGAGTCCAGTCAGGAGCTCTCAATTTGGAAATGCTAGCAGCATCCTCGCCAGCAGTCGGCAGCTGCAGAGCTGAGGCAAAGCTTGCAAACGAGGGGCTAAGTCGAGCCGAGATAAGTACAACAAGGGCAAAAGAAAACGTCGGAAAGTCGACGGCAGGTTCCAGAGTGCGTTTCTAGAGCGAATTTAAATTCGCTGTGCTTTGCTGCTTCCCACATCCCTTTTTTTCCCCCATGGTTCATCCTGCCAGCGTTCAGTTTGGGGGTTGTACATGGGAAGTGGCCGGGCTAACAGGACTTAGTAGTAATTCGAGGTGGCCACGAATCGCATTTTTCTCAGATCCAGGTTAGGTTTCATTTGCATCTTGAGTCGAGGAAAAAAGCTCGGTTAAGATCTTTCACGAAATCCGTATATAGAAGTAATATGTTAAAAAGCTGATTTGTGCTGAGTTCATGAGGCATGAACCATGAAAGCTATAACTTTGGTCAACAAGATTCTCTATTTTAAGAAACTGCGTGCTCTCGATAGTTTATCTGCTGAAATCAGAGGCAGTTAAACATTGTTGGGATAGAATATCTGATCGTAATACATCGTAGCTTTGGGGGCTGTTAAAGAGTCACTGCACACTGCAACGGGTAAGGGTCACTCTCGATGACAGGCATAAAGTCAGTTAGATATCATCTTAGTTTGCGTCTAAAACAGGGCAATGCATTCGCGATTACTAACGTGTGTACACATGGCGAACTGCATCCGGAATAGCCTCCCTTGTTAAATACAAACACAAAATCTACATATATGAACTTTGAATTGATCGAAGCGTCAAATATTTTGCTACAATGTTCTTCAAAGGATCTTTTGCAAAGCTCTCAACAGGCCGCTAAGAAACACTGGTGTTTTCTTTATCTATAAGTTTAATAATAATACATCTTGGTACAATATAAACATGCATTTGTTACGACAATACCAGTTATTAAGGTAAAATAATAGATGCTTCGGTGACTATCCTGACTAATGATTGGACAAGCTAGGTTGACTTAGTACGAATAGTGTTCTTATAGGACAACTAGGTAAATATGCCGCCTTCTACCGTCCGCTATCACTGCTGTGCCTGCAAAGCTGCACTTCCTTCATTTTACGGGCCACCGATTTTCTTTCCAATCTACCGTCAAATTCAACAGAACCTTGTATGCTGCCTTAAGCCAGGCCTGCTTCGGCCACAATTCCTCGAGCACACGATTAACGCCAGTGCCTTTAATAACAGCGAATCGGCATTTCGTCTCACAAATTAGTGTGCGAAGAGTGAAGTTGGCTAAAGCAGAGAAATAATATGAGTTTGTAGAGCATGCCACTTAATCAGTCTGGCCGCCCTCTTCGTCTGGACAGAAGTACCCAGCAGAAGTTCCGTTGGCCGGTCATTGCTGGTGTGAACGCTGAAGTTGCGCACCGTTGATACAGCGTTCGCCCGGCATCCAAGTTCACGAAGCTTTGTAAAGTACAAGCGAAGTTCCTATACTACCCTGTTGGCAGATGACCCAAAAACGGATCTGCTCATCCAGTGAAAGCTCTTCTTCTAAACTCGCTTTTTTTTTCTTCCCCCTTGAATTCTCTCATTCACTCCCTAGACACGTGCTAGGTCCACTTATTCGAAGAGCATTCCGTCAACTTGGGTCGGATAGGTATGCGTTCGAACCAAGGCCTGCTGCATTGGACATCAATGTGGCGACGCGCAATTATCGGCTAATTAAGAATATCAAATTAGTGATTTGGTTCACTCTTGGACGGACCGTTCGCTCGGCAGGTGCTCACCAAGTCGACCTCGCCAGCTTTCACCGTCCGTGTCAGCTGAGAATCATTTCGCTTCCTGTCCACACGGCGATCATTTAAAGGCCAGGATAAAACGGGAGATAGTTTGTAATGTAACCGTTTTCCACACACTTTTCCCGGCTTGCCTTACCGGGTATCTCGAACCATTCCCGGCTGGTGATAGAATTAAGAGGAAGCCCGCTGCATTCAATTTAAGTACAGCTGCTTGTAAAAGCTTCGCACACAGTCGAGTGCTTCGTGGCTAGGTGCTATACCCACTGTCTACTGCCGCTTTGCCTCAGTGGTCGAAGGGAAACGCTCGGAGTTCTGTTTCCCGTGGAGAATCTGGACAGAACTTGGTTGGTATGTTAATTGCTAAAGGCGTCCAATGATGACATACCGTTAGGTTAGGTCGGCAAGGAAAGCTCGCCTGGCTACCGAACGAGGCGCCGAACGATGGTGTTTTCAGACATATATACGCGAACAGACGACACATCTCCAATAAGTCGCTATGTGCGCCATGACACCAGGGTGTTCGTTCGCCGAAGCTGTGCCGTGATATTACTCACAGTAGAACGACTTTTATGGTTCACGGTGATCGGGATGACTGTGCTATTCACGTAAACGTTAACGAACCAGATGAACTGATCTATGTACTCATGAACAAAACATCTACTTTCTCTACACCCGCTTCCTATCACGCAGTCAGTGAGCCACGTTAGATCCGCAGAACGATGGAGTAGTTTTTAGAAAGCAGCAACCCAAGGGAAAACAACATGTCATACAGGTGAGAGACTAAAGTATTGAAGGTATCATACCCTGCGTATTACAACGCTTCAATAGGTCACACAGCCACGTTAGTGAGCGAGGTGGCTGGAGCATACAACGCCTGCGTACATCTGAGGCTGCCGTACTGCGACACTACGAAATGGGCGGTTACATTCCCAGATAAATAGATGTACGTGTATCAGTGTAATATTACCATACACACCTTACCAGGCTTCTTCGACATACCTACGTTAGCAATGGGGTAGGCGAAAGCTCCAGCGTGTACTCCCCTCCCTGTTTAGGCGAAAAGGGAGAGACGCCAGCACGCAATTGCAACGGTAGTAATCGTAACACGAGTAAGGCTGGTATGAACCCCGTGCGTAAACTCTTGCAGGACTAAAAAAGAGGATGGGAGTACTGGATTGCAGAGGTCTCTTTTTTCCAAAAAAAAAGCACAATCGAGCGCAAAAGCTCCCTGGAAGGAAGCCTGCAGGAATTGGAACCAGCGAGCAATGCAGCAACGTGCGAGGGCCATCGTATGGGATATACTTATACCTGCAATGCCGGCACCGTCGTCTGGTAGAATTAGGCAGACAGTGCAAAGCTGCTGAACCGGTTGCAAACCATTCAGGACAAAATGGAATCGAGACAAGCACCACGCCAGAGAAATACAGTACGTATGGGTGTGAAAAAAATAGTTACTACTCCTACACAAGAGCGGTTACTGGGGTAGGAGTTTCGCCTGAACGACAACAGATGAACCGACACAACTAGGACAGAGCAGGGTCGGCGACCAGCAATCACTTCAGCTATATTGCCGTGTTCATCTGAAGCTGGCAAGGGAAGGATAGCGAGACGATGCGCGACGAAGATACTACACGGGTAAAATCAGGACTAGAGACCACTGAAGTCCTTACGAAGAGCCCAGGCAAGCGGGTGAATTAAGGACGGGTTTCTTGAGGGGCTTGCAAACGGGGTTTTCTTACTATGTGACGTAGTACAAGAGCAGGGAAACCAAACTGAACAACAAAAAAAGTGGATAAAAAGGCGCACACATGAGATATGCATGTAACAACAACTATTACATAATTTCAAATCTGTGATGCCTATCCCAGAGACGGAATGCTTTTTTTTTTATCTTCACGGTTCCTTACCTACTTCATAAATCTGGCGGATTAATGATTTCAGTCAACTTTCAGATTAGCCTAAAACGTTTAACGGATATATATTTAAGTGCTTTAAGGTACGACTTTCGTACGTGTAAAACACGCAGACGGAAGGACCTCAAATCTACAAAAACAATATGAAGCACACATGAAACTTGGAGGATTGACCGAATCGATGTCGTAACAGTACAGGAAAGCTAGAAAATTATTGAAGTGTAATGACCAAATGCATGTACTAGGTGGAGATACCTCAGATTTTTGTCGGTAAAAAAAAACTGATATTTTTTGTGAGTATAAAAGCGATACGAAAATCTAATTCAGTATGATACAAACAAGCATATTCGACCCGTCACGTTAGCTGGGACATTTTGCCTGAGGCAAAATGACGAAAAGTAGGTTGGCCTCACGATTGTCATACAACATCAGTCTCGTCATGTATGAACTAGAAGACAAATACCCGTTTCCCTTTGTCTGGCCTTTGTACAATAATAAGATTTGCATCTTATTATTGTAATTTCTACACTATAAAGCATATTGATTAGGTATTAGATAATACCTCGCAACGAGATCTAAGATTCAACGGAAGAGTTTTATGGCCAGTGTAAGCAAAAGTAACAGTAGCTGTCAAAACAAATCGTACGCCAGGACTTTAGCATCATGGGCTCCTTCTTCATCTTGAAGAAATAGTGAACTAGCTGCATTAAAACCTAGTGTGCCTCACTCAGATCTGGTCTTTTAATTAAAACTAGCTTAGATACACAGATGCCGGCAACACGAGACACGAGCGTGGAGACAAACTTTTTGTTAAGTCACACAGTTCAGCAGTTCCTTTTTAGTTCCATGTTACGCCTTAAAGCGAAATGTTTAAGAGGACAGATACACTGAATTTTGTGTCAGATAAGTGCTTCATAAGGTTCAAATATGATAAAGTAGTGAAGGCCGTGTTCTCATCAAGGATAGACTTCTGTTGTTGTTTATTTGCAGTCATTGCATGCGGTAAGTAACAATCTCATTAACGCTTAATCAATTTGTAGCCCTGTTTTCCAAACAGTCCTGTGCTCGATTATTTAGTCCTTTTATGTGCAGTCGTTCTTAAAATTCCAAGTATTGTGCTGCCTTTTATCTGCAGAAGTTTACGCATCTGCATAAGAGACGAACGTTAGCTCTTTTACGTTGCCTATATTCTGACGGCGGCGCAATGGCCGAACAAACAAAGATCGATATTGAATCATTTTAGAGAGGCAGAGATTGGTCAGCGGCTCCAACGTGTTCGTTCCCATCTGGATTGCTTATCTGTTGACAAAACAAGGCGACAGATACTGAATGAAAGTATTCGGTCCAGCCGGAACGCTGAATGAAGGCGTTAGAGTAGCCTGAAAAGCGTAATTCTTAGCTTAGTTAGAGGAAGGTCGATTTTAGTGAAAATTCAACCGACTCTCTGAGGCGTTCATACCTGTGTCCTGCATCTTTTAACCTAAATCAGATACTATGTAACTGCAATTAGTTTAATACGTTATCACCGGAGCTTTTCTTCACAAACTTGTGATATGCACTAGTTTAACGGTCACATGCTCGTAAATAAAAATAGTACACCTAGCGAATATGTGCTTTTATTGACTATGTTTGAGCTGGTATTGTTTAATGTCAAAGGGTCGCTCAAGTACGCCGCAAAAATACGTAACTGAATTAAATGTTTGGCTAACAGCGAGTCTAAACGATCCAGAAAGTGCAAAAACTCTCAAAGAAATTAAATGTTTAGAGCTTATCTGGACGATCTACTTAGGAACTCATATTCTATTGTTATTACCCAAAAAAGCCTTCATTTTCATATAAAAGAATTATTCTATTTTAAAAATAGTTTTTTAAGCAATTTTTTCTAAATTTTCGAACCATTTTCCTATAAAAAAATAAATCTAAAAAAAAAATAGCTTTTTCAGCTATTTTGATACATTTCAAGCCTTTTTAGCCCAAGATTTATTAAAGATCTTACGCTTTGCCTCATAGAAATCCTTATCGGGTTTTTCAAAAGCCAATTTTGATTACCGCACCTTGTGTATGCTTTTACAAAGTAAAGTATTCTATTTACGGCTGTTTTGACGAGCATAATGTATGTTGCCCATTGGGTTATCCAGATGACCTCTAACGTGTAGTTGTTTTAAAGTTTTTTTGCACCTTTGCACATCTCTTGTCCTAATTGTCTGTTTTAGCCCTCGTATGTTTGTGACCTTTGGCCTGCTATCGGCTCTAAATTTGGTTTCGCTTAAATTTTTTTTATGTTACGTATTTGAGCCACATTTTAACGAGTTTATGTCTACCAATACTACTTGACGCGTAATTACTTATAAACAGCTATTTGCGACTCAGGGGGGTATTTGGGAAATGACTAGTGAGTGGTTTATGCCCTGAATTAAAATGTAATCGTGGTAAATGACAAACTAAAAGGAGTTTCATCACATTCATATTTCATATATATATGTACTTTCAATAAGTGCTATCATTTTGAGAGTTTACCTTGTACTAGGTGTTTCGCGCAAGATCTCAAGTTTGCTATATGCATATATAAGGACTCCGCCCCTTTATTGCTCGTACAATAAATAACAGCAAAAGTTAATACAGCAGGTGCATAATGCTGCCAACACTTTGCCATCTTCCAACTAGTTCATATTGCAACGCTAATCTCGAATCGTGAGAACCCTCCATCTTGTTTGTAAGAACAAGATACGTTCACTGCGTCAACCAACTGACTGCACTGTACAGTATAGCATTGAAGAGGGGCATCCAGCAAGCAATGATTTTGCCAGACAAAGGAGATATCCTGAACATAGAAGATCGAAGCATTTCAAGGAAGCAGAGTAAAAACGCAGGCACGCAAAATCGGGTGGGGCTAAGGCAACATCCTAAACTGTTCTCCTTTCACGCTTGACGACGACGAACCCCTAGCAGATCGCGGGTTGCCCTGCCAGCCCACCAGCTAGTAACCGCGGACGGGCGTTCTTCTGCCTTCGTCTAGGCGAGAGTAATAAAAACAAACACTGGAGCCTCTTCGTTTTTCTCCCCAAGTGTACCACAAGTTTCTTCGTCGGCGTACCCCGTTGCTCGCAGCTTAGGGCACCCGCATCGGGTTGGCAGCCTGAACATGTCCATTGGGCTGCTAGGGCCGTGAGGGAGCGGTGACCATTGCGTTACTACACCCACCGCCTACCACAACGACGAAGCGTGTGACCTGACAGTAGTACTTGTAGCATGAGCGGAGAAAACAGGAATGCAGTTGAGTGGGTTAGAAGAACAGCGGGAAGGGAAAAAAGCTCAACACAATTGGGGGTCTCTAGGAGTTTACCAAGTGAGGGCTGTATATCTTTCGTGGGACGCTTGAGCTGTCCTTCGAGGAAGACATGCCTGCTGGACTACTGTAGGAAGAGATCGTATCTAAAAGACAAAGGAGTCACCAATACAGAGACATAATGATATGAGATAAATAAAGAGAATACCGCAAAGGTGAAGAAACCGGCTAGTATAGATGGGGATCACAACAAACATCGAATTGTCGACAGGAGTGGCGAGGAATCCACAGCCAAGGATGAGATAGCAGTTATTGTGAACTATATATGTCTATGCTTTTGGCCGAAACTCCATGATGGATCAAGCTTTTCTTCGTGGATGCTCGGTTAAAGTGCTCACAGTTATGAAAAAGGTTTAGTGAGACAATGGGTCTGGGAAGTGGTGCAACTCCTATCAGTTGTTACCAGGGCGATATACGATCAGCAAGCTTTGTCAAGACGAGATGAATGAGTAGCCAAATCAAATGCTGAGGGGTTCTTTAAGACAAACGAACGAAAACGGACGTGCAGTTCACTATCCACTTTCTCCCTTCTAGTGTCACAATGTCTTTCTCTCTCACACAGATATATATATATATATATATATATATATATGTACACTTACAAGCATATATATATATACGTGTGTGTAGGAGGTGTAAAGACGAAAACCGTTGCGGTAGTTGTGGCTACGGCAACGACGGCGGCGGCAGCAGCAGCTCGCCCTGATGGGAAGGATAACCTCGTTAGGACTGTAATTTGATTTAGAACGGCCATGCGACCACTCGACGCCCCTTATAAGATCCTTAAGGATCGTTCCTTTATTCCGTGTGGTGGTCTGCACCTTCTCTCTGCGTCCGGAATGTCATTCACGGTTCAGCAAGAGGCTCCTGCTAGTTCCTCTATTATGCTCTGTGTTCACTGGGCTTCGCAGTTGGTTACGTTCGTCTAGGAATGTCTTTTTTCTTCCATTTTACTCTGCAATACCGAGAGTAATATAAATCGCGGTACGCGCGCTTCCCGGATTCCATGCGTGGATCGACATGAGACCGCCAACCAAAGTGCTGAGTTGCTTTGCCTAGTTATTTGCTGTTTGCCGCCGAGGCAGAGATTGAGAAAAACATTGTTATACTCAATAGGAACTAAACACAAAATAAATAAAAGTCATTTCTGCTAACCGCTTGTTAACCATTACAGTAAATGATAAAATCCGTTTTCGTTTTTACCTAACCTGACCATAACTTGTACTTGCACATTCTATAGTACGCGCACGAGGCGTTCTAATAAGATGGCTGGAAGAAAACAGCTCCTCTTATCGCAGAACTATTTCGTATCTTATCCCATTGTCTGAACTACCTGTATTTTATGTTTAATCGCAACTTCATCTAGGTGAGCTATGTTTAAATGTCAGTACAACGAAACATATAAATAAGGGAAAAGACATACAGGCGAAGGAGTAAGCTTACAATGTTGAAAAAAATTCAGCTAGAGTTCAAATGATTACATGAAGACCAAGATAAGTTTAGAGTTGAGAAAAAGTAGGTTTACAGTTAAGTCAGGAATTAAAAAAAAAGCAAGTAAATAGTTGCATACACGCATGAGTATATCACTACCGTAATTATTCAAATGTTAGCAATTGATCTAGACTTGTTGGTTGTTATGCAGTATAGTTCGCTATACAAATTATTTTTGGTGAACGTATGTTGAAATATGACAAACAAGGAATTGATTTAATCAGTTCATGAAAACGCATTTAAATTGTTTTTTTTTTTTTAATTTTTATATTGCTACTTTATTTGGCATTGAAAATAACTGACACTTAGTTTACATAAAATAAGAGAAAAATTATTGTTCGTATTATAATCCTTCTATCAGACATTTTAATAGAAACGCTTTCCTTTTCCATATTCCGAAAGTGACGAGCAATACGTAAACACTTGAGGGCTATGCTTCACCTAAGTCCCTTATTAATGCTTGAAACAAAAGTAGAATTATCTTTTTGTATCTGCAGCGACAGACCTTCCATGTTGCTTACATACACAATTTGGGTTCTATTCTGTTTTCCATATGCGTACAACTTACATTCTAATGTTTGACAACTTCGAAGCAATTTTGAAGTTAGAATATGTACTAGCTGTGTTCCATGAGTGCATGTGTAGAACAATTTGAACAACAAGTTGTGACTGCTGCGTTATTGCTGCGAACTTGCCTTCAAAAGAACCACGTTTTTTCCATTCGCTTACTCTGTTCCATATAGCGGCCATAAACATTAGGTGCTCTTAATTTAACTTAGATATACTCTATAGTTACCGAAAATTTCAAGTAAAATTGATGATATAAACTACGTTCGACGCAGTAGATTGCGGTGAAAGCATCCGTGCTAACAGGCTGTTATGACACGAAATTCCCAACTGTAAATAGGGTAAACAACGTAAATAAGGTTACTACAGGTAAAAGAAAATCTGAATGAAATACATGTAGTTGTAAATAAAAGTCAGTGTTGTATCATTAATGTTGCAAACGGGTAACCTTAAAACAGACCCATATTTGGCAACGGGTTCAAATATAACATTGTAATACTTCGGGGCTTGCACCCACAATTAGGCACACACTTAACTGAATGATCTATGCAAGCCGTTAGCCTCTTGTCACCGATAAATATGCCACACATGTCACGCATCCAACACACTGCGAAAAAAAGAGAAACGACTCAGAGCGGGCGAACAGACAACAAGCAAGCTATTTGAATCTCGTCACGTCGCGACGTTTGGATCGACTGTCGAAACGTCCAAAGTCAACGTCTGTCGCTGCAACCCATAGCGGACTCCGGCGTGCAAAACATAGAAGAGCGACGATTGACTATGTCCTTATGCTGAATTTAGTTCAACCTTGACACGTGAAAGCGACAAGAAACGTGTCCTGTTCGCGGGCTGCTGGCAGATTAAGTCTGAGAAGGCAAGTGATAATCTTCGTTAGCTGGTAACACGCTCTCGTTATCTGTTGCACATTGTGCGGTGTCTGCTACGGGGCGCGTTCGAGCCTCTCTCGTACACGTTGCACGCAGCCAACTGCAGCGACGAGCCCCGATGTTTCGGATTTAGCAGAAAACATATGAGGCTTAGCAGATTCAAACTTGGTACTACGAGTATTTTAACTGGATTTCTTTTGTACCATATACCTAGAGCCAATGTACGGCATGTGTAATATAGTGCTATACGTCTATGGTTGGAACTTTGTTAGCATTACACCCAGACGATGATTAGCTTAATTGTCCTGGCATTTTCTGTAAACACATTGCAGGTATATTCGTCCTTTGGCTCTCTATTAGAACTGTTAAGTGTTTCAATGCCTTTTTCAAGCATTTTTTTATGCTTTAAGAAGGATGTTAAAGAAATCCCACGATCGTATTTCCAGCAGTGTTGCACTGCAGCTGCATAGAGGTTTTGGGTGAAGCAATTTGCATAGGAAAACGCTAATTTC
Organism: Varroa destructor; assembly: GCF_002443255.2. NCBI lineage: Eukaryota > Metazoa > Arthropoda > Arachnida > Mesostigmata > Varroidae > Varroa > Varroa destructor. Next base: position 8,528,170 of record NW_019211455.1, read on the forward strand.
AAACAATGAAATGATCAAAGGTGCAACGTGTTGAAAAGTGTTTAATGATTGACATTACAGGGAAAAGTTCAATGATGTACGTACCGTGTAAGACAACATTTTATCTTTGCCTAATCGGAATTTTACAAAACAAAATTTTCCCGTTTTTCGACACGCAATTACCGTGTATTATACGCTTCTGGACGAGGTTGCAGGACGTCATAGTTCTACTGCTTACGGTCATGGTAAGTCGGCCTTTGGCTGAAGAGCGACTATTCCCACACTGTCATTCTCGCTCTTATTGCATTAGTTTCGAAATTATGATAATCGCGCCAGCCGCTAGTGACACCCGAAATTATTTCCGGTCACAGTTTGCATGCGGCCGACCGATGCATTTTATGCAAAACTTGGTGAGTTGAGGAACATCGTTATACATGATGCATTCGGATACGGCACCAGTAAGACAGTGCAGGAGGCGGTACGAGGACGGTGGCCGCGACTAGGGAAGCAATGCCGGCCGAAAAGGCAGACGCTAAGAGGACCTCTAAAACAAAATGAGAGTGAGAGAAAGGCACCACCGAGTGCGGATCTGTCGGTCCTTCCAGTACAGCCGAGCAGATTGACTTCATCTTGGGTAGAGAACGTTCGAGGGGCGGTCATCGAATTCCGTTAACAGCTCCTCGTGTGAGCGCGTGGAGAAAGGGCCCTCTACTCTCAGGCGCGTTCAGCCTCACCAACGTCCTCGGATACTAATACAAGCCATAAAGGGAAGGAGATCCTTGGCAGGCGAGGCGCCCTGGTGAGCCATCCCGTGTCCAACAATGTTTTAACTGTATAAATAGATACTGCATAGCATAGTGAAATATTGGGTTATTTTTTATCCTATGCAGACATCATGCGCTCTTGAAAATGCCAGTAAAACATACAATGAAAACGTTATAGGCACTTCGCAATAGAATAGCCGTTAGTAACTACGGCAGAAATTATTTGTTGTTAGATAATGGAGAGTACACTCACGTATGTACACAGAGATCTATTCAATAAATAACCGTGACGTTGGATTTTTAATAGAAACAGTAAACTTTTAACAGCTTTTCCCAATCTCTGTAGGCATCCTATTTACAAGCAATCAATTTATAACATCTTTGTCCCCACTTGTTCCAAATAAAAAACGACTTTGCTGAGGTACTACAAAGCGACATAGAATTAGAAGATTTTTTTAAAAGTTGTACATGTTCACTGTTTTTAGGGAGCAAAGGGTCACCTTGACATCTGCCTTCATAGTCAGGTAGTCGAATTCCTTTGATTGAGCTTTTGTTCTAAAGAAACAACAGTTTTAAGATTTAAAATAGCTTAATCTAGACAATCCAGCAGCACCGAGTTAGCCAGCAGAAGCGTCAACGGACTTCACCTTAAAGCATAAGTATTAGATAAGTTTTATGAAGCTAAAGCGTAAATTCACAAGTATATGGTAGACGCCTGGTTTGTACCCCTTGTAAGGAGTAGTAATATAGTATACACATAACAGAGGAAGCTGCGGGTGCCAATAGCACCAAATGAATCCTATTTCTCTGAAGCTCTTAAATAACTCCATATTTTGCCTGAGATGTGTATTCTAAAGCCTTTTTAAAATCTTATAGGTAAATATGAAAGCCTCCATAAACCAACGTATATGGCATCAGGTCGCACAGTTTTATCTTCGATGTCACTTATCGTCCTTTTTTGCTTCCACTTACCAAAAAAGGGGCCAGCCATGGATAGTACGTTTTTAGCCATTTTCCTATGGCCAAATAATCTTCGGGAGCTTGATTTGACTCAATTTGTCGAACCCCTTCGACCGGTAGGCGTCGGTTGCGGGAGCGTGGACCACCGACGTGACTGTCGCAATTTGGAAATCTATAGAAATTTATGAAACGAGCCCATCAAAGCCTTTTCTGTAGCGTGGCACGCTCTTGAGTTCTTCTACGACGCTCATTTAGCCCTCTTTAACTTTCCTTCTGCGATCCAACACCTCACTGGAGTAGTGCCTGGCATACTGGCTCAGGTAGTGAAAGCTCTCTCCTGTTGTGAGAAAAAATAGTAGCGGCCCTAGAGCCAAACAAATTTATAAAGGAGCGCTTGAAAGAAAGTTGAATGAATGGACAATGAGCAAAGTGCTGGGGACGCAGGGTCACCATAAGCCAGAGGTAGCGTCAGCGGTAGCGAAGGGAGAGGAGGTTGAAACTTTACAAGGACTATCGGGAAATAAGCAGCAGAAGTCTGTGCAGAAGGACATTATTAAGTAGTGTGCAATCTGTGAGTTTATCAAGGGTTTTAAAGACTTTGTTGGGTAATACTGGGGATACACTGAAAGTGCAGAGACTACGACTGAAAGGGGTACCGTAGTGGCGGAACAAAATGGCAAATGATGAATGCGGCCATTTGGCAGCAGACGAAATTTCCTCCGATTTTTGTTGGGGTAGCTCTTACTATCATCGAAGCGATGCAGCTGTCTTGGTGGTATTAAGCAGCACATTTGCTGCACAGGACGCATGGCAGAAAACGTGGCTGGCTTACTTCAAGTTGGATAGCGTTTGCTGGCGGTCTAGTGGACTCTGAGGGCAACATATTACATTTACGCCTGTGGATAAACGAGCTCTGAAAGGTTTAGAGCAATAATATGAGATGGGCGTAAACACCCGGTTTCTGGTCCGTGTCTCATCGTACCCCAGTACCACGTTTGCTCAGCCTCTCTCCCTCTCAGTTCAAAGGGGTGACGAAGGAAATGTGCACTATTTCTTGCGCGCAATCTTTCATCGTGAAAACGAAACTGATGGAACGATGCGCTACTCAAAAAGGCCAGCACCTCACACTACCAAGGAAAAACGAAAAAGCCAAAGGGTGAGAAAGAATTGAGCCTAAAGGAGGGAGGGGGTGTATCAGAGAGTGAAGACCACGATGACAAGCCAAGAACTAAAAGTGAGGCTGACGCGAAGCAGAATACCGTAGGCATATTTCATCGCCGGAATCGGACGTTCACTACCAGGAACGAGCCAGCGGGCGTCGCCGAGCTATGCGATTCGAGGCACCCTTTGTGGCTGCTGCCGCTACTGCTCTTAAAGAAGGCCTCGTCGTCGACGGAACTCGAAAGTGGAACGGGAACGGACGAAGACGTAACGCCGTCGAAGCGGTTCAACTTTGAAACGTCGACTCTTTTTTGCTTTTTCCCCTTATTCTCTTTGGTCCTTCCTGTGTCCTCTTTTCAGCATTGTCACGATTTGAAAATTAAAATATATGGCTGCAGCGACAACAGTCGGATGTGGGGCTATGACGACCACGAAAAAGGCAAGCTGTGTTTCAGCACGGCGGTTAGAGTGCACTGCAGTACGGCTAGCGGTACAAGCTGCGGAATCATTCCGGTGCTTAGCACATAACTGTACGCAGTCGTGGGGGAAGGACCCTACATTTGCTGTGTTGGCCGTTGCTCACAGTGGTAACACTGCAGTGTTAAATTGGTACTAGTCTATCATTTTCACGACGTTTGGTGCTATTATCGCCATTTCGTCTCATATAGGTTGCTCTTTTTCGTAGCAGTAAAAGCGCCGAGGATGGCCTTCAAAGATATCGCAATCGGCGGGAAGATAAAATCGAAAATTAAAAAAAAAACGAACATTACACTGTGGTGCGTATCGGAGCAATGACAGTGAATCGGCAGCAAAAGAGGAATCTCGCCTGAGGTCCTAAACAGAGAAAAACGGGCGACAAATGATCAAATCTCGACGATAGACGCCATCTGAACCAGAGAGGAAACAGGGGAAAACGTGTGGCGGGTGAAATTCAAATGGACCGCCGCTGCTTGCAATTCTTCGCCTCTCGCAAGATGATGGTCGGTTACAGTACGAACTAGTGATATATTGTTGACATCCACCGTGCACCGCCATTATTTGCCGGAGATGGGCGAGATCTTTATGGGAAGCTGACAATAGAGTCTGATATGGCCATATATATCGAGTGAAGGAATGTACTGAAATAACACTAAGAGAAATTAGGATACCATACGCTATGGATTACCAAACCAGTATAAATATATGAATACACTATATATAGATGAATGAACTTTGCGTGAACAATTCTACTGGAGATAATCCCTCACAAACGATCCCTTATCTACTGCATCGGTCATTTTAAGGTACTAGACTCGTTGGGAATTAATAAGAGGGCACAATACAGTTGAATTGGTGCCAATGCCAAGAGGAAGGTCAAAAGATGGTAGATGGTAATTACAAAACGCTGCTGATATTACCAGTAGTTGTTTGTATAGTTGTTGTTGTTTTTGGCTCGGAGTGTCTGATGCGGTACAGTTATCCTAGAATCCCAGACCAGGCTGGTAAAGGATACTCATCGATATAGTAGATTAGAGTAACAATGGGCTATCAGAGGCACCCGGACCACGTTGGTCGCTTTTATGAAAATACTTCAGTGTGATAGTTCTCTATCACACTGAAGTTATTCATTTCTTTGTGCCTAGTTTATTATTCGCTTTTTTTCTAATTAGCTGTCTATCAGGTGGTGGTAGTAGCACGATTATTGCGTTCCGTAGTCACTCTTTTGTCCCATACGTTTCGCGGCCCAGTTTCGAATGACTGATACCTTCTACCAGTGTACGGCACGTGGTGAATGAGCAACGACGTTCTGAGCAGGCTGTTCTGTGGAAGCATTTTAAAGATCACATTATGTACTATGAGACATCATTCTTTGCTACAGTTACATATGCGTTCCATCGACCGATCATTTACCAAGTTGTGACTGGCCCAGGCGCGTAACAAATAAACATCGAAATGCCGTTTATCTGTTGAGTTCAGCGTCGAAGTAACAGACGAGCACAGTTAAGACAACGGCCGCCATGACTGATAACAGCAACACGACGACTGAATGCGTGCCTCATCTTCCTAGCTCCAGTGCAACATTATCGATTTGTAAACGTGAATACCCAGATGTTATTGAGGATTACTGCCCCTGATACTGCTGTGTCTGTCATCGTCTGTAATAATACTCTATCTATATCATATCTATGTATGTACTTGTTTCAAATCAATTCTGTCTAGATAGAGATATATATATATATATATATATATATGTATATACAAAGGTTCAGGACCACCAAAACGAACGGAACAACTTGTAATTGTACTAACAATAACAATCACAATCATTTTACGGTGAGGAATCGTCAAGCACTATCGCAATAATCTTAATAACAGTCGATTGACCGCAGGTCCGACCTCATGTCCCGCGGCCAGAGGTTGTTGCGCTGAGCAAAAAAGAACGAAGTACAAAATCAGCAGTGACGAAGAATTGAGAAGTCGAAACCTTCTTGTCAAAATTTTACTCAATATGAGACCACTTGCCTATCACTTATGCCTACCCCTGGCCCCCTCCCAATTTTCAGCAATTACGCTGCTTGAACAGCAGATGTGGTAAAAAAAGAGCTGGTACAATGAAAAAAATGTCAGAATTAACGATTTAGTGCCGAAGCTTTCTGTTTAACTAGTAGTCGGAACACAAACTATGCGCGAGCAGTAATACGGCTGGGGGCTTTTTTCATCATAACGGAATGTCTTATTCTGCTTCAAATGCAGACAGGCAGTCATGTAGCTAAATCAAGCAGAGAACGGAAATCATTATCTAAACGTTTCTCCGACAATAATGACAATCCAAGTGAAATTATCAATTATTTGTCTACTCGTCTTTTTCGCTGTCTAATATAAGTGGAAAATGTACAATACAATACAAGGCTCTCTATGTCACCTGTTATTCTCACGAAGCTTTTAGGCAGCCCCCAGGTTTTCGAGATGAGTCAATCACAATATTAATCATGTTTCTACATATTGTCATACTCATTGCATTAACATGTCAGCGCATAAAATGGTATACGTTGACATTTTTTGTCTCGATGAGGTCAGATGCTAAAAAGCCCGTCCACTCGATCTCTTCAAAAGAGTCTACTAACTATTTCGACCAAAAACGAAGGCCTCCAACTTTGAGTTTGATTCTCAACTATTATTGATATCGACATATTCTAATTAATGAGTTGGCACCTTTATTCACGTTTTGTTCGTAACGTATAAAATCGAGAACGACACATAACGGACGGTCTAAAATCACTGCATCGTTTGCAGTCACCATGCAATGGATATCACATGTTACCCTTGTCTACCCCATTTTGGTCAACACGATCATTTTACCCCTAAAATGTGTCGAGGCACACGAACAGCTTGCGTGGTTTGCCACGCAAGGCAATGAACTACATACAAAATTGGTGAGATCTGCAAGCGATGATGGACGGCTTACGCCTCCGGAACTGCATTTGGCCAAGCCATTGCTCAGCTCCGAGAGTGAACGATCGGTGCAGCTTCCATCAATGAGACGCGTGAGTATCATTCATTGGCATTGTTTATTATGAAACGATTATACAACAGGCATTGCAGGGTATTTATTTTGGATCGAAATATGACAATGTAGAATGAAATTGGGTCAGCTCCACCAAGGACAAGTGCAAAGTTTTTGGACCAAACTTATAAAAATGGTCTGAGTGTCCGTACAACTTCGAGCTTGTTCAATCAATTTTGCATTTAGATTCGTTTGCTGTTCTTAAAGCTTCTATTGAGTCACTATGATAAACCAGTAATTTATCATCGAATTTTTCGAGAAAGAATTGTGAATGGCGCACAGTGTAAAATGAAGGGAGCGCTCCTGTTGATTGTCTGTTAGAACTTTCCCGTAGCTGATTAGGATGTCTGGCATAAACTAATCCATTATTTTATTATTTATTATATTAAACAAATATTTAATACATTTGTTAGATATAAGGTTAGACTAACTGATTTATTTAAATATATTTGATGCATGAAAAGCGTAAAAAAATTGGCAGTCTAGAACTTTTCCATTTCTGTATATTTTGTGTGTTGTGACGTTTTCCAGCTGGAAAGCAATGAAGAAAACAGGTATAAATCGATAATTTCTACATTTAGACGTTTGAAATTGAATTTAGAAACGTATAAATGGTAAATATTAAAAGCTCATATAACAAGATAATTATTGGAGGTTCTGGAAAATGTTAATACAATAGCTGATTCCGTTTAGGTTAGATGCAGAAAACGCCCTACTACGACGACGACTCTACCTCCAGACAACTGTGAAGATACTCTTGAGCCCACTGAACAACTGGGCCGGCTCGTCTACCGTACACCGGAGGGAACCTCGATAGCAATATATAGCAATGGGACCCTCCGTGGTCCTGATTCGAGACCTTACAAGGGGAAAGTTGATGCGTATGGAGTGCCGATTCCTCTAGGTAAAAACGTTATGGTTTTTGACGGGCACAATAATCCTCTGCCTACCGATGGCTTCAATCGACCTCTGGGACCTGACGGGTTACCCGAACCATTGCCAGTTGATAATAAAGGCCTCCCAATTGGTCCCAACGGGAAACCGCTCCCGCGTGACAAACAGAATCGTACGCTCGGTCCAGATGGGACACCGTTACCGGTCGACCCTGACGGTCGAGTGCTGCCACCTCCAGGAAAGCCAGTTGAAGTTCCATACCTTTTATCGAAGGCCTTCGGGGAGGATCGAACTTTCCTTTATCCAAATGGTACAAAAGTGCCCGTTGATGCCAAAGGCAGAGCTGTTACACCAGAGGGCACGCCACTGCCCACAGATACATATGGGGTTCCTCTCGGACACAACAATGAACCGCTGGTAATAGCCGATTGGAAAGGAAACCCACTTCCCATTTATTTGTTGCCAAATGGAACCAAAGCCCTAAAAGACACCTTCGGGAGAGCTATTGCACCAAACGGCATCCCATTGCCAATGAATTCGTTTGGAGTACCTTTCGGCCCTGATGGAAAATTGTTGAGAGCTGCGGACCCTAAAGGAAACCTACTTCCAACGGATGAACATGGCAGACCATTTGATCGCACGTTTCTCCTACCCAATGGAACAAAGGTGCCCCTGGACTCCAAGGGGAGAGCACTTGGAGTAGACGGCACGTTATTGCCAACAAATCCTTATGGCGTCCCTTATGGTCCGGATAAAAAATTGTTAACCATAGCTGATTCAATGGGAAATCCGCTTCTTACATTTCTTCTGCCGGATGGCACCAAGGTTCCAATGGATGCAAAAGGTAGAGCTGTATCACCCGACGGCACTCAACTGCCAACAAATGCTTATGGTATACCTTTTGGTCCAGACTATCAATTGTTACCAATTGCGAACTCAAAGGGATATCCGCTTCCCACCGACGAATTTGGCCGGCCTCTTGATGAGAATGACTTACCGTTACCGGTACCTATCGACCAGGACGGCGTCCATATTGGACCCAATGGTCGTCCTTTGCCTACGGACCCGTATGGCAAACCTACCGGACCAAACGGCAAAGCGCTTCCAGCAGACTATCAAAATCGTCATTTGGGGCCTTTGTATCCAGTAGGAAAGCCACTCCAGGGTATACCGCGTGATGATAAAGGACGTGTGCTAGGACCTGATGGTAAACCCGTGAAGTACATAGACGCTAAAGACAAACCCATAAAGATGGATAAATATGGAACCCTTATTCATCGGGACGGTGCTCCAGTTCCTACGGATTCCTATGGAAGTCCTTTGGGAAAGGACGGAAAACCTCTGCGGATGATAGATCAAACGGAGAAACCAGTTCCAACAGATTGGTATGGCCGTCCATTAGCTCCTAATGCCACTAGCTATCCGATTCCTAAAGACGAACATGGACGACCGATTCAACCAAACGGCCTCCCATTTCCAACGGATAAGAAAGGTAGGTTTTTGGGGCCTAACGGGAAGCCACTCCCGAAGAACAAGAACGAACAAATAGTACCGCCACTTGGAAGACCCATAGCAGGGAGACCCCTAAAAGGGTTACCTCGAGACTCTGACGGAAAGGTTCTTGGTCCAAACGGAGAACCTCTAACATACCTCGGTCGTGATGGACGACTTCTTGATCGGGGTCCAGGAGGTAGATTTCTAGATTGGCGTGGAGCTCCGATGCCTACAGACGCCTATGGAACACCACTAGATCCAGATGGAAGACCCCTTAAACCAGTTGACTCGAGAGGTAACCTTTTACCCGTCGACATACTCGGACGTCCGCTTAAGCCCAATGGAGAACCGCTGCCTGTACCGAAAGATAAATTAAACAACTTCATTGCCCCTAATGGTATTCCCTTCGAAACGAATAAAGAAGGTTATCCTTTAATGCCTGACGGAGTTCGGTTCCCAATAAGCCCCACGGTGGAAGTACCCATTCCCGTGGTCGCTGATTCGCCGATGCCTGGCTATGGAGTAGATTCTGTGGGTCGTCTGCTCGGACCTGACGGCAAGCCTCTTTCATATCTCAAAGCTAATGGCATAAAAGTGCCAATGAGTGACGCAGGTCACCCATTGTTTGATGATGGAAGACGACGGAAAATTAATGCGTATGGCATACCTCTCGGGCCAGATGACAAGCCTCTACGAGCAGCGAATTTGGAGGGTCAGCCACTTCCGATAGATGCTTTCGGGAGGCCACTTGACCCCAACGGCATACCTTTTCCCTTACCCATTGATCCAATCGGTCGTCCAATAGGACCCGATGGAAGACCGTTATCGGTCGACAAAAGCGGAAAATATTTGGATCTCGATAATAAACCTTTACCACGGGATCCGCAAGGAAGAGTTTTAGGGCCCCGAGGTCCGTGCAGTTGTCCCTTAGGACCAGATCTTAAACCGCTGAGGTACATAGACCCTGATGGGCAACTTGCTCCTGTTGATGAACGTGGCAGGGCCTTAAATGCAAAAGGGTTTCCTCTGCCGACCGATGCTTTTGGAACTCCAATAGGTTTCGACAAAAAGCGTTTTAGACCTGCTAGTTCCTATGGGCAACCACTTCCTTCTGATGCTTTCGGTAGGCCACTACACAACGGGAAACCACTGCCATTACCTATAGATGCAAAAGGGAAACCTATTGGACCAGATGGTGCTACTTTACTGACAGACTCTGCTGGTCGACCTCTTGGGCCAAATGGTCAACCGTTGCACCATGACCAACGAGGATGGCATCTGGCACCACTTGCAAGAAAGATGGTCGCACCTGATGGGAAACCTCTGAAATACGTAGAGCCGTCAGGAACCGCTCTGCCTGATAATTGGGAAGGCGTTAGGTTAAAGCCTGGTCATCAGCCGGTTTTGACGGACTTTTACGGATCGCCACTTGGTCCAGATAAAAGACCACTTCCGCCGCTCGACTCTGAAGGGAAAGCTGTTCCAACAGACGTATTTGGCCGCCCGCTGGGGCCTTCTGGAGAACCGCTGCCTCTTCCTGTTGACAACTTGGGCCAACCTATAGGGCCTGATGGAAAACCGTTTCTTACAGATAAAAAAGGACGGCCTCTGCTTTCAAACGGTGAACCATTACCAGTCGATAACCATGGCCATCCAGTGGCACCCAAAAGCAGTCAGCCGGTGGGCCCAGATGGAAGTCTAGCAACCTACTTACAAGAAGACGACAAGCCTCTAAAGGCGGACGCGTTTGGAAGAATACTTGATCCGGATGGCAAGCCCTTAAAAGTAAACGCTTTCGGCGTTCCGTTAAACCACGATGGCAAGCCGTTAACCCCTTTTGATTCAAAGAAAAGACCTATAAAAACTGATCTCTATGGAAGGCCTCTTGGGCCGCATGGAGATCCAAAACCTCTTCCTCTTGACGCGTTTAGACGCCCTATTGGACCATATGGCGAAGCACTTCCAGCAGACGAAAACGGAAATCCTACTGACTACAACGGTGATCCTTTATCTAAAGATGCACGGGGTCAATTTGTTGCGCCATTGGGTATCCCCGGTCCACCAATAAAGTTAAAATTAAAGAAGCTTCCGCAAAACATATTAGCAGGAAGGAGTTTCCGTATACCGATTCTCAGTGGACTCTCAACACCCACTAGTGACCTAGAATCAAGACAGCTACAACCACAGAGCACATTTAAGGCCTCATTATACCCGCCTACCAATAAAACTTTTCCACTAGACAGCAAAGGGAATATACGTGATTTAAATCTTGTACCTGTCGCAACAAATGCTTTCAGTGCCCCCCCAGACAAGGACGGTAAGAGTTTAATGCCATTTGATACAAAGCAGATGTCAATCGAAACGGATGCATACGGTAGGCCATTGGGATTAGATGGAAAGCGAATGGGTAGAAAAGAAGCTTCCTCTGTTGAGGAATTCAGGAACCCCATTGGACCAAACGGGAAATCGCTGACTAGAGACAGCGGAGAAAGACTTCTTGGATTTGACGGCAAGTCATTATCTAGAGAAACAAACGAACAGTTTGTAGCATCGCGTACTAACTCAGGAGATGACCCCAACAAGATACGGATTACATCTATAGAAAGACGTACAGGTACCGGGTCGACAGAGAACCCTCACATGGGCGAGTTTGTAGCTGTTTGGGGAATGTATCATCACAACGTCGGACGGCGAAACTTAGGCGGAGCTTCTTCAGAAGAGTAAGTGGTCTTGGTCAGTTCTGTATACAATAACGTTAATGAAGACGTACAAAATGACATGCCCGATATTACTGGAATTTAAGAGTTTTTTTTCTACTTTACTAAAAATTGTCATATCAGAATACTTCTTTTAAAAGATGCATTTTTTAACGATTGAAGGTTAAGCAAATATGGTTTTCGTAATTGGCCACCGTCTAAGCAAGAAGTGAATGACCTGGTTCAGGACTCCGTAGAAAAGAAAGATTATCTGAATCTGTTAAGGTGGTGGAAAAGTATTACAAGCGAATACCAAGAGCAAAGAAAGTTTTCGAAGCTGGCGTAGTAGGAATTACGCTACAGGGAAGGCAGATTGCTCGTGTGATTTACATGCTTCACTAAAAATAAAGGCTGTCTTAGGGTTACTAAAATAATGGGTTTTATATCATGGTTTTATAGACGTCGGCCATATTATATAAACAATTTCAACTTAATAACCAAGCACAATCATTTTTTTTTGTATGTGCTATTTGAGCCCCATCTTAAAATCATAATGTAATTTGAAATGATAAATTCTTACAAGAAAGTTATCACCCGATTGAGGCTTTCGATTTGTTACTTTTACTATACGACTGTGGTTTTTTTTTTACAAAATGTTGCCCAATGTTTTCGCCCAATATAGTGTAGGCTGTGTTGATGAGAACTAGCGTTATTATTTAAAAAAAAAAAAGCATCATTCAAATAAATTTTGATTTTAAAATTAAAAACGGGACTACGCACTCAATGCAGGCTCAATTTTTTATTTTAATTGTATAGTGTTCTAAAGGAAGATTTCAAAATACAAAATAGAATTTTAATTCAAAGGTATTCCTACTCTTTTGGATATATATGTACGTTTCAGTAAGTAAACTAAGTTGTTTGAAAATTCAAGTGTCTATTCCGTGTAACCTCACTTAATGTTGGAATGAGCTAAGTACTAGACGGTCATAAGTGGAACTAAGTTATCCCAATGAGGACAGTACTTATAATGTTAACCTAGTGCTTGAAATCTAGACGAAGTGTAAACCTGTAAAGTATTATGCTTGCAGCATTCAAGCTCTTCGGTGAGAAGACCTCATTCACCCACTCAGAAAGGGCCATCTTTTCAGATTACGATTGCCAATTCGAAAAATTGTCATAACCCATATATGCATAACGAGCGGCTCGATTGCCTCACGGGGCTCGATTGCCTCACGGGGCTCGATTGCCTCACGGGTTCGCCAGTAAATTCAGATATTAAAAATAAACTCCTTCCGTTCCACCTAGCTCTAAAATAGCTTACTAGTAAAAGTATGCTTGAACATAGCGATTTCTATGTACCTTGGCATCAGTATATTCCTCTGCTCCTTTGAGGTAGAACAACAGGAAATGCTAAATATCGAGTTTGATGACCGGGTCGTCTTTTTGGGCTGTATGGTAAACGTTGACATCTAAATTAGCGCAAAACTCCCTACCAACAGCTCTGACCTAGCGCATGATAGAAGTGGCTTCCTCACGTGTAGTGTATTGGTGTTTTATAGCGCACAATGTGTTTTCTTTCTTGTTTCAGCGTAGAGATGGGCCATTTTGAAATTTCACGTGTGACGGCTTCAAAGTCCTAAACTAATAGGTGATGATGTTTCTTTCGATGATGAGCGAAGAGTTTAATACTTCAAAATGATTGAACTTGCATTGCAAGTCAATTCCAGCGGTTAACTGTTCCAGCAAAGAAACAGTCGATAGTGCAAAAAGACTACATGGCCATCAAAAGTAGTAGTTTGTTGGCATTAACCAACTTGATTGGCGTAGTTCTTTTTATATTCGCTCAAAGGCGTTCCGTATAAGTCGCGCTACAGAGGCGACGTTCGTCTGGAAGTTTCTCAAGCCGTATAGCATTTTACTGGGTAAAAAGGTGCTAAACGTGTTGCGTTGTAAAAAAAGAGCGAATAATTTAATACAATCTTGTTCCTACACAAGTTGTGTATGCCGATGCCGATTCAACAATGACTGTAGTCTGTATGATATAAAAGTTAAAGTAAGTGTTGGTGCTTTGAAAACGTAGTAAATAATTGAGATCTTCGTAAGTGGGTCATTCGTTTGTCGTCGGCGATACTTTTTGTGCTGTGTTAGACCTCCGCACAACAATTCAATTCAGTCATTTCAAGCTTCACTATAGAAACTGAGCAGCTTGCGTTGCATCGTAAAGAATAACAGATTTTGACAACATCCTTTTACAAAGCGTTAGAACGTGTAGGATTTACGTAAATTGCTCTGTTTCTGGACAGTGTCGTCCTACCTTCTGTCTAAAACGTCTTCTGCTCATGTTAGGGCTGTCGTATTGCCAAAAAAAGGCCAGTAAAACGTAGTTGAACAGCTGGAAACGTGACTTCACTATTGTATTGTTCTGTGCCTCAAGTTCAAGCACATCCTAAGAAAATTATCGGTTTCTATCGAAAATTCATCGGGACTGACGACAGGTGTCCCAAGCTGTCATAATATGCATTGTTGCATCAAGGGCTCTGTAGCTGAGTAAGTAAGCCAGGCCGTACGCGCCGCTGCATGTCGCAATGATGGCGAAAATTGAATTGAATTTCGAGATTTTTGTCACGCAACCTCGTTAAGTTGATTATTTGATTTATATAGTATAGTAATATAAACTATAGTAAGTAAGTAAACTATAGTAATCATACACTGCAGCAAAATGCATTAAAAAAAACCTTATAGCTTGAGCTCGGCTATACAAAGGAACCAAGCAATAGTTCATACATGTAAACCTATAATGGATTTAAACTTGTTAAATTGTTGGTGCTTCTATTCTCGTATGTTATATATTGACCGCACACCGCAGAAATCTTGTTTTGTCATCTTCTATGCTGAAGGTTAATTTCGGATTGCTACAGGTAAGCAATATTACTCATTTATGTCGAAACACATTAAAATCCTATTGTCATGGGTATAACATGTAGCTTCAAGTCGGCACAGCTAGCGGAGATAAAGCTCATGATAATGGCTGACAACTTGCGACGACGTGTCCGACCAGCAACAGAAGGATCAAGTCTTGCCTCAGGGTAACCCTTTAAATAAGCTTGTCAACGAAATGATTGTTATTGCGAATTAAAGCTACCCTTGGCAAAATCTAAAGGGCTTCACAAGTAAACGTTCAAGCTGACACTCGCAGTTTTTTTTTTTGTTAAACTTCGTAGCGTTTCTCGTAGTTTCGCGCTGCCCGCTTCACGGCTTTTTTGCGTTCTCATTATACACTTATCGTACCATATTTTCTTCATACATCTTGATTCGATCCCATGATGAACAAATTGCTATGTCCGTTGCGAATATGTTTTGCCAATGTGTTCTTAGAATCGAATCCCGTCACATCATATTTATTTAGCTACAAGAGGAACCATAGCCGGTCGGCATTCGTTAGGTTCGCACGAAGGTATGACCAATCGGGGACAGTATTTCGCGTATGCCTTGGATGATACCTTTACGTGTTTCGGGCGCAGGGAAACCCCTGGGACCTGTCACACACCTTTCTATAAGCATGACCGTTCATTCAACTAACGCCTTACCTTTCCCGGATCGGACATTATGCTACGTTCGTAGCTAGACCTAGGGCTCGTATGCTATGACCTTCGCACTTGGCAGGACTTTTCTTTCCTCCCCTTTCGAACCCGACACGCCAGTTCTTAGTTGGGTTCGCTCTTGCCTTTAATGATTCGCCTCGGGCAATCCCTGGACTCCACAGACAATAGGCTAGGGGAGAACCCACAACTTGGGAAAATAAAGCATGGCCTGTCTACGGTTCTGGACAGTGGATAATACTGACATGGGAATGGAAATTCCATCAAATTCGACAAGACTGATGAACACTAAAAACGGGACCGGGAGAAGCATAACACGGTAAGACGTCGCAGGGTGAGTCAAGAAGAAAACCGGGGTTCGCCAGCTTGCTGGAATAACGCCAAGTAAGGTATTTAGATATCAAACATCGCAGTCGTCATATCGGATCGCTTTAAAGGCTCTCATCATGGGTACGAGGAAGCAAACGAATTTTGCCTCCAGCGTCCGAAGCCAGCGGCAACAGAGTAACCTGCACGTTAACCATAATCTAGAGAACACCTAACTACCGATTTTGTAACTGTCTCTTTCAAGGCCGGCAATGGTACTGCCTGATCCGAAAATGGGCTTTGATCCGTGTTATACTTCAGCGTCAGAAAAAGGATTTAATGTGACCAATTAATTACAGCAAAATCAAATTTTTCACGAAAACAATGATTAACCTTTGCATACAAATAATTTAAAAATGACAATGTTCAAACGGTGCTTTTCTGCGAAAGCGCTCTTATTAGGCAGTGTTTTGTCCGCGCTATTCTACAGAAGCTTGGTTAACTGAATGTTCAAGGCGAGACCTTTGGAAGTAAGAACTTGTAACGTATATAGACCAACCACTCATATTTTTATAAAATAGATAATCGATCAGCAATCTTTCCTAAAAAGGCTTACTTATACGTGCTTGTGGATATTTGTTGACCGTGTCAGAAATCACACTTCAGTCTAATGCGCTCGTTTGCTTGAAAAAAAAACAACGAAGGACTTTTTGCTTGAATCGTCCCGATATAGTGCTATTGTTGCTGTGCAGCTTATCCTCATTGCGACAGTTAGACATAAGGGCTACCAGAAGGTGGGGGTGCAAAAGAAACGAGATTCAAAACGAAAAATGAACACCGTTACAAGACGTATGGGGATACTCAATTTTCTTCTCATGTTACAACTGGATCGAACCCTGTACCTGCAAGCCTGCGTGGCCTTCCTTCTACTTGGACCTTATCGCCTTCTCGAAACATAATATATCTATGGTTTAAAGCTTGTCTTTTGTCATGGAGAGGAAAAAATGAAATAGTTGGCCGGCCGTATACCGACGTAGCGAAGACAATATGTCTTCGAAAGTATCGAAGGCTGTGCTTGTGCTTCTTCGAATTGGCTAGATAAAACTATACATTAAGTGGATATGGTTTTGTTTGATGTCGAAAACGACAGCAACGTACCACGCCAAATATGCTTCACCGACTAGATTTCTAAGGATCCATTCAGCGCGTGTCCTACATGCTAAACAGACGGGTCCGCCGACGGCGTCGCTCGACTTTAACGTCCAAGTATAATTAGGGAGATCAAAAAAAGGAACAAGTGTTTATTTTATCCCAGTAGCATGTGAAGCATAACACTTATGTCTTGAACTAATTATTTTTAACGCGCGAATCTACGGTCTAACGGATAATTCTTTTATTAAACTGAGTCCGTAAGCATTAAATCAACGTGTTTAGATAAAGTTACATATACTTATTGAGGATTGTTGTATGTAGTATAATACTGTTAGGCATCTCGTTAAGTCTGAGAAGCTACTTTCATCCACTCTGTGCTTATACAGTAATTAAAGGTTTAAGGAACTGCCGAAGGCAATCTAACAAGGCCAACATCATATATTTCCACTGGGTAACTACATCAGCACTGTGCACAGAGCATGTCTGTTCGTTACAAATTGTATCTAAGTATTCAGTGTGTAAATAGTAAATAACTTTTAAACTCTATCCTTTCTAGTGGAGAGCAAAACTATTTACAGTATAAACTGGGTAGATATTGTAGGTTAAGCTCTTGTATGCTATATTCACACGTAGTGGAGAAAAGCCAGTTCCCAGACTACTCTTTACTACAAGTATTAATAATAGTTCACTATAAATGAAATACTTCGTCCAGGACACTTGTTCCTATAACTTTCATTTACTACTACGATGGCCCACTATATTATATACGTACACGACGACTACTAAAGTTCGCCAGGCAGTGGAGGGAAGGTATCATTATGTCTGTCAAGTGCACTTATGACGCTCGTGTGCTCTTTTGCCTACTAACTTCTAGTCCTTCTGCTTTTATCTCTCTCGCTGGTGCGTTCCTTTTCAGCTCCAGCTCGTACTTAGGCCCCGATGCCGATCAGTCGCTCAGCGATGTGATCCAATGAAGAAGCAGCAGCAGCAACAGCAGCAGAAGGCTTGTTCCACAAAGAAGATGCAAGAGGAGAAGGCTCTCACCGACCGGAAGCACCTTTCCGAGCGAGCAACTGGCGGACCATCCGACGAAACGACCTTCGATGCAATGAAAGTGCTTTTCTGTTAACCAAGCATCGTCTAGCTATACCGTGCCGTGGCGTGGGGGCACACTCGCGCTTTATAGTGTTCTGACTCTGTCCTCCCATCGCCGCGACTGGTGTAGATTCCCGTAACAGCTGATCCCTTCAGGCTACTGATAACTCTCTTTTCTTCTACCTCATTCGTGTCATCAGTTCTTTACCCTGAACGGGGATGGCTGATTTAGGCGACAGTACAACCGTGGCGCTTTAACCGAGGAGGAGAAGAACTCAGGCATACGTCGTCTCGTGAACCTACATAGGATTCACTCGAGACAGAGGCACACAGATAGCACGCTTGCTCAGATACATATCTATCAACTGTATGATAATGTCGTAGTGGAAAAAAGTGAGCGAGAAGTATTGGTGAACGTGCCGATGTTTTGAGGGGTCATAAAATGCTGCTTGAGTGTTGATGGCTCGGACGGGCCTGGCTTCTACGCGACGCCACAGACTTCCTTGGTAGGCTTTCGCAGGGGTCCGCAATGGCAACAGCAGCAAAAATCCAAGCAGCAGCAATACGACTGCGGCCAGCAACTGTAGTCTCTTCTCCGTCTTATCCCTGCTATCGAACTTCTCTGCGCACTTCTGGCCAGCAGCAATAGCCGTAAAGCCTAAATGGTCGTTCGATCGAACAGTTTTCGACATCGTCGTCGACTTAGGCTGCCTTTGACTAAACCGACAGGAGTAGCAGCAGTCAGCCGTACGCCCGTCACGCAGCCAAAGAGCCCATCGCCCGCTACCCTTTGCGATTGCTCGCGCCCGCGCACCACTATCACATAGCGACAGTGGAAAGAAACAGCGCACGGTATGATCATCAGCATATAGGAAGAGACATTCAATCCCCGCGCCATGATCCTCTCTTCTGCCGATTCCCAAATCTGCCTTACATTGAGTTCCTGTCTCCTTCATTCCCTCAGGGTCTCGGCTTCCTTCTCTCATTTTTCCCCGCTGGTCGGCATGCCGAAACAAGAGAAAACAGGGGAAGATTTTGTACCGTCAGCGCCAACAGCTCGCGATGCTTCATTGGCATTACAACACGAAACCGTCGAAGCAATCTCCTTTCCAGCTCATATCGTTCTACTTCCGGTGCTGTTTCCTTCCATCGTCATCGCCACAGTTGGACTGGGGGAAGTAAAGCAGGGGGTGTCTACAGCAGCCGTAGCAAGAGCAGCAGTAGTCAGTTCAGGAACCGTGTCACCCGTTCTAGACCCTAGTCACTGGTCGTGCTGCCGCTGAACATAGACGTATGGCATGTAGGTAGAGCGCAATAGAGGGCAAGGTATAAAGACACTGCATACGAATGTTGGGCAGAAGTGAGAGGGGAAAGCATCAGCAGAGATAAACGACCATACCGTAGATTAAGGGCACGCTCTCGAGCACAGCCGAAGGAGCACAGTCGCAAAAGTACAAGACGTTGCCGTGAATCGGCCGTTGCCGTCACTGTTGGCATTATTGACGGCTTCCGGCTGAAGGCGTGGAATGAAAGGGAGAAAAGGAGGAAATCGTTTGGTTGGTTGGTCGCTTACTTGCGTAGCTAGCTATATGGCTGTGAAGTTAGGTCTTTTCTCTGTGCCGCTCGCGACACCGACTTCGAGAAGAACCACCAACAGCTTTCTTGGTTAAAGGGCCTATTCGCATCGAGGTCCGAGTTATTCGCATCCCATCTGTGTCTCTCATCTTAGCCAGTAAGGATCGGAAGCGCGGAAGTCTCAGCAGCAACGAAATGGCTCTGTAGTGTAAAGAAGCAAGTATTATGCATTAAGAAGCCATTTACAGGGGTATCTAAGTGCGCTGTCGGAGATCAACTGAAAGTATGTCGCCTAATAGACGAGCAATTTAATTGAAGACGACGCTTCCGGTATTCTAGTAATACTATTGACGAAATCCTATCGATTCCCTGGCTGTAATACAGTATCCCTGCTGCGATAACTATAACTACTGGTACTAACCTAAATTCAACTCCATTTATCAGTTCTATACGTTACACGAAGGGGTGAAACTAAGACTGATACAACGATCATGTCATTTGCGCATCTGCACAAAAAGCTTCTCTATGTAGTAATCTAAATACGCAATATGCTTATCACACGTCCTGCAAACGAGGCATCTTGAGGGTTTTTCTACTCTTAATGCCAATACTAGGCGTCTATGGTGACACTTTGCTCCACTTAACTTAGACGTGCAAAAGAGCCCTACGTTTCAAATCCCAACGAAAAAACTGCGCCTCTGTCAGCCTTCATGTGTCCCCCTCACTGTTGCTCAGCTGCTGTCGGACATTCGTTAATTAGCAGTAATAGTCTTTAGTTGGACAATGATGGAACATTCATTCCTGCTTTTAGCGGATTGCGTGCGTACCATAGTGTACTGTACATACGACACTGCGTTTCCTCTGCAACGGGGTGAAACGATCAAGACTCTAGAGACCGCATCGTCCTTTCGTTATTCCGTATTCGGAATACAAAAATCGCGCGTTTAACTGGCCAAGGAACACGGCCGAGTCGGGGAGGACCATATGGCAGACGCATTCAAGGATAGCGCGGGGGCTAAGCAGACGACGGGGAAGAGAGGGAGAGAGGCTGGCATGTCAGCCGGCCAATCCCCGTTCGCCCCCCATTTGGTTAATTGACGCTGGCGATGTCATGCTTTTATTCGATGGAGGCACTGTCGACCAGGCGGCTGCTGCGCCAGTGAGGAACAAAAAGTGCAAAAGCGCATTACTGCACTGTGTGCAGCAGAAACAAGCAGTTACTGCCGCGGACCAAGCGGCCGCGACGAGAAAGCCTAACTTTCTACTGCCATACGATCATGTGAACACACGACTGCACACTTAAACAAGCGGTCGGGCAAACAGTCCAGGGCTGATCCGCTACTTCCTGCGCTGCATTGCATCAAGTATAATATAATAGAGTCAACAGAATTCAGAAAGGTGCAGGCTGCTAAGGGACTGACTATTAAGGAAGAACAGATGTGAGCAGGCCGAGTCTCTGCAGGCCAGCTAGGCCGTCCGTCCGCCCGCAGAGACTCGACCTGACATTAGAACTTAGCTCAGCAGTAATAGAAGTACGATATATATTGTAGTGGGACATAGCAGGATACGGCATTGATTAACGTGGTGAAGACACAATTAAGAGATAGAGATTCTAGAGAAAAGTTGCGAAATCTGAAGAAACTAGATGAAGCAAAAAGGAGACGCACTGTTTTCACGGTGCTGAAGCGAGCAATCAGCCAATTTATTGTCGATTCGAAGTGTTTTTGAGTTAATTCATACCGGCTAGAAGACAATGATGGTAGTTCCATTGCATTTTTGTGACCGTGTGTGCTATCTAATTACGTACAATATAGAGGTAATTAGCGTTAACGACGCCGGTAGTGTTACATGAGTTTTAGTTAGCGTTTTTGTGTACGACGACGTTTGGCGTAGTGGACGCTGCAGGTTAGATTTCGATAGAAGCTAGTTTAGTAATTGTTGTGCCGGCAAATAAGACCAGGTAATGAACCGTATAGTGTCTTTCAGCACAATGATTAGATCAGGCTACCAATAATACCATTTACCGAAGAGCTGTAACTGTAAGAAAAAAAAAGTTTAGCCAGTAATGCTTTCATCACCCCTCGACCCGATTCGACCCTGTTTAACATTCATAGGTTTGGAGCCCTGTTCAAGTGGGTATCTTCTTGCTCATAAGAAGACAGTTTGTTCAAGGTTAAATATACACGCTTAAGAAATGTGCCAGTCTTCATTACGAACTTGATATATTTCCACGTAGTTATTCTTAGTCAAGATCACACGTTATGGCGCCACACGTCGACACTGATTGGGGAACTACGTCGCAGACTTTCTAACGGCACGCTCTGTTGATCTCAAGGAATCTGTGCTTTCGTTTAATGGCGTAGGGGACGGGACTTTTTCGTATTGTTACGGTTTCAGTAGGCTCATTACCAAATCTATGCACGAGTTAATTAACGACATGCATGATAGCTTGAATAATTGGGCCACTCAGTTCCAGGCTGTACATTGCTGTTGAAGGCGATAAGTAATTACAGTTTGTAAATATAAAGCTATATGCGTACGCTTGCGTATCTCAAAGTACGAGGATTTGATGAAATGAACTTGTCATCATCCACCAGTTACTCCGACATGTAGTTCCATCCTTGTTTATGATAAAGTCATTCATCACAAATTCTGATTCAATGACTTATAGACGCTTGCTGAAATTGGCGGACATTTGTATTGCCTAGCGAACTTTAAGTTCAGATACGAAAATATCTACGCAGCCATATCTTCACTGATAGTGAGCAAGCTCTACCAGTTCAATGTACGAATTTTCAATGAACGCCGACACGACAGTTCCCGCCGTGTCATACTGGTCCTGAAAGACATGCGGGAACTTCACGGTAGCGAATGCCGCACATCTTTATTAAATTGTCCCCAAGTATAGGCAGTTATAATCTATCCAAAAAATCCATGCTAACGAAAAGAAATTAGATTTAACCTTGCCTGATTAGGTTCACATTAAGATATATTTGATGACTCTCCTGGGGACGAGGTAGTCCTAAGCATGCTGAGGTAAGACAATATGGAATATTGTACTTCAGTCCGATATGAAACAGAGTATCCTGGACACAAATTCAACAGAACGTTTTCTAGGTTACGACTCAAGTTCATAAAAAATTTACGTGAGCATAATGAAGTCATTCTTTATATACGTGTATAAAATTTTCGTACCACCCTTACTTTGAGTACGCGTTCTGAACAAATTCTAACCTGTCATAGTGCAATGTCTGATAGTGGATGACAAATTGTCCTCGAAAAATTTCAAAGCAGGGTTCACTCTGTCGACTGGCGTCCACCTTAAATGTGTTGTACATAAAACGTTTTTCATTACGTAGAGAAAATGAGTTCTAAGCAATTACTTACAGTATCAATATTTAGATAATTTGCGCACTTTTTACATTCTACGAGATGTTCACATTGGGACACGCGTAATACCGGAGCACGATTCTACAGACGGTTTAATTTAAGACGGTAAATAATAAAATTTGGTGGTTAAGTATATTTCGGAAAGGCTTTCATTTATGAAGGTCGTTTCTGGTGCTGAAAACCGAATTGCAGAACGCGTCTAGTATGATGGATCGTGACGCTATATCGATGTGTATATATTATTATACTAAAGTTGCCAGCAGTAGTTGCTTTCGTTTTCGTCTCTGTCCTCCTCATCTTTACCCTTTTAGATTCACTGTAGCGCAAATGAATAGGACCACTCGACTTTTCCTTTTATGACCGCTTCGCTGCCCCATATTGCCCCATATATCACTACGTTGATTCGTGGCACTCGGGGGCGTCTCAACGCAGCGCCGCCGTCGCGAGATATAAGATAAGTCGGTTCCTAGTTGCTTACTTCACGCGACCCAGCATTAGCGCCAACAGCAGCAACGGCTACTCCCCTAGTGGATATAAAACCAGCGAATAGGTGACGTCAGCTCTCATTTGTTATCACTCCTTTAACCCCTTAGGGCCATCGCTTTTGCAGCTCCTACTCGAGTTTCCCTGTTAGCTATTGTTTCGTATTTAGAGAGACGAGGAAGACATTAGCAAGGCAGAAGGCTTAGATGAAGGACAAGCCGTACTCGCTGGCCGTGGATCCTACAGAACTCTACTAATGTGAGCTCCATAATATCCTGAAACATTATGGTAGAGCTCGCTCCGGCCTTACTGCCACGGAAAGAGTGAAGCCAAGACAACCGAAAGATACTGGTGCTGCCGTATGTAAGAACCCTCGATATCAGCTGGTAAGAACGAAAAGGGTTGAGACACCATGTGCGACCCCAAGCTGGGCTGGCCAGCCGAAAGCACTGTTGCCGAAGTTAATCCGATAGGTAGTCATTCGTCTGAGATAATGGCACGAGAATCAATTACCACAGTAAGCTTATGCTTGCTGGAGTTTGAGCGGAATGGTCAGTCGCATTTTGCTGTTCCTAACTTCGATGCTAATGCATTATACATCAAATATGTTACCTTTGTATTGTATTACATATATGTGGATGTAGTCTGGAGTAGGACTTCATTGAGAGTGGGGTCGGGGGGGGGGGGGGGTGAAGAATGAACACTAGTAGCCATCTCCTGTTAGTATTTCGATTTCTGTTTTTGTGATCTTTAATTCCCTATTTTTATGCTTAACGGTGGACAGAGTTGTATGCTACGCTCAGATAAGCAATCGAACATGTCGTCAACGAGCCTATTCTACTGTAATTGTGTTCCAAATGAGAATCTCCTATAGCGAAATTTATATAATAGTCGTATCACGATACATCCCAAAACTAAAACATTCAGTTTTACATTTACTTCGCCGCTTTTCTGATTTTCTGCCTCGGTACGGTAATAACGAATGGGACACATCTTTTAAAAATTACGAGATCGTTCTATCAAGTGGCTTTTCTATGTTTCAAGAAACCTTTACCGACTTGTCCGCGAATTTCCATACCAGCAAACGTTACGCCACTGTGTTCACATAAGAAGTTGAAGGCGTTCAGGCATGCCCAGTGGCCTGCGTCCTTGTTGATTTTTGTGTTCAAGCTTATTCGCCTTAACAGACATTTGCTAAATGCATAGATATAATACATTTGTAGTTAGTTTTTGCGGTTAATATGCGTTAGTGCGTAGGTCAATATATAACATGCATTGCTTTAAACTTTCTTATACTGGCCCGTATCTTTTTTGACGTCTTGTGTTGGGCGTCCGGTTCTGTAACTCCGAGAAGAGCTCGCAAGACTTCGAAGCGCTGTGTGCATTAAAAATTAGCTCAAGATGTTAGTGGACGCATTTGCTAACTAACAAGCATACCATAGTACAACAGGAATCGTCAGACCCCGCCTTAAGCTGGATATGTCACAATGTTTGTGTACTCAGTTCATCGTCCCCGGTCCTAATGAATAATCGGCCTAGCTTATAGTTGCTATGGTCGAAATGGTTGCGCACTCGACGATAGCGACTGCGGCGATGGTATTCAAATCCTCTTTTTCTTGAATACCCGAAAATATTGAGTTTCCTTGTCAGTGGTGGGGGCGGCACCTGTCGTGCCGTTTCTCTATCAACGTTTCCTCTTACTGCATCTATTGGCCGGCATCTCAATGACGATGGGCAAACCGCCGTAGCCTCTAGCGAAACTCAAACCTTCTTCTTTCCATCTCTTCTTTCCTGTAGCAGACAAATCGAAAAACCCGTACGTCGACCGAACCGAGCTCATAGCCGATTGCGTGCAGCACGCCCTGCGGCGTTAGTGCGACGTGGCGCCGCCTGGGGGTGCCTTTTCCTGTGTTTTGTCGGTCATCAACGGTCGGGTTAACGGCTGGCTCGCTTCAGGAACAACGGAACCGTCGTTGGGGCATTCTACAAGGAAGTACGCTCCTGGATACTGCTGTATCGATGCGAAACGGAACAGAGAGGATACATTGGGGTGGATTTTGCATGCTACGTTGAATACTTGTTTTATGTCTTGTGTCGGCGCAAGCTGCGCAGCCACGGGACCACGGCGTTTGCGCAGGGGCGCAAGCGAACTTCCCCATTCGCTTTTTCCTAGTCCATGAGTTTAGGTCCCCTCTGGAGCATCTCGCTATGACACGAGTCGAGCGAAGCACTGCCGTTGTCATACGCCGTCGAAAGTTCCAAAGCCGCTATGGATGTTGTTTGGATATGCTGTTACGGTTGGCACAAGCTGCAGAAGCGGTTGCTAGCATAGCGAGAAGTGCGGACGACATCATGTGTGTTACACCACGATACACGGCTTTCAACGTCGCCGCAGCATTGTCGCGGTGGTTATGCTCGACTGGCTAGAATGAGGCAATAGCCTATCTCTGCTCTGAATCCACGAACGCTAAGAGGATCCGATTTCTTGCTCATCGTTTTGTACCTTCATGGGATAGTCTAACTTTTTACGAACCTTCTCCATTTTTTGGGTTTATATCGATAAAAGAAAAGCATCGATGACCCCGTTTCTGAAGAATTCGAGAGGAGGACGAATTTATCCGTAGGGGACGGGCTGCCGGATCTATGACTTCTTTGTCTTTTTCTGTTATTGGGCTTTTCGTATTTACCTATAAAACGATATATAAGTGTTTCTTTATGGCACTTGCGAGCAATAAAAGGGAAACAAAGGGAATTATATGATTTTCCATGATTATCGTTGCCGTTCACTCCTTCAATAGTGAATTGGGAACATAGATGAAACGATTCGAGGGTATTATATATAGAAATGTATGGTGTTTGCTGTTGAGAAGTGATATCGAAGGGCTTTTTCCGTTAACTCGGTCGGTTTCATGAATGGAGCAAGCATTTTAACGGAGGCATTTAAGAGGCCTTAAGGAGGCTTTTGTAGTCCTGCCTGGAACGTAAAAAGCCTGTTTGGCTTATTACTTTTTTTATGGATTGGCGCTGTTCCCTACAGAATTGTAAGTAGTATGAGTGTTGTCACAGATGATTGGTCATCAACATGATAGGTTTTCAAGAGTTAATTAAAACTGACTAAGACCGATTTTTCTTTATTATTTCCAAAATGGTCCTTCGTAGTTAGAAACAAAGGTGTGGCTAAACATTATATATTAACGAAAGCAACTGCATACTTGTGACACTATTCTTTGTTGCCCTGTGACCGCCGGGTACTTCGGTTATCTGTAGAAGAGGTAACAAGCATCTTGTCAACCTAAAACCAAATTCTTTCGTCAACTCAAGTGGTGATAGTCGGGTGGGGTTCCCAAGATATCAATTGTGAGGTACCAACGGTAAAGTACGTACCATCGTTTCCCGCTCCAATAAGCTACAGCGTGGCTAAGTAATCATTTAATATAAAAGCTACAAGATATTTATCTGATAAAATCAAAAACCTAGCGTGCCAGTTGAATGGGGTCTGTCGTGGTGGAACCCATGAGCATGTTCTCTTTAAATCAGATTAAATATTAGCTATGTGAGGTGTGTGAGCCCCTATAAGAGGGATGCAGGCAAGTCCGAATAGGTTAACGGGTAGTTTTACCAAGTATACACAAACAGCAGAACTTTAACTTAGCAATGGAGGATCGATTTGAAAGACTAAAAGTTGTAAGGTAGGCCAAACAGAAACTTGCCCAAGATGCAGCTGTGATGGTACGATATTTATATATGCGCTAGAATTTCTATTTAAATTGCCTATTGTGGATAAATACAAATAGTTACCGTGGTGCCGATAAAAACCCGATATAGCGTTGATATGTCATATCTATTTGAGTTTACGGTCATATGAACCCCCTGCAGATGATCAAATCTGGCTTCATTTAAAATATTTTTGATACTAAATCCGTTTTAGAACGAAAGAGGATTTTGTGCAAAAAGAAACACCACGATTGTTTCCAGGTCCGTGTAATTGCTAGAAGATTATATAGTCTTGTATAGTAAAGTTGTTAAGCTAAACAAAGTAAACGGCTTTTGTAAAGCTCGAGATATTTAAGCTGTACTAGGTTGCAGGGTTTGGTTACTTTGTACTGGCAACTGTAATCCATGGGTTGATAGATCTCTCTGCATGGAAAGCAGGGGATGTGCAGCAGTGGTCCATTGTAACGCAAACTGAATCACATGTTGCAAGAACAAAGCAAATTGGATATTGAGGTTCAAATATATAAAAAGCGTGAGCATCAGTCCTGCTTCCTGCACTCTATTTATCATTCAGGTAGTGTCTATACTTGAATTCACTATTCGTCGCGTCCACTCGATTTGTTTTTGATCTCCGACGTTTTGACGTTTTTTTTTCAGAGAAAGTAGCACCGGATTTCGTAATGTCCTAACAGTAAACACACAAAGATTTTTCCAGGTATTCTAAAGGGTTTAAGAAAAACTCTTCTTCAGCTAGGATAAAATTACGCTGAATTCTGCCCTAAGCATATTTAAAAATGATTGTTCAGAGTGAGGCACAGTATAAATGAATAATGTTGAAGTTAAGCATTAAATGGCAGTTCATACCTTTGAGGCGCATCCCCCTTCGATTATTCTGATTGCACTATATAACGAAAATGCATTGGGCTCTCATCGGGTTTAACAAACAGCTCTTTCGTACATTATTAAGTGTCGTTACGATAACGACGTTACGGGTTGAAGCAACGAAATAGTACACAACGTAAATTATGTTATGTAAAAGTTTGCCGACGAGCGTGCATCTACACATGGTACACAAGGGTCTCGCTTGCAACATCAAGAGTCAAGGTGTCCGGACGACCAACTAGGACAGCACTAGCCTAAAAATGATTTCTGTTGTTTTTCTCATCATTTAATAACGAATAGATATCTTCTTTTGCTTTATATGTACACTTATTTTACTTAACTAGGAAATATGTACGTGGTACGCACGTTTTTTTGTAACGAGCAGCAATTTCTTATTCAGGGTGTCCTTACTCTTTAATTTAGCTTTAAAAATTTTGATCAATAAAAGTGTTGCAAGTTCGAAAAGTTCATCTACCTCAATTCGCGTTGAAGTCCATTAATGCCAAGATTCAAAACAGCGCTGGCATTCGAACTTAAAACGTTACCACTCGTAAATTATTTAGACTCATTATAATGATATTTCTATAGGTCTATATTAATTTATACCTCATACTTCAAAGTGGTCTGCTATCTCTATTTTCACATTGACCATTTTTCCTTTAACGGCTCTGGAGTCCGCCCAGAACAACGGCGTCAATTTCGATGAACGTACATATAGAAGTAGCTAAATGTACATGCTTATATTATTCTGACCTGAAAGAAGCATATCTAGTTTATACTACCGATGCCGACACCAGAGAGGTAAGGTATGTGCACATATTTGAACGAGTTCCGTTTCTCTTTGGATTTGGGAAAAAGCACTTCTTTGGGTTACTTCGGCAGCAATATCACCCGTTTCGAGTCCACTGTTGGCTATCGTATCGAGATGGTCATTGTCCCTCACCAGACTCAATGTCATTTCTATTCCGTAGCATTTTTGGCGGCTCTTGATCTATTCTCGATCCGCCTAGGCCTTTTTACTATTCGCTAGTGGCTATAGTACGTCGTCAGCCGCCTGCTGGCCCAGTCGGAACACGTAGTAAGCGCCCAGGCGGCGGCGTAACGCCCGCCACTTTACACAGGTGAAAGAAGCCAAATAATTCACGCACACCACTAGGTACCCGTCCTGTTTTTCACTCGCTTTTGTACTCCAACCCGAGTTAGAGAGCAAGTTGAACAGAATCGGCGTACTTGTGATTCCTACATGGACGCATCAGTAACACCAGCATCGACAAATAAGCAGCTGGATAACAGCTGAGAAAGTAACAACAATAACTATAGCCCATGTTAGCGGCAACAGGCAAGCAGAATGCGTCATTAAGATGTCTAAATAGAAACTATTTAGGTTTTTTTTTTTTTCGAATTTATTCGCCTATCGATGGTGTGTGTCTGTCTATTTATCTGTGTAAATGGGGAATTTTATGCAAGCGTATACGAACGACGGGTCCGTTGCACAGGTCAACAATAACGTACGCAAAGACAGTCGGCGCGAAAGAGGGAGAAGGCGTATCAAAACAGTCTGCAACGGATGAAATAGGGTGGTTTATAGCATCCTAGAATATGAATAGTTAGTTGGCGAAAATGATCTTGCACATTGTTGCAATGGATTGGTAACGAGTCGCAAATGAATGGTATGAATACGCTGGACGTGGGCTTGTCCTATACTTCTGCGATAATTCAGTCCACCTTAGAAGTGATACACCCAAAGGATGTTCTGAATGAACTTCTTGGTAGAGGTATATCTTTCGTGGCCTGGTGAATATTAGTATCATCATTGGATGAGTACGCAATCTGACGGGAAGCTATGGTCAGGGCTCGCTAGAATGCTTTTGATAAGCCATAGGCCAATCCATTGATAGTATTGAATATTATTTATAGTCTGTCTTCGTATATGTTTATATTAATTTATAATAACAACAATGCAAATGTTTGAATGGATCTGTAATGCCGCAAAGGGACAAGGATCTAGTAGGTACAATGAAGGAAATGTCTTTGAGCTTGCATTTAGCTCATGATCTATATTTGTAAGGTCTTTTTGCCGTGAGTGAACTTCTGCTACAGCAGTGCTACCGTACATCCCGCAGGGAATTCACTACAAAAAAAACTCAAACTGCAATACTGATATTTATTTACCTATCCAAGTTACTATGCATACAGAGTCGTATGTTTCTGTGGCACAAACGAAAAAATCCTTATCAAAGAATAGTAGATGTGTACCAGGTACCCTTTTACACGATTGGTCAACCTTTTGATTGCATCCTCAGCCTGATTTCTGAGGAAAGGGGGACGACGCAGGGCAGGACTTGGCGAGCTCAGTGTTTTCCCAAGTCCGGTCTCTTCAATATATTCCTTTGCCCTTTCTATGCTTAGATCAAGATACGTACATCGATTCAGCCTGCCATTGCTAAGAGCAGCGGGATGCCCAACAATAGTCTGCTACGAGTAAGACGGCACCAATGACGACGTTTTGTCCTGTTATGTTGTATCGTGCTGCTCGACTTGTCCTTTAGGCGGACAGGCATCCTCTCTCTCTCCTCGTCCTCATTGGTCCTGATCTCGTTGGGGCCTGCTACTTGGTTTACGTTGGATCCGGTAGGCCGACCAAGCAGACCTGGAACGGCGCTCACAATTGAGTTTCTATGAGCTGTTTAGCAAAATAAAAAGGAGATTCTGGATAGGGGCAAGTGGAGGCGATTGATGGCTACCGAGCAGTCTACGCCTCATTGGAGTCTCTTTCTTCCATGTCTTCAGTGGCTGCTGTCTGTCTGCCTTGTCGGTGTTCTTTCATCTGCTTCTCCTCGACTATTGCTGCCATTACCATCAGCACTGTGCTGTTCTATCCCAGTTTTCCGTTCCTCCTCTCCGATTCTGTTTACAGGGAGAGGAGAATTTGGCGGGGAGCATCGAAGGCTGGGACAACCTCCCACCGCCACCACCAGCCCCGACGAATCGGCTGGGCCAAGTTGAGGCCTTTTTGAATGGACCAGTGGACCCTTTTGCCCGTAGAACGAACAGCCCGACAAGCAAGAGCGTAGAGTAGGAAAGAACACGGTATAGAGTGAGTGACAGAAGTGGATACAGAAAGGCGAATCAGGCTACGACTATCAGCACCCCGCCCGCTAACTAGGCCAGTTCGGTCCGTTCTTGCCTCTCAAGCTCGTCAGAAAGCTGCACACGAAAAACGAGCCTGTCTGACTTTTGCCGGCCTGCTCAGCCCAGTTCCTTCAGTCTTCCAAAACGAAACCGGCAAGAAGACCTTAGTAACCACGCGTATCCGCCGGCAATTCCGTCTACCTAGTTCCGAAGCCTGCAACTGCGGCTTCGGCATTAGTACTAACGCTAAGGCGGCAACGGTCCAAGAGCCTGTGAGCGCACCCAGTCACCCTAAAGATTACTGTGGCCGAGTAGATAGCTACTATTAGGCTATCACCACTGGTCGGTTGTTGCTATTGCCGTTTATGTCGCGACTGACTTGCTTTCTATTGGCGCTGTCTGATAACTTTTGCCTTACCGCCTACTGCTAGCATGCTACTGCTGCTGTTTCTACCGTCGCCTATAAGTGCGAGTAAACGGGATATAACGTAGGCCCGATGGACGAAGAAGTGAGAGGACTTCGACGAGAATCCGAGACATAAAGAGAAAAAGAGACTGGGACAGGGAGGAGAGGGGCGCCGAAAGAGATACAAAACGGAAGAACAGCGTAAACAAACGAATAATGAGACGGACACGATGAGCATCCCTATCGGAATCACCGTCATCGTCATCATCACCAGTAGCAGCAGTAACAGCGTAGCCATCAGTTGATTGCAGTCGTCGTCGTCGTCGTCTTCTTCGTGATCACCATCAACATTCCCACCGACCGTCTTTCCGGCATCTTCACCTGCAGACGGAGCGGGGAGAAAAGAGACAGACACACCTGTGGGGAGACCGAGCACAACTGAATGAGAACGAGGCGTAAAGAAGACGAAGATACCATAGTAGCAGCAGTCGCACATCGTATCTACGAGGTAGATTGGTTCCTGGGCAATGTCGAGAACCGAATAGAGATAAAGAAAACGAAATATTCAGTCGTTTTCATCTAGTCAGCTCTACGACATCATCGACGTATCGATCTATTTTCGTCGTGTCTCAATGGAGTTGGCGAACAACATGAATGAAAGGAGAATATTATGTTCTCTATGTGAGTGAGGACGGAACAGAACGAGATTAGCTAGAATTAAAGTAGAAAATAATGTCCATAATAATAAACGAAGGCCACCAATGAAACACAGATAAAACAATAGTTGGGTAGCACATACTTTTCCGTGTAGAAGGGTGAACGCGTCGATAGAAATTACATTGTTTTGCTGCTTCTATTTAGTCGCGTTTCACTTAAAGTTATCTAGCGCGCCAAGACCACTTCGACATTTGCTTTCGGTTTCAGGCAGCTTAGTTGCTCGAATAATGGCCCACCCTCGGCTAATTATATTGACAAACAAGTATAAGGTAAAGGAAAGGCATGTTTATAGAAGCTCATACGCTAGCTAAAAAACCGTTTAATTTAGTCACTCTACCATAATCTTTTTTCGAACTCACACATACACTGCTGTGAAGTTCAGCTGCATTTAAGATGGCGTAATAGAGAACACGCGGAAGGGAAAACCGCGAAGTTATAATTTTGCTGTTGAACTGATTGACGCCACCTAAAGCAGCGATCAGTAGAACGAACAGCATCAAGCCTTTTTTCCTAAAATAAACCGATATTTGACCTAGGAGTTTCGTGTTCATTCGCTGGTACTATGGCTTTAATGTAAATTATTACATACACATACCAAGTCCATATACAGTTTTAGTGGTATGCATAAGTATCTAAAATGTCTACTTCACTCGTTTCGAGCAGAGTCGTCAGTTCCTTCGTTTGGGATATTGCGGTATCGCCTCAAAGTCTCAACCAGTGCCCAGCGTTCCTCCTATTCATTGCCGTCACTAAAATTGCCAGTCCTTATTAAATTATATATATATATATATATATATACTTGCGTCTGTTCATCAGACCGAGTGACACCTATAATCTCTAGGCGTGGAGTTGGGTCAATGAATCTTGTCAAGCCGGTGAGTCTCACGTGTGAAATGTAAATAATATTTGAACTTCAACACCCTGGCAAACGCATGCCACTAAGTTTCAACGACTCCAAATTTCAGCATAAACTATAGACCTAGAAATAAATAATCCAGTATTTGCATTATTAAAGCAGAGCTCTTTTATTTAAATTACAATAGCCGTATCTAGCACTAGATATGATTCCTAACGGTTCCACTCTCGGCTCTCTATTTTGTGCATTAGTGCAGAACGATCAGCTCTTGATGCTTTTAGCTCTACTTGCAGGAAACGCAATTATGGTAGTCGACGCGCTAGCGGTCAAGGGCCGAGGCATCGAACAGAGAGTCTGATGCAACGCCGAAAGATATGATAGTTCAAGCATTCACACGAACGGGCATGTGAGCCTTTACGAAACGATATATATAGCAGGCAGGGCATGTTATCATGTGGCCTGTTGCCATGGGTAAGCGGGAGTGACGTGGCTCGGGTAAGAGGGCTAACATGAACTACTGACGAGCATGGCGATCGGAAGCCATTAGCTGACGTACTCAGCCCAACAACAGCGTCAGCAGCAGCAGCAACAGCAGCAGCAGCAGCAGGGCTAAGAGAGCGGGGAAAACGGTTCTTATAGCGAAAGCCTTGTCATCCTTGATCGAACATAATTGCCCCGGGGGCCAAACTGTTCTTTTGTGTGGCGGCGATAGCAGTGGTGCCTTTTATCTTGTCGGCAGCGTCTGATTACATGGGCATGCCCATTGCATGTTTGTTGCAAGCAATCCCGGCGCAGCCATTGCTGATGACGATGAGCGCGATGATAGGCATAACTGTACTCACAAATCATTTAGGTCATACATATAATTCTTCGATCTGAATCCGACCGAATGGCGTGTGACGGTACAAATACGTTCTATAACAGCCAGCTTACTTTTTTAAGAGACATCCAACGCAATGAGATGCTTCATTCGTTGACGCGGGAACGATACGTATCCTGTCTTCGAAAGAAATGAATTGCAGAAAGTCCAGTCGGAACCCACCTGGTCAAGATTTTTGCATCTGTCTCGAGTAATTAAGTAATATGCGTTGGGCTGCATGTGCATTTATTTTCCCAGTGGCTGACTATTAATAATCTATAACGAAGGCCATTCGAAAACAAGCAAGTGATATCTTTTTGGCAGACTTGGACAACAAGCCGACGCGCTACTCGTCAACGTGTAAATGTATAAATCTCAGTAAAAAATCATGACAAGTCATTTCTGATTTTTCTATAACATTAGCACTTCGTTCGCTATTATTTAACTATGAGCCACGGACCCTTATAGTTCGTACTTGCCCCCAATTCTCTGCCAAATTTTCGGGTCTAGGATAAACTTGATCGAGACGACGTTTTTCTAATAGTCGTCGTATGCGACACAGGCTAAACTATGCTGTTGGCATCTATCTCAAATGCAAAGGCATGGTAACTTACATAGGAGACAATTTTGTATCGCTCTAAGTATGCGGTACATGTATGTATACAGACGTAATATGTGTCACGGATTTGTTTTCACGGTTAGTTCTTTCTTTCTTTCGGTAATAGATAAATAAGAGTGATGAAATCTTTTATTTCTCGTTTTAAAAAAGAAGTGTTCTCACAAGCTAAAATAACGCCAAAAATTCGAATTCTAAGATTTTTCTTTCACATATACGCATCACCTTTGCCGAACGACTTTTTTTTTTTAAATTAGTATATTACTCACAATGATACATTTACCGTACATACCGGCATACCCTATATATAGCATACAAAAAGCGGAGTATATATATATATGAATATATATATACATGGCACACAAATGCTGAGGTTATGTAAATTACTGGGCGCCTCCAAAAAAGTCCCTACGATCTTTCAATGCGTATCGGCGAGTAAATTTTGTACAAATGAAAAAATTTGTAAATATAAAAATTGATAAATCAATGTTTTCGACTTCTATGTTCTACTCATATTACAGTGAAAATTAGGAAGAAGATCCAAATGTTTTAAATTAGTTGACTAGGTACTATGGTACTTACCGTAAAACACTAGTAGTTTGTCTCAGTACGCAGTAATTTTTCTATGTGTAATAAAGTACGTGGGTACGTTTGGTTTGGTAAAAACTCCAATGCGTTTATGAGAAACCTTTACCAAAAAAAAAAAAAAAAAAAACAGATTTCTGATTTATAGGATGATCAACTGACACTTCAAAGTGTATTACTAAATGTATTTTGGAATTAGAAGTCGATGTTGGGTACGTAGAGTCTGATTCATTAATGCGCTGAGGCAATAATTATACAGTTGCTGTTGCGGTGGATGCCATTATATATATATATATATATCTATTGGTATTCTAATTGTTTCCCCTATAAGCAGGCATAAAACTCGAAATTGCACCCTTTGCCGTTTTCTTAACTTATCAACGGCTTACGATACAGCCCCTCACTGCTAGTTCTGGCGGAATTGTTGTTTGGATCGATTCATGCTGAATCGGAGGATACCTTATGCGATTCTTATTGTTAATTGTCTTTTTGCAGGTTTACAGATTTCGGCTGATATCATGACTGTTAAAATATCCATGAATGGTCTACGTAGTGTTATGCAAAAATCTTTGAGAGTATGTCCCATAGAAGCAAGCCATTCTTATTTCGTGCTAGTAGCCAGTAGTTACGACTAATGCATATACACGAAAATTTACCTACAAATTTCCAGAAGGTTCGAAATTCTCCATATGTATATATCAGGCTGCTAAGCCGCCTTTTGCATATTTCACCATTATCTTATTCTTGTACTCCGGCATAAGGTACTCGGGTATTCTTATACATAGGTTCGTCCCCGTACACGATTATCTTGTTTATGATATGATGAATCTATGTTTCGAATGGTGTTAGAAGCTATTTATCTTAGTTTATGTAATAGGTTTAGAGTGGATCGTTTTGAAGTTCCGATTTTCGATTGACGATCGAGTAGAACGCGTCTCTTTACATAGGTACGCGTAGGCACCGTCACGGCCGTACAAGAGGCAGCCAGTTCCTCCCAGCTTGCCTTCGTGCGGTCTACAATCTATATAATCACATAAGAAACAATCACGTGAGCTGGCTTCTACATAATAACAGAGGAACCAGCCCCCTTTTCGCGTCGATGTACGAAGTGATTTGTTACCATTAATGAGAATGTATATTAAAATAGGCAAATCGCCCGAATTGGTAATTGTACGACAATATTTACGTATTGGCCTGTTTGTCTGTATTGTACTCCTCAGCTATTTTTCACGAAATCTCTTAGATTTTTCTAAAGAATAGGTGGATACATTCAGGTACAAATTGATTTTGTTGAGAGCGAAATCACGGACAGCGTACAAATTGAAAATCTCTTGTCGAGATTAAGTATTGCTAGCTACGGTTCACGGCAATTAGTAAGTAACAAACATTTATCTTATCAATGTATTTATCAGATATTTTACTAAATCTGACGTGCCATTGGAAGATAAGGATCTGTTTCGGTGTCACAAGGCAACCCCTAGAAAACTTATGAGATTACGTTCCCGTTTGTGATTCCCAGTTTTCGAACGCGTTCTCTTGTAGGAGTCGTTCGGGGAACACTCGTGTCGAGAGGCTAAACAAAATTGACGTACGGTCAACATTGTTCTAATGGCTTGTTTTTTAGTCGTGATTCAGATACACCCTGATTCGTCTGCCGCGCTCGCGCGTGCTTACTAGAAGACTGATTGATTCCCTTCTAAAAAACCAGCACAAGACGCATCCTATTGGGTAGATGTTGTTTAATAATGAAACGCGTTAGACTGTCCCTATTTTCAAAGCGTCTATATAAAAAATTAAATATTAGATCATCATTATGCTACCTAGACATCACACACAATGGCAAGCCCATGCAGCAAACACTGCATATATATATATATGTAATTGAACGACATATATAATATTAGGAACAACGACAAGGATTCGAAATATTAGCCTTCTCAATAGTTATCGCTGTGTACAACAACTGCTCAAAAAAAATATTGCCTTGCCGTGTTGTGTATATTGCCAATATAACGCCTTGCTGTTTTTCTAGCCGTTCTCTTGTAGTATGGCAAGGTCTTTATCCAGTATATTCCTCGTTGTGAGTGCCACTAGTCCTTGACAATTTCGCAACTTATCCACCCCAATAAGTCAGTACCGTACGAAACGTAATCGCTGGTAGTCTTTCTGTCTTCCACATTTTCTTTATATCTTGGGGCCCTTTTCTTTTTTCCTGCCGTTTCTCCCTTCTGTTCTTCTTCGTTTTCGCTAGCGCTCGATGATTCAGAACGGGAATTTCTCGGATTTCAAGTCATCCACGCTTGCTTTTCCTTGCGTTTCCCGGCGCGTCCGATTCAGTAAGCAGCGCAACTGCAGGCGGAGACGTTCGCAGTGGGAGCGCAGACGGCGACGACGCTAACGCCGTCTTAGACGGAAACAGGAGCGCAGCGGCTACGATGCGCGCTGCATTGCGTATGTTTCACTATTCGACAAATTCAATCCTCTTATTCCCCGACGTCAAGACTCAGGCCTGACGCACTCAAGTTTGAGTTTCGCCGGAGAGCATCCGCTTTCTACCGACGCTTTTTTTTTACCCCGTCTCCACTACTTTTCCATTGTAACTTCTCCTTTCGCTTTGATGGAAGGCTTCTCTAATATCTGCTGTAACCGAGCACAATTTTCGCGGAGTGCCTCGCCACGACTGACTCTGCAAAGCTCTTAGAGTCGTAGGTAATGTTTGGTGGAATTCGGTTGCTTCACAGATGATCATTAGTGGGTTTGGCATGATCAGATAATAATAATAATAATTACCAGTGGGTAGCTTATTAATGAGTTTTGGGCTTGTACTACTTCCATGTAGTGCAAAAAAGTATAGGTAGGCTTAGATGTAGGCTCTATCTATATGCAATTGCTAAAGTGTTGTGTGTGGTCGACTTGTAAGCAGATATCAAATGAGATTTCGTTCCGCGGTGCAATGCTGATCAGAATGGGGAAACCTTCTATTATACAGATATATATCTTTCAAAACAGTCAATAGTAAATATGCTTTTCGGGAACATTCTACACATATTATGCGAGCCTGTTATGGAATATCTATGTTGAGGCGTTTCCAAAAAATTTATACTTGACTCAACTAGAAAAAATCGATTATACATACATATATATATATATATATATATTGTGAAGCTAAAACAAGCCGACCCGCAGAATTTTTTGTCCCGGGCGACGCCTGATGCCTATTCATTTCACCAATACCATGATCCAAAATAGCCCAAATAGTTGTAGACGACAGAAACATCTTCTCCATTTGTATAGTCTGCCTGAGATCGCTGGCCGAGCTGGTAGTTTGAGGTGTAGAAGCATGACCATATCTTGCAGGCTTGCTAATAGAGGCGCCGATAGTGGGAGGTTGGACGAATGACGTCCATTCGTAATCGAAGGCCATTGTGCGACCAGGATTGCGGTGAGAACATCGGTTTCTTTCCGCCGCTCCTTCATACAACCGGAACGTTCTTCCTAGACGCATATAGCCAAGACAAACTACTAGAGCCACTCCGCGTCTCTTTACAGCGACTTTCTATAGACACACGGCTCGCGTAGGTCCTTAACGTTCGATATCCCGCCGTGAAACTCACCGGTCTCTCACTCCATCCATTCCAACGTTTGTATATCTATTGAAGACGAAGGTGCCATTGGTAATCGTAGCAGTGGGACGGCCCTCTTTGTGCTAGATGTTACTGTTCTATTCTAATACTGCAACACATGAAATACGCACGGCACCAACTTTCTATGGCTGTGCAGTACAATATGTTAATGGGTGAGTAGAGCTAATGATAATGCTAGTACTGGAAGTAGCAGCTGTATATCCCTGACACAGAAGTAGCCATCAGGAATGAGGCATACAAATAGGCACAATGTTGGTATTTGTGTGAAGTACGATACAGTAAAACGTCAATGGCGGTCGTCGATTTGGTAAACGGGTAGCTTGCCAACGTCAGGGGTAACTTCTTTATCTTTTTTCTATCTCCAATAGAAAAATAGCATATTCATCGGTTTGCATGTTTGCTAGCCTGCAAGGTTAACGCTGCCAGCCGTTATTGTCTTAGTGTCACCTTCAAATCTCAGATATACTTTTTTCTTTCAGATTATCTCTTACTACTCCAATTTTCCTTCTGTTCAGATAACTTTTGTTCGCCAGCTTTTTCTTTCCCCTCAGATTCCCTCCCAATGGAAACACCCCCTCGCCAATGGAAGCCTTTATTGTATTGAGCGTCCTTTTCCTAGTACTGTTGCGTTGGGTAGCGTTTCTGTGGTGGTCTAAAGCGCGTAGGATACTGCCAACCGGCAGACATTCGTTCGTTTCGTAGTCGGCGTTTGTTCTTCGGTAAGAAACGGGTACAGACTTTGTTGCACATAGTACAAGCATATTAGCGGGCTGGTCTCCATTCACGTGGGACTTGGACCTCGAGGGGCGACAGCGTAAAACTAAAAAGGTGTAGGGATTTCGATCCGCTATTGAACCCAAACAAGGAAATTTCCTTTGTAAATGTAATGGTCGAACGAACCTACGTTGAACAGCTAAAAAGGACGTCGCTGCCGTTTTTTTGTAGGTTTTCCAACCACAACTCGTTAAGGTTTTCGAGTGAACCTGAAACTTACCAGCTATCAAATTGTGAGCTAATGTTTAATATAGGTTTGGTGAACTCCAATATAGAGAAAACCATGTTATTAACGTTTTTTTCCCTGTGAATTCGTGCTAACTGAATAGAAAATGGTAGAGAGTTTATTAGCTTGTTTAAAATAACCTGAGAATGTATACTTATATAGAGGGAAAAATTCTAATATAAGTACATCCTAAAAAACAGATAAGTTTCGTGAAATGTTAAGGTTCATTTTTCTATTTCTATTTATCTAATATTTCTATTTTCGTACAATTGAAGTACATCTTTGTCGTTTATCATATTTATGTGTACCCATAGATATTTTAGTACAGATGTGACAGGCTTTTGTCAAACCGACTTTTGAAACAGATATAGTCTATTTTGATTATCGTTGCAATATTATCAGTGGTCCTAAAAATCTACCTAAATATTTAAACAGTCACATATAATGAGTTGCGGTTTGCGTCACTCAATTTTTTCAACTACGAAAAGCAGCCAAGGCGTAACAACGAGACGTGCAATAGCATTTATATTATCCGCGGACCTATTCTATGGTATGGCATGTAAATCCTTCATGTATATTGCTTTGATCACAGTTTGTTACTTAAGCTGCCCAGTTTAGCTGAGCTCTGACCATCTAGACCGCGAGGTGTTGCTCCTTCAATTTAGGCCATACACGAGTCATCGAACTATTTTCTCCTGTCATTTTAGTCCTGTGTTCCATTTTTTCTTTACTTTCGTGCCCCGCCTTTGCGGTACAGATAATGCAGTAGCATCAGCGATCTTCGTCTTGTTTTACCCTCTGTCGATATTCGTGATCGCAACAAACAACGCTGTGGAATGTAAAGTGATTTAAACGCTAACAACAGCAGTATGATTTTTGCCAGTTGCCTGGAGACCATTTCTGGGCTCGGCTCAGTTCATAGATGCCTCATTATCGATGCCGCTGTCAAAA
The DNA here is from genome assembly GCF_002443255.2 of Varroa destructor. NCBI lineage: Eukaryota > Metazoa > Arthropoda > Arachnida > Mesostigmata > Varroidae > Varroa > Varroa destructor. The sequence goes on from NW_019211455.1 coordinate 8,568,624, forward strand.
GCCAAACATTCAGTTGTTGGTTGTTGTTGTTGACTTTGGGACAGGCGCGCCAATTACTTTGAGAGCAAGCTCAGAAAAACTGCAGAGAGCTACGGAGCGGGGTCGACGTAGCGAGACCTGATCGTGCTTTCATTTGGAAGGACTACTGACACAGCGTCGTTGACCTTTTTGTACTTTAGTTCTGGTTATTTGTGGGGATGCGTATGTGTGTGAGTGTCGCATGGAGATCAAGGAGTGGTTCGTATGACGTTGTCGTTTCACACATTACTATAGTGAACTGAAAGATATAATAAAAGGTCTTTCTCATCTTTTCCCAAAGTCATGAATAACTGCAAAAATACCATTTGACTTCAATGCGAATCGTTGGTACCTTTCGAGCCTGTAAACGGGCAGGACTACTGAACTAATTCGCCGCACAAGCATTAAATAAATTAATTAAGCCAATTAAACGGAAAAAGTTAACACGATCCTGTGCTTCTATCAGCTCACAGTAGCCAAGTCTATCCTATATTTCAATAAGGATTCTCTAACGACGCAGCTACATAGGTAATCTAATGATAAACGATATGTACATTTGCCATGCACGCACAGTTTTAAATCGTATCACCTTGTGCTACTAAACACCATATTTGTTTGTTGAGTTTCAAAAGGATATGCTTAAAATCAAAGAAAACCCTTTTAGAGTCTTATATGCTTGTGTGTACGAGATTTCTTGGATTTCCTTTATTGTTTGACTACTCAGCATACAATGAAAGTGGTTAGATTTCGAAATAGATTCGAAAAAACTAAGTTTTTAAGCTTCAAAAACTTTAATATATTCATGGGCTTAATATTAATTGCCCATATCGTTTTTATTAAGTCTCTGTTCGCTATACCTAAGGAAGCTTGAAGCCGAAGATAGGAGATAAATTGAGGTCCTTTTTAAGTAAGTTCTACAAACTGATATCTAAATACGACGATCTCGGGAAAAAGTTGAATCGCACTTTCGACCTCAGTTCCATGCAGCCACACTGTAAAATCATCGTTTAGCCAGTAGGCCTCAAATATGCCAACAATACATTGGTTATGTTAGTCAGAACTGATATAGGCATATATGAATGCCGTATGAAAGCTCTTGTAGTCTAAGTCATTCTCCCATTCTGCAGGTCCCCCTGTATCCATTCGTCTATCAATACATTCCTGTTTTCAAAGCAGTTTCACTTACTATTTTTTGATGGAATAGCAGGGCTCACTTCTGCACGATAACGATGCTGGCGCAGCTAGTGAGTGCGATCTCCGATAATTGCCTAAATGTGGCCAGTTCCTTCATCACTCTTCATCGTTCCGTGCTTGCCGTGCGCTTGTCGATTCTTTTGCCCCTTACGCCTGTCTACCTTTGTGCCGCTTTTTCTCGCCACTTTTCTCGATAAAGTTTTCCTATCCGCTGCGAACGGCTTTCTGACTAGAACTGTACGCAGCCGTATGACAAGGTAGGATTGAGAATGTTCCCCTATTGTCTCATCCTATGTGACTCGTTGGCTGACTAGGGGACGTCTACAGAGAAGAGTTGAGCTACGAGTTTGACGGCCAGGAATCGGGAATTCTAGTTATTCTAGTCCCCGCCATGTGAATGACGCGTCTTTTCCGACGTGCCGCGCATAGAGACCAGCGCACACAGGACTTGCCTTTATCCGGAAGTTCCGTCGAAGTAGCATCTGCTTCAACCACAGACCCGTATTTCCTAACTGAGATCCCGCACGCGACTTGTACATAACTTCTCTCGTCGTTCGCTTTTGCCCCTCTGTAACTGCTGTCCTCTACTTCATTGCAGTTTTCACCCATATCTGTGTATATCAGCCGCCGCTCTAGCGTTCCGACCTTGTCGGTCCTATATCTACAGCGAGTACTACAAACGACCGCAACTTTTAGCGCCGTTGCCTCCTGTCTTCCCGTACTATTCCTTCATACGCTTCGAAGCTCTTGCTCCACTCGGTCCCAGAAACACGCATTGTACATAGCCATATTCTGAGCACTCCAATACTCCAATGCTGCCTCTAGCGCTCGCAGAGCCATATCTGTCTTCCAATCACTCCCTGCGTTTTAAAAGGGTTTCTTTGCGGTTCACTTTTTTCGGTTCTCCCATGCTGGTCGTCTTCCTCGCCTTAAATTTTTATGATCAGCCAACATACCAACCAGGCGATAGCGGAGCTACGACTGGTGTGCCCGCTGGATTCAGTACTTTTCGATTTCCATTTTTCTCTCTATCTCCATTCTAGGGCTCACAACGTATTTTTCAAATCCATCGTCATCCCTCCGTCTCCCCTTACAGCCATGGGATGCACCCTCAAGTCCACACCCAGACGCTGGCTTCATAAACATCGAAGCCAACCAACGTGGCCATTGCAGTCGTCGGCGTCGTGGCCTTCGCCGCCACTGGCTAGACTTAGCTGCCATCGCTCCAGCCGTTATCGTTGTCATATCGATTTTTCCCAGCGTTTCTTGTCGCAAGGTTTTCATCCCCACTAACCGGTATGCTTCCTGTGAACATGCTTTTTTCGCTGTTACGCAATCCATGGCGACCGCATCGACGACGGCAATTGCGGCTGCGCCATCCTTGTCATTGTTCAAAACGAATGATTTTTTATAGTGTTTTTTTGGTTCTGCTTTGCCCGGCCATTCCCCTCCGTTAGCAGGCTTTGCCTCGCCCTTAGAAGTACGTTGCAACCTTTCTCTTTTTGTCGTGTTCACTGCGTGCCCCATCTATTGGAGTGCTGCCTAGAAGACGGTCGTGGCAGGGATCTGCGAATGGATCCTCGGGCGACTTAAGGCGGCATTCGGGAAGAATAGGTTATTACTTGGCCGGTCCACTTTAGTTATCTGTGCATGCACGCGCATATCTATCCGTGAACAGTTCTTAGAGATTTACAAGACGAGCGCTATGCCGGCTGCTTCATTACGATTGGCGAAGATTAGAAGAACATAAAGACCATACAACATGTACGTGAGACGGAGTTGCAGCTTTATTTGAACAGGATTGCGGTTCCGAGAAGTCTTCTCTGATTGCTGCAGTTAGTCGCTAATAGCTAGATATACGACAGGCAAATGCTGGATTGGGAAGCTCCCCGCTGAGTTACAGAAATAGCTATATATTTTTGGAAAGATATGCCGAAAACGAGTAATGCGAGTTTAGTTAACAGCAAGCAGTGTTTATATACAACACAGTTTTAGGACGATATAGCATCGTTCCATATTTGACTGCACAATGGCGAGCGCTCGTTTTGTCATACGTTTACAGTTGTAATGGTTTACAAGGGGTCCAAAGATTGCTACAAAGTGAAACATCGTTGATTCAAATCGTACCGCGTAACATATCTTTAGGTGGAAACAGTAGTTATACTAGGTGTCAGCGCAGGCTTGAATTGTCACAAAAAACGTAACAAATGGCTAGTGAGGTTTGCGCCCTGGAGTGGCAAAGCGTTCTATTATTGTATGTGCATTTCCTCTATGAGAGGGTATGTTATTTTTGTCAATGTCATTCCTGGAAAACTTTAAAACGACAAAGAACGTTCAATGCTTCGTTTTGCAAAATCATCATTTGGCTGAAATATACATATAGCACAGCCCGCTAAAGTTGCAATCATTTCAACGGCGAAATATAAAGAACAAGTAGTATACACTTCGAAGCAACGCTCCACTGTAAGACGAAGCGCTTCAAATGCCTGTAAAAAAAAACCTACATACAAATCACATGTAAACAAATACACCGTTCCGTTTTTAGTCGTTGCATGTGTGCTAAAAACCAGAACACATTACTATAGATTACTTGTTCCAGATTCTTGCTATAGATAATAAACAATTATGTTATTACATTACGACACGAATTACCGAAGGCGTGCTTGAAGCTTTTTTGCTTTTTGTTTGTACTCGAGCGTTGTATACAACTGGTATCTTTTTCTCGCTCTACAAGGCTGCTTTCATTGCTTCGTCCTGGCAATGAAATTTTCTTCCTATATCAGGCTCTCAAGGTTAGCAAAGGGCGGAGTTTGATACCTGTCTCGTTTTGCATTCTACGGTATGCAAAAGCTAGCAAAGCGACCGAACACGTGTCTCGTTTACGGTAAAGATTCCATACTTAAGAGATGTAGGTTTATTCAAAAATAATCCTGCTTCAAAAGTAGCTTCAAGTGATTTTCCACGAATTCGAAAACCACACATATAAACAGGGTTCGTTTTGCTACCTGACACAACCGTTTTTAAAACCTAGAGAAAGAATAACTCCTACGATTCAGGTGAAACGATGACAACGACCTTTTAAATGACCTAGAGAACTCTAGAGGACTCTAGATGAACTAGAGGCGTGTATAACTTGTACATCAGGAAGTGAAACATAAGAAAATAAAAATTGTTACTAGGTATGCATGATTCTAGTATACCTACGTTACTTGACGCGGAGGACTAATAGTAAGTACATATTAGGAAAATAGTCAGATCTCAGCAGTGACAACGCAGGTAACCGCCGTAAAAAGTGTTGGCATAGAACTGAATTTCTATAACGTGAAAGAGTAGTGCATAGAGGCACTATCGGGCGACGACAGTCAGGCGCGTCGTCTTAGCACGAACCTATCCTGCATGTTAGAAGAAAGCACATGCGAGATCAAATACGTAAATATATCTCTCTTCCATAAAACGATTAGCACTTACATGTTTTCTTTTTTTTGCTATATTTAAAGTCAATAAATTGAAGCTAGTACGCAATCTGTTAATAGTTCAGTAAATTATGCTGGAAACAACACTGGCTGGGTTACATATCATAAGTAACCCCATACGCACTTCTAGTAAGACATCAAGTACCTAATATCCATGATAACTAATGAGATAGTAAAATACAGATCAAGTATTGCGTTAACCTTCTGGACATGAATGTAACTTTTAAAGTTGTTGTTTCCCTCTTGATTCTTGCTGGGTATAGGTAGACGCAGAAGTGAGTTCGACATGACGAGAAAATGGAACTAAATCTATGTTCTTCTTAACACTCTCTAGTCTGCATCGACTATAAAGAAAATTCTGTTTCAATTCAGGGTAGCCCTTAACGAAGACTATAAACCGATACGTCATATCGCAATGCTAAACTGAAGGAATAAGCATTTTCTCTTCCATGCTGCCCTTATAGCTAATACTACCATACACTTCTGGTACCGCGATGGTATCTTGCACCGTGCATATTTTGCCTAGTTAGTTACGCGTCTATAAGCTTTGACAAAAAATACGCGCGATCAATTTGAATTTCGATTGAGCGCGTACATACAATAGAATTCAATGTTACAGCAAAAGCATTACATTTTATTAGACCAGATAATTTTATGCTGTTGTCAAGTAACAGCCAAATACATGTATACTACGGTGGCATGCAGTTGAAGACTTGTTTCCGCTAGATGTCTTGCAGGGGTGGGTCCAGTTGAACTCATTTAGGCTTTCTACAATAGACCGATAAAGCACTTTCCATTCCTGAAATCTGAATCAGTGACAGTTCATAGTTGCCGCGACAACCTACTCAAATAAATATACTTTAGCTGCCCCCAATCATTTGCTTCGGTTGTTAAGGCTATACATTTGTCGTCCCTTATGGGAATTCAAGATAGTTTCTAAATAGCGCATCTACCGACACTAGCATTATCCTACCGGGCTGCTATCATGCTTTTTGAAAGATGATCACCTACCTTAGCGGTGTGTACGTTTAATAGTGCGTCATTTCTAGCTCTAATTCGAAATTGTCATATTGTTACTTGCGCCTTCGCGGCGATAACCTGAAGCATCGTCATGGACCACGCGGCCAATGATGCATCGGCCCTGCTGCACGGTTCTGCGTCATAGGTCCCTTCTATTTATAGACTTAGTCCCGTTGAATTTTCTGGAAAACGTCTTCAAGCGTCCTAAAATGAAAACTTGAGTTTGTGCCTGTATGTCCAGCGATCGCGGCGGCGTTTCAAGATCCGCACGCTGTACCGTTTAAACGCAAGTTCCTAGCTTCATTCCTCTTCCCCTCCTTAAGAACCAGCACCGATCGGGATTGAAAAACAGGCGGCCAGGCGGTATGTAGCCTGGCTGAGTACCGCCGCTGAGCCGGAGTCGGGACCACAAAAGCCGGCATCGCAAGGAGCGTTTTGGGTACGAAGAGAAAGTTTTCCATGTATTGGGATGCAGTGCCTGCGGCAATGGAAAACGACGAGTAAGGAAGCGGCTGAAACTAACTAGGAAACGAAGACTAGAAAAAAGAAAAGAGGAAGGTGAGGGACAAAGAGAAAACTTAGGAAAAGAACCCGCCAAATAGGGCATACAAGAAGAGGGGTCTAGAAGGGTATTCGGATCGCAGGGGAGCAAGATGGGACAGGAGGGCTCATCCATAAGTCCTCCTGTTTCATCTTGCTTCCGACTCCATGAGATCGAAGGGGCTAAGCGCAACTACCGGACCATAATCCATTCAAAAGGAGACTCATGAAGAGGAATAAGACTGCATCCATGGGCGGCATAAGCAGGACGTTGGATTCTTTAAAAGACAGCGACGTTGCTGGCTCTAGGCAGCACCATCACGGAATAGAACAGCGGCAAAGGACGGCTGGGATCGCCCCCCACGATAACTCCCTACCTCTCCTGGTCTGCTAACTCCGCTTAGCCTCGGCTTCGCGTTTAGCTCCCTACTTCCGCGGGTTGGTCAGATCAAAACCCTTTTCCCTGTATCTCCCCTCAGATCCATTGTCGTCACAGGGTGAAGCACCGCTTCGAGAGCAGCCGCCACTATTATCTAAGCCGATGTCAAACAAAAACTTTGCTCTCAATTCGCAATTTGGATCGGCTCAACTGTTGGCGTTAGCAGGCCACCGAGCGAGCGGCCGAACGAGCTGCGACTGCCAACGTAAGCGGTGACTACGCCGCTGCTGCAGACGAACAAACCAAGTTAAGGACCGTGAGGTCCGACTAAAGATGCGATCGTGCCACAGTGGCTTGCTTAGGACGCCATCACTGTTGACCCTGCCGCCATCCCGACGTCGTTAGTTCGGCCAATTTCAACAGAACTTCACTGGCATTGCTAATCCTACAACATGCATAAACAAAGACCTAGCGGGCGCATAAAGACGTGTGCACACTTGTGTATGCGTGCATTTAAAGACCTAACGTGACCTACAATGTGGAAAGGGCGAGAATTATGCGGCGAGTGAGGCAAAAGGAGAACTGGTTAGAGACAATAAGAAGCAGGAAACAGGGGAGAGCGATAAAGAGTGGGAAAGACACAAATGGGAAGACTTGTAGAAATGTCGCCTTATGCATTGGATAGATACACAATCCCTATTACGCGCAAGCTACTCACACGCGCAGTGGCATGCACGCTATGTACAATTCGAAATATAAATGTGTCGCCTAAGAGATCGGAAGATAGCTTCGACGGAAGCGATTTGGTCTAATATGGATTACTGTGCAGTTGTGACAAGCTGTACTGTTTAGGTACAGAATAACAAGCCAACTAATGTATACGCATGATGCATACGGTATCTGTGGGCATAAGTAGCGACAGTGAGACGTAATTATACATATATAGAAAAAAAACGGTAATTTAGAAAACGTATCAACCCATAATAGCACCTCAGCAGAAAAGTGCCATTGCTATACTAATCATACGACAGGACATGCAGACAAAGTGCGGTAGACCCAGTTATCCTCTAAAGGAATTAATGTAGAAGTCGTACTATCACGAACTTTCTATCCTCATCTCTCTACATTGTTTTATTAACCATTATTGTCCAATTGTGGTGAACCACACCACCTCCACGATAACCTCTAGGCCAAACTACTAATACGTCGCAGGTAATTGTCCGTTTATCACCGTTGGCCGATCGCCTTTCACCAAGTGACCCATCATAGGTCACCCAGGTAGCCAGACAACCATAATTTGGGCGTTCTGTCAAATTAAAGCGCGCTTGCGGACAACGACTGCTACGTCGTTTGTTGCCGAAAAATAGAACAGAAACGAGTGCGTAAGGAACCCAGTTGACATACACAATAAAATAGCTCGATAATGAAGACCATGCGAAAAAATAAAATACGAGGTCCATCGATCATTGACTATAGCCGGCCTAAACAGGTGGCAACATTGGATAAACAAACCATATAAAATCAAGTAACTTGTAAGTACGAAGAGGCAAAGATCATCGTTGGCTGCGGTAAATATAGCTTCGTCATCTCATTCTTTGCATTTATGGAATGGCTAGATATATAAACGTAAATAGAAAATTGGACGTGAAAAAAAAACAAAACAATTAACAAAACTAGGAGATAGCTGTTGAAACAAGCGGTGCAAGACCCAGCAGCTACATAGGTCGTTAATTTGATGCTTCTAGGAAACACCGAACAAAAATATATGTCAAGGCTCACATGCAAGGACTTATAAGGGCTTTAATCAAATGACAACTGCATTGTAATCGTATGTTATGTAAGAAAATTCAGAAATTCCATTGAAGGAAAAGTGGATCTTGGCATTGGTTGTTCTTTCGTTGCTTTGCACCTGTCATATGTTGAAAAGCTTCAATCGAAACGTTAAGTGAATGCACATACTGTCAAAAGGGATTGTGTTAACATTAAGCACATGTTCTAGATATACATCGCTAAGGAAAGCTGTAATTACAATGTGAATATAGGCACACACTCATTCCATGCTGAAAAAACATGGACGCGTATGCTGCCAGCAAATTGCCTTATTAACAAAACTTATTAGGAGTTTAACGCCGAGATTAAGGTGTTTTCCCTTACCTACGACTCTATCTGGCAGACCCTGTTCAGGCTCGTGCCGGCCGCATCTCTCTTTCTTATTATTGGAAGGCGGTCATAAAGAGTAGGATGTATCTCTGTGTGCTTAAACCATCAACGGCAGTAGTACCAGCAGCCAAGCCTACTTTTCGCCCTTGCCCTCATCCGTGACCTTGGTCGTTTATTCCTTGTCTCCCAAATCCATGTGTCTTTAAGTGTTCTGACATTCATGTATTTGTCTTAGCGCTGCTAGCAGCAGCGGGGCATCAGCGGCGACGGTGGTTGCGTCGCGACAATCGAGGCTTTCGAATGAGCCGACTTGGAGGTATTCAGGTATCAAGCAGTAGATCTTAGAATGTCTGAAAGGAAGCTTAACAATGGCACCGTTGCTGTCAGTCAGTGCGTGATCATCTTGCAAAAGTCTCATGAATAGCGACGGCAGATACATTCATTTTAATTTGCAGTTGTCGCCACAGCAGTGCCTTCAGCTCGCCTTCCGTTACCTCCTTTGCTTAGTTCGTAACTATAGTATCGGCAAGCGCCACTCCCACGATCCGACTACTCGTTTGATTTGAGAAACTCTACGCTTCTATATATACACATCAGGCAATGGCTTCGCCTTTTCGTTGTCGTACGTGTTCCGGTGCGCCTTTGGTGCCTGTCCCAGGCAATACGTTTGTGGTTGATGTAGCATCCACAGTGTCTCAGCGTCCATAGCGACACACGTTCCTAATGATTCCACCATGCACATGTTCGCTTACACTATTCCGCTAGTGGAACCGAATGCTGCAGACGAAACGGCTTCGGTCGCTAGAACGCAGAAAACGCATCCTACAAACGCGCTATCTTAACGTCCTGACAAGTTTGCATATGGCGGCTCGTAGTCGCATTGCATCCATGGTACAATTCCCGGTCTCTTCCTTCGTTCATAGTAAAATCGTGCCGTATTATTGTGAGAAAGGTTCTGCTTAATGCAGGTACAGTTTCCTATGCATACTTGAGTTGGATGCTGCCGGTGTTTGGACTAGGCACCTAAGTAGAGGTAGTGTAGTTAGATCGATTACCCGCTGGTGCGTCTTGGCTCGACCAGAATGTTTATAGTTCCATATACAAACATCAAACGACTACTTAGTAGATGAAGCTTCTAATGCAGTCGTGAGTATAAGCGTGTTGTAGATATCCCGCCAATGAAGCTTGTAAGGCTCCGCTGGACTAAGCGTCATGTGCACTAACATACTACCCTAACCGAGGCGATTGCTTATAATTAAGACTATATTAATAAGACCTCCCCAGCTAACCACACTCACTGAAGTGTTTGTTAGCTATGGTAAACAGAAAATAATCTTAATCGAGTCCAATCTGACTAAGATTACGTATTATTTTGTTTCTTAGAGGTGTTACGAAGACAGGGGCATCACTTAACGAAGCACCCAGCAGACGATCTTCTTAACGGATAGTTATGTATTACCAATGTTTATGAGTCTTCAGAATATTCTAGTCCATTGCCTTTCCTACAAACAGCTCATATAAAAACATGATTGGATGATCAGTGGGTCGAGGCCATTTAATATCACGGTCAGGTAAGCATATTTTCATTCGGCCAACAAGAAATTGCTCATTTGCTCTTGGAGCTGCATGATCGACCAATAACTGGGTGTATTTTTTTTTCCAACAATCCATTCGTGTTTGAGCTCTGGTATAACGTCGGCTCTGCTTACTCAATCACAGCCCTCACTAGCACCTAGATTGTATCATTCCGCCGTAGTGAATTTGACTGATTATATACCAAATTTAGCCGTATTATAGTAAACGTCAAGTGTCAGTTGATTAAAACGTAATTTAATTCTGTACTTTATTCTAAAGGCCAAATAAGGTCAACCTGTAGTATCAATAAAACATTTTAATATTATCACAACTAGGCATTCGTTTCAACATTGAAGGTTTTATTGTTCTTTTGCATTTTAAAACCTTTATAAAATGGTTTTAGTGTCATTAACTTTGATTTAATGGTTTTATATATATATATATATATGTATTATAATTACCGTGCCTCATACCATTCTTAGTAGCTTTAAATGTTCGAATTCGATTTGCAGGATTATTTTTAACTTAAAATTTGTTGAAATTTAATTTTTGAGCTTTCAAATGAGCCCTCAAAAGAAGCTAAAGGACCAGGTGAGAGCCCCAGAGGAAGTTGATCTGTCCTTGTACATGATTAACAATTCGCATGTACAAGACCGTATCGGCTTTCTGCTAAACTAGAGCCGGCGACCTTCTGATTCTCAGTCTCCGAAGTTATTGGTGGAATTTATCTGAGCTAAAAGTAATCGGTGCGATATTTGTATTGGCAATATCGGATTATGGGTGAAATGAAGCATAAAAATACTGATGAAGGAAATCCGAGCGCAAAAACTTTCTACTAGAATTAAACTGCCCAAGAAAAACGTCACATTTATACGCTTATCTTTACCTTGCATACCCACACAGGCCTTAAACTAAAAGAGTGCTATGTTATTCGGAGGTCGGAAAGGTTTTTAGAGGGAAAACATTCAAAAATTGGGACAAGGTCACCCTCACTCAATGAATAAAGCCCCAATTCAGCTTCATAATGGCGGAGCAAATAAATATCCACTCAAATTTCTTGCGTAGGTATGTAGTTCGATTATTCTAAGTTTAATTGCAGACATGATTTAAAGTGTCATATCAATCTCAGTACTTTTACTCGGAGCGGGCGTAGTTCGAAAGGCCAAAAACCTTACCCATGTTTCTCTTTATGGTTGCCCAAGGCATTTGGCCTTGTTGGTTTGGTCGCAATGCTAAGCCGCCATTTTCTTTAGTCTTTGGTCTTTTTTCCGTCACGTGCCTTTCCTTCTCGTCCTGTGCCAGCGATAATTGATTGCGCCGCGAACGAACCTTCTTGCTGCTATTTCTGCAGCTGTGGCTATGACATGGAATTGTTCAATAGCTAATGGTCGTACTGCGTCTTGGGTATCGAGACAGAAGAACAAACCTATAGGACGACGAGTGGTCTGTCGTTTGCTTGGGCGCCCATTTACCTCATTTTATGTACTGTAGACAACTACGTGATGGCAGAGTTGCCGTCGCTGTTTAGTCGGCCCGAGAATCGGCAGCAGCCTTCGTGGTTGATTCAGTTGGTGTAAACAAGTAGATCACTCTGACCGAGCAAGAATAGATCAGGAATGCAGTAAGGCTCGAGGCCATCGTAGCCTCGAGCTTCGATGAACAACCTGCTTTTTTGCCTAACCGTCGACCCATCTGAGAACAGGTAGGATCAGAGAAGCGAAGCTGCCGATAGTGTACGGGTATACACTTCGGTGGCTAACACGCTGCTGCCGCATTTGCCGATGCCGCAATGAGCATGATGATGCTGCTACGTGGATGGATCTCAATGAGTTATAAATTAAGATTCCCCGGTGGTTGTTTGACGGCTTGGCTTCACTTACAATGGCCGCGGTACTCTTTACAGGTTCCCAGCCGACCATCACTCACTGGCTGGTCACCGCCACAACCGTCTAGGCTGCCCCAGGCAGGAACCTTGTTAAGAGGCAGGGCTGGTAGTTGTAGAAGCTGGACGGGGGGTGGCGCTGCCTACCAGTTTTCCCGTTTTCCACTGCCCCTGGCCACCGCAAGTAGCAGCCCTTCCGCCCTGCGTGACTGTCCGTGTGAAACGGGAACGAAGTAAGCTAAGGCAACCAAGAACACTGCCACTACCTGAAAGCATATCAGAAGGTAAAGGGAACGGGAGATGTGGGGCATCTATGCGTGGGATGGGATGAGAGGGAGGCAACGACGGTGAACTAGGGAGTCGAGGGCCAGCAGGGGATACCAATGCGACCAAGAAGCTCTCGCCTCGGGCGTTTGTCTAGATGGCGATTGAGGTTTTACTCCCTCTGTATTTTCCTTCGGATAGTCACTCTTCTATTGGGGACATAGCTGGGAAGGGGCGGCTTACGTGGGGGTTTCGGCTTCGGGGTTGGTTGGCTGGTAGTGTTAAGGGCGAATTGCTTGTGAAGCGACTGGTTCGCGAGAACCACTGAGAGCGAGGAGCGCAAAGAACAGCGGGGGATGGAAGGGACTAAACCATAAGAGATATGAGAGAAGTGCCAGGAAAGTAGCCGGCGCCTCTCACAAGCGATCGTGTAGGAAATCCCGCAGGCCCTTCTGGAGGAGGACTCCGGCCGAGCGATGGCAAGGCAGCGAACAACCACGAAGCGGATCCGATCACCGCTAAGGAGATCCCTTCCTTACCAGTTTCTACATCGGGCGGAAAGAGACGCTGAAACGTTAGGACGCTACGTTTTTTTCTAAGGCTTGTTCAGCGACAAGTGGAAAGAGTACGTATGAGATGAGTCGGGACGGAAGGAAACCGTCGAAGGCAAGAAAACGACGATTCGAAAAAAAAGAAGAAGGACAGCGAAGCGCCAGTCGACGAGGATGGCCAACCATGAAAAGAAAACGACACAGCAGAAACAATGTTCGCTCGATGCTTCTGGCGCTACTGCTCTTGAGATTCGATGACCAGCTTTGGTAAGTATAGCTAGGCTGAGGTAATGGCAGGAGGAAAAGAGCTATTTGAGGGTCGTGAGTTGATCTAGCAGAGAGAGCCAAAGCCGGTGGGGGTCAGGGGTGAATTTGAAGTTTAGATGGCTGAATACAGCAATTCGAAGCTAGATTTTGATCTTTTCTTTTTTGAGTAGTGAGGCGAGGGTGCTATCAATAGCTATAGTAGTTGTAGTGGTTGCTGGGTACAAAGTTGTAAGCAAGATAGAGGTAAGTGGGTGAAACTGATGGTAGGTCAAGAGCTGGTTCGGTTTTGAGATGATGGGGAGAACATAGAGGCCAAGATCGGATGGAGAACGAGTGAAAGTGTTCTAGGTACGCTCGGCTCAAAAAGCGGTTATCGTAAAATGTAGAACTAAAAACGAATGTGTCGAAATATAGGGTTACTTGCTTCCAAGTTGTTGTACGAATTTCGTCTGCTATTCCACGTAAGTCTTCTTCGAATCGAAGCGATTAACAAAGTCGATTGGTTTACCATCACTCATCGGGGGAGGGGGGGAGGGGGGATAAGAACGCCTGATGATGGTAAGTGTTAGCTTTGTTTGAGAACAGGATAACTGCGTAACGTAAATGTTATACATCTGAAATCTTTAAAATACGACAAAGGGCGGTGTGGATAAATGGGCGAATTAATATTTTTAAAATGATTTCCTACATTCAATTTTAGAGTACTGCGGTTAGTTTAAGACAGTAACAGTTGTCAGCCGCCAGCCAAGATTGACCCTTCTAGCTGAGACAAAATTCTATTAGGAACTCATATTATTTATAGCCTTTCAGCGGTTCCTTTACTGATTTTTTAACAAGTGAACTCTGTAATTTTTAGGTAGTTCGAGTAGCTTTAGATGTCTATTAGCAAAAAAATGTTATTAGAACTTAGCCATTACTGCTCAAATGTTTGCGAAAACATGTCTTGGAATTATCCTAAGAACTGGACAAGACTAGTCTTCAGGAATAATTTATGTAACAGCTGAAATGTTAGAACCCTGTATTTGAGGTAATGGTAGTGCTTATCGTTGCAGCCGCACCCGAGCTTTTTTCTAAAATCAGGAATCAACTTTAGCTAACCGACTGAGCTGCACCCTTGAAGGCTTTCGTTCTAAGCAAAGTTCTTCAAAGACATTAATGATGAGCTATACTCTTCAATTCCTCTGAACATTGCACAAAATATTGATTTGTATCAGAACATATCTGGACTACAAATATATATATATATATGTATGTATATATATAGGGGTAAATTAGGAAGAGTCTTGAATAATTATAGCTGTAACCTATGCTTTGTGCCAAACTGCTCTTAGAGAGATTCTAACAAAATAAGAAGACCCATCACAATTGAAATTAAAGAAAGAATATTATACGAAAAGCCAGTTGTAAGCTGTGTTATACACGAGTTTGATACACTGCGAAACAAACCTCGTTTTGCCAATGTAAATATTTGTTAGAGAAACAATCATATTTAAGCGAGTTTTCTACATACTTAAAAACGAGCTGATTTTACTGATTAGCAAATTAATGGTTTAGCACTAAATAGGCAGCGTACCGCTATAGATGAGCACTGTTTTGGAGCAACTATGTGCAGAAAATGCGCTGGAACAGTTATTCTCAAGTTAATCCACTACTAAGTTGCGTACCGCTACTTCAAAGTCTCGTTGTAATAAAGAGATCTGTGGTTTTCGTATGCACACAAATGTTCCGATATTAAAAAAGATACACCCTTCAGAGGTAACGTGTAATCGGGATGCGACGATTTGTCTTCGGAAAACGTCATCTTCAAATCGGCGTTATCCAAGTTGTAAAACTTCCTATGCGGAGAACCGAACACTAATCAATACGTTCGATAATTATCCCAGTTTTACCAAAATGACTTGGGCCTTTCTACTATTAGATTGCCATGTTGACATAACGCGTTTCACCTATTTAGAGTGTCTGAGCTAAAATGCATTCGATTATGCAGTATATTTATAGAATTCAAGAACGTTTACCTGTTTTTTGTGTGCTTACTTTTTTCGGTTTTCGAACTTGCGATGAACTATCAGGAGGCGGCTATGCATGATGTCCTCGTAATCAATGATACCGATTGCAATATGGGAATTTGAAGAGGCAAGTTGTAAAACAGGACTGAAACATTTCAATTCTGTATTGAAATATCTGCATGGATTGACGTAGTCAAGCAGAATGCTACTTTTATGTGTGGAAATATCCCCCGGATAGGCTGATTTGTGCATTGGCAAAGCACTCAAGCTTTCCCATTAGAATCAAGCCGTCGTCACCAATTACTATTCGTTCTCATAGTGGAGATATCCGATAGGCTTTACGACCTATCCTGTCTGCCTGGTGGGTTACCTGCCGCGCGTAGATAAATGCATCCAGCTCATTCCCTCATTGCGATACGTGAAGATGTTGTGAGCGGCTAGATTGGCGTGTCTCGCATGGCTGTCCACAGGGATCAGCATCTTGTCTCAATATACACCCCACCTAACCATTCCACCCAACCAAGGTACAAACACTTTTTCCCTTAATCTCTATAACCTCCTATCCTATTATATCACTCGGACAGCGGCTTCCTAACAACAGTCTCTTGTGCTAGGCTTGAATTCACCTATGGAGCACTGTCCTCGATTTCTTTTCCCGTCAACCTCGTATAAATCACTTGACCTCGAAGCTCAGCTCAAATCTCCTACTTAAGGTCTTTCCCGCGGATAGCATAACATCAGCTAACATAGCGCAGGTCCTCGCAGTTTAGCTGTCACAGTTTGATCTTGCCACGTCTAAGAACATGTTCTACAATGCATGTATTAGTTTAATAACAGCGTGCCATAAAATCGGCTTACCACAAGATCCTACCTTATTGCATTGCCATAAGGTCTTGCCAATGCATATCTCATACTATTGGATTTTAGCTTTACGCGTAACAGGAACCACTCAAAACGGTATGTTTAGGGTCGCGTAAAGTCAAATCACAAACCTAAGAAAAAAGTTCGACGGCTGCCGAATGCTACATCGATTTCAGCAGATCTTGTAGAATATCACTGCACTGTTCTACTATTTAAAACTATATTAAATAGTAGTATGTCTGTATTTTTAAGCTACTACGCTTTCTCTCTGAGTCATTCGTCTGAGTCATTCTCTGAGTCAGTTCGTTAGTAAAATATGGTCAACTTATTCACAAAGCGTTCCAGAGTGCCATAGAGTATCTATTAATTGTGAGGGTGGGCGGCCATTAAAATGTCTTAGTTTCTAAAAGAAAATTAACATCTACTTACCTAATTATAAACACTGCCAAATAGCTAGTCCGTGTAACGGTGCACATGGTTGTGACTTAATAGTTTTCATCTTGCGACCTATTTGCGGCATCCCCTTTAACTGATCAATTTTTGGTGTATTTCTATTTAAACTTACATACATATTTGTATCAATAGTTACTTCTAAAACAAATGCCACTTAAAACGTACCTTTTCTTCGTGTTCGTTTCTCACCAACGCCATATTTATTTCACCATCAGTTCTAATAGTTTCACCTGGTTGCTTTATTTTATCTACGCTCGATTTTTACTTCGGGGTCTATTTAGTATATGAAGCTTAGGAATTCGATCGCCCTTGGAATAGTCTGGCTTAAACCCATGTAGTTTGGCTGCATATGACTGTCTCTTACCAACTTCACCCGTTGCAAAATCGGCAAGACTTGTTAGCCAGGCGTACCAACGGTCGCTTGTGGTGTGTTACTGCGAGCATCACCAATGTCGAGTTCTATGGAGCGACTTTTGGTCCTACCAGCCACTCTCAGCTATACCAGTCCTCTTTAACTAACACAAGGACGTTTACCGATGATTATTGCTCTGTGTGCCGTTACAGGCTGCAGGGGCAGCAAAGGCTAGTTCGAAAAGTAGGGGCTTCCTATTGGGACAGTCGGACACGTGGCAGATAACGGACTAGCCCTTATATCTGCCTATATATATATATATGCACTTTATATAGATAGAAGAAACAGGATAACCAAGGCGCACATGCAAACACATCGAACACACACATCAAGACGAATGAACGCATTAAACCGTCTCTCAGAGAGACGTACTGTCTACTGGCTAGAGTTATAATGGTGATTCTATCAGAGCTCTCCCTTCACAGGCAAAGTGAACGCTAGCAGCGCATCCTAGATAAGAACAGTGCCCAAAAGCGATTCCCACAACATTACCAGTAGAAATTCCAACGACGACACTTCGGCCGCGTAGAGCGCAGGGTGTGGCATGTGTTTCGCGTGTGTGAATATTATGTACACTGTTCTTCTATATTTTCCTTCTCTGCTTGCATCTTTTTTGCGTCGTTGTGTCTTCGTTAGAACCTAGGCAGTAGCAGCAGGAGGTTGGACGGTCGGTGACTCGGAAGACTGAAGGCTCGAACCAGGCCAGGGCTAGTTGCGAGTCCACTAACGTGAGCTAGTTGACTCATTGCGTGGTTTCATCCGGCAACAACAACAACAACAACAACAGCAGCAGCAGCAGCAGCAGCAGCATGATCATCATGAGGGTTCCGGCGGCAGCGACAGCATCAGTAGAAGCAACAACAATAACGATAAAAAGCCATTCCCTAACATCCGCAAGTGCCAGGCAACCTGAACGCTAGAACTGTTACAGGATTTGTGGCCTAGTTCGGTGTCCCAATGAATCCTTGACAGCAGATGGAATTATATGCGTGGCCACTAATCAAGGATAGTGCCAGGCGAGAGGCGGTAGAGTTGATATCAGAAACTGGTTACATATCAAAAGAAGAACTAGTAGAATTGGAAGGTACTACGTCGTAGAAGGCACGGAACATAGGATAACAGTGCAGTGGCCTTTAGCGAAACATGTAGCCGACAACAAGGATTATCAAGCATGCTGTACGTGGCGAAATTCACAATCTGTTGAGTGAGAATGACAGATGTATCAACGAATGTCAAACGAAGATATAGTAATATAAAGATTACCATATCTGCCTTATATATTATATATATATATATATGATTACTGCGAGTTAAAAATAAGGCCTTTACATGTTAACAACGAAAAGAGCGCCGAATAAATAGGACGCAATCAGATCTTCACTCTGAGCAGTTAATGTAGGCCAAGTGCAAAGTTAAAATCAGCATAAAAAAACTTCCTGCACGAAATAGCGCTATGAAACATACGTATCTCTGCTGAATTGTGAACGTAAGCAGAATGAAAAGAAATGTAACCGAAAAAGAGATCTACGTAAACGACCCCCCTTCTCACAAACTGTCACAAAAAGCTGTAATTCCGACAATTTTTATTCATTTTATGTATTTCTGCAATCGATAGGGAGCCTTTCACGTTGATAGCTCCTTCTGACAGTAAAACGAATTGAGATATAGACATGAACAGTAGCAATGATAACGTCCACTTTTAGCAAACAGATCTTATCTCCTGTATCATTTTGAAGACTGGCCTGTATGAAATATTGATCTGCTTCAAGTTAGACTAAATAGCTCTATTCTGCATCTGTCTAAGGCAGCGGGAAAGGATACAATCAAACTGATTACTAGCGAAGTTTGTTTTGGTGCAGACGGCTGAAAACCACTGATACTGATTGTAACAATGTGCGTAAAGAATGAACTGAAGTATGATTAAACTGTCGACAATAACCGATGATATGCCTTGTGTTATAAAACAAGCATGTTCGCGTTCAATCAGCAAGGTCCCACTATTCTATTTAATGTCAAATATGAAAAAAAGATAAAAAAAAAAAAATACAACCCGAAAATTCGAGTGGTTCCAGTTGTCCCCTTATCATCATCGAAATTATATGCGACTGGTTTAAGCTCCGCCAATTAGAAGTACCACATGACAGATGCAATTACATAATATATGCGTTTAACGCGTACATTAATCTCATATTTACGACCGCGTATTACGGTATGCCCTTTTGTTTTTCCTATTATGCCTCTTCCTTCACGGGTCGTGTTATTTTGCCCTCGATTTATGAGAGTAGACTAACTTTCTCGGAATGGCAAGAAAGCCCAAATCGAATACGGGGGTATATGGCTGCCTGCCCATATCGTGGTCTTGTCCTTCTACTTGTTTAGAGGAGTGTGGAGCTCTACGGCCTATCTCTTTTCTTCTTCTAGACGTATGCATACTCTTGAAGATGTGCGCAATGTTGGATAGGACCCACGAGTATCCTAGATGGGTGCTCCAATGTTCGTCATTGTAGGGAGCCCTGTGCTGAATGCTGCTATGGTCATAGTAGCCATTTCTGCCTTTTGCAGTACAACAATGATTCCAAAGGCGAATGTCGGTCCGTTATCGATTGATCCTTGAAATCGATAGATAGAAACGAAGGTTTATGGCTGCAGCAGATACAGCGACGATCAGTTCTTACTGACCGTTTTCTAATCATCTTCTTTTTAATGTACGGGCACGCAACAGATTTTCTCGGGTAGAAAAGGTGTTCTTTACTCGAAAATTTGCGCATTTATGGTGGAGCACGAACTCCCCACGAAGTACGCCCAGGGCCAGACAGACATACTGACCCAGGCGAGAGGGCTGTAGAGGGGTAGGTGGATAAGTGCGCGGGTGCCCTAGGTGCAAGTACAACTTTGCAGCATCTGTTGGATCTCTTGTGAACACAACGAAGCCTCTTGAGCAGCCTCGAAAGAACAGGAACTCGGACATGGAAACCGGAGCCTTGAGCTAGGAAAATGCGTCTTATATAAATGTATTTTTCTGATGTGGATAGCTGCTTGTACACGGGCCTGAGTGCAGATTGTATGTGGGTGGCTGTGTTGATGCCAAAGTCGATATACGGTGAACGGAATACGCAAACCGACAACGGGGGAAATGTGCACAATTTCTACGAATAAAGAAAGCTATTTTTCGACTGTACGAAGCGACCAGCAAGGGAAAGGAGAAAGAAAGAATTTCGCCGTAAGTAACGTGACTTCCCATCAGCTGATTGGCCTGAAATCGCAAATGTGGAGAAAATATCTGTAGAAGAGCTGCTATTGCCAATCTTATATTGGCCGCCTCATGGTCCGTGGATTAGTAACATGGACTGGGCAAAGGCGAAACAGTAGGTAGAACTAGCAACAGGTCCGGCTTGGGCATACAGCATCATTTAAAATCTGACTGGCATGAAAAGTAAGAGGTCGATTTGCAGAGGGCTTAAAAGAAACCTGACTTCTTCGAACTAGAAAGGCCGGGTCGCACCATATAGAATCTTCAGCTTCGTACGCAGGAGAATCGCGTATCATTGTTGCGACTACCAAAAAGGCTCAGAAGCTGCAGGATAGAGACCGGCACTAACAAGAGATAGGTATAGAATGGAAGCAGGGATTGCAAACTCGAAGTTGATCACGTGAAGAAAAGTCCCTGGGGGTCAGCAAGGTATCGAGAAAGACGTACCCGTGTTTACGTGATCTGCTTCGCGGGGTCTAGTTGTTACAGACGTGACAGAAGTCATTGCAAAATGGCAAGTGAAAAAAAAAAAGAGATGAGTTTTGAGTAAGATTGAGTACACATTGTATGGTACCATAGTCTGTTTAGCACTGGCAGGATCATTTGTGCTTGTCTGTCTGCAGGCATTGTTTTGCTGTGTGCATGGTCGCTGCTGGCTGTTGTATACTTGTGAGTCTCTCTATTAAGGTGGCTCTGAAGGCGCTTTGGGAATATATGCGTAAAACGAGCTCCTGGACGTATAGACGGACGAATAACAACAAGAACTAGGACACAGGCCGTGGGAAGTAAGGGCAGAAAAGAATGGCACTAAGCATTGGCTAATAATGATAATACGTATTTCTTTCTTCTCGATGGTCTATATCAGCGGTAACTTTACCGTTGGTAATACCAGTTGTCTGCACTAATTAAGCGTAGAGGCAGATCCTACGGCAGTGAACAGCTGCAGAAACCGAACGAAGGGTACACCATGACCCAGTACACTGCATTCTGTAGTACCATTATTATCTTCGAGGCTTAGCATCTGAGCAGGTCTGATGGTCAGTGGTCGAACTTAGACAATGTTAGAAATTTAGAAATGTATGCATAAAAAACAACTTCAGGTTGTGCACGTATAACAGATCGGTTGTATATTAAAACAAAACAGAAAGAGCAAATAATAAGCGACTTCAAATAATTTTTGCAACGATCCTGCACGTGTTAGATGTTTTATTGTAAGCCGTTGTTTGTGCTCGATTATCATTGTCTAATTGAAGCTGCCGTGTCGCTGTTCACCCCGACATCCTCCATCTGAGGAAAACGCATAACAGTCTTCAGACACCATCCCTGAAGTGTTTTGTGCCCTAAAAAACCAAAGTACGTCTGCTTTGATAGACCAAAGTGTATGTGCGCTTGAACAAATCCAAAGAGTAATATCTTGGAAAGCATTTCTTTAGTATATAACTATAAATATATAGAATATATTTGCGAAGCCCAAGTGACATTCGGCTCGAACTTATAAATACTGATTACGCCCGGAGGATCTTTAGATGTATGCTCGAAAAAGGTGTCGCTGCCGCCTTTATATTTTTTTTGAACATTCAGCATCAGAGATGAATCACTTTTGTACATATTGTACGTACTGCGCCTCTGCTATTCTGAGCCCTTCCTTTGAAGAATTTGAAAATGAGCAGAATGCTGGACGTGTGACTATGTGGAGCATAGTCCTATTCGAATACACGAAGCTCTAACAACGGCTAAACATTTGTGTTGAAGCTCAACTGCTTGGTCTTTAGCGTATATTTATTAGTAACGCATACAGGTATTCGAGCTTTTCTTTTTTACTATAGGAGCTTGTAATCGACGAGAAGGCTATTGTCTATTAATTAACAATACTCATAACAGATCTGCCGAGATATCCTGGCGATTTCGTACTCGTTCTACCACGATTGTCAATGACCGATGCATGGCAACACAGTATGGCTTAGCTTTCTCGTGTTCAATAGATCTCCTATGATATTTCTTACATACCACTTGAGAACGTCGGATATCATCGTCAAGTTTGACGAAGAGAACAATTCCTCTAACTTAGCCAATGCACCACCACCATCATCTTGTTGGAAAAAAGCCGTACGTTTCATAAGCCTTGCTCGCCATTTTTGAAATGATGAGGTTTCTATTAATATCGACCTTGAATGCTGGTTGGAGAGATGCAACGTGTGTTGAAGACAATAAAAATAAGCAGATTTGTTACCTTAATCTAGTTTCAAAGGTATGATATTACGTATGTACTACACTTGCTTTTGACGTAGATTTGCGTTTACGCTTAGGCACTTGTTCGATACCTTTATTTAGGTCAGATTCCTGGGGGAAGCGTATCCATATGCGCACAGTTATGACCGTATGGATTATTACTCCCCATGCAAGCAGTGCTTAATTGATTTATTGTTTACACCTATAATTAGTTTTAATAGATTTTATTTTGCGACTTTTTCGGCGCTGTTTTATTTGTACAGGCATAGGTCTTGAATATAATTCGATGTATTGGTGTGGAATACGTGACACATTTATTTAACCAGCACATTTTATCATAAATAATGGAAAAAGAAAATTGATTTTAACATATTTGGTTTGTTCTGATAGTGTGGGCCTGAAGGAAATGGAATGATATCTAGAGCAAACTTCTGTTTCTTGCCCTACCAAGTCTTAGCTATGCTCAGAACAGATTCCGTATAAAATTGCGACGATTACGGCCTTTACCTAGCTACCTAACCATAAACGGTCTCATGCAAGAACTACAGGATGATAAAGCAAGAAAAAATAACATATCGAACAGTAATGCACTTATGTTGACCTTGTTGTGGAAACAGAAGCCCCAATGTTTTTGCTCACACCATGGGGCTTTTTGGTACAGTTGTTTACTCACAAGCAAAGAATAGAAGCGTCATTGACGCTAGTCAGAAAAGTGGCTGTTAAAGGATTTGGTAGTTCTTCAATAACTGAGCACAAATTTTATAACAATACAAGGGCATGTTTCGTAGAATTACCCTAAGCCCTTTTTCCATTCAAACAATGGTCTAGAAGGAAAAATTGACCATGCTAAAAATGCGTGCTTTTTTCCCAATCTTATTCGACGTTTCCTTTAGTCGGATACGTGTCGGCGTAAATATCCCAAAGATACTTAGAAGCAGTTAGTTTGATGCACAACAGATCGGTCTGTCTAAACAGTCACCCCATACCCGTCTGATCGCATTATCCACTTTTTAGGGTAAAATAACCATTCTTCCTTCTTATGAGAAATCAGTAAAAAAAATGCAAGCGACACTTATACAATAACATGTCGCAAAGTCAAAGTAATTATGATATCAAACATCAGGCCGGTGAGTTGTTAGTTGAAATTATCGACAAATATTTCGTACAAGGGCTTGCCATGGCGGCATCGAAGCGTTACAATACTACAACACATGGTCCACTAAACCTGACATGCCGATGTGTTGAAACTTGAAATCAATTTAGCGTTTTGCCTAGAAAAAAACGATTGGAACAAGATAACTCTAATATGCTAAACTCTTGAGCTATCGTATAAATATGCTCCGAGTTATGAATTTCCGATAACTGGAATTGTTACGTGTATTCCCTAACACGTTTATACTATCTCGATGTAATTTCCGATGTAATATCCGGATAGATATTTCAGGTAATAATATTTCTTGTAGGAAAACTCTTCTAGGCAACGGAAGTGTTGCCTGCGACAATATTTCCATCGTTTATTGAAACTATTCAGTAGCACAATGGTGGCCGTGGAGCAGCGTTCTAATCACCATTATAAAGAGCAGGGTAACCCTCACGATTGCTGAACTTGTTCCCAAATGTATTATATAGCGCAACAGCAAGTGTGTAACACGACAAAAGTCCGCTGTTGCATGGTAACAGCTTACAGTAACAATATACAGCAACAGAACACGCTTGTACGTACACGTACACAGCGCTATTCCGTCCCACATGTAATGACTGTCCTGTCTTTGCGCGCGACAATTGTGGGACGTCGAATGTACCTATATGGCTTGCCATTGCCCTGAAGCTTTGAGCTATTCAATCGCCCCTCCTCATTCTAATGCGATTAACAACTAGTACTGCTGCGACGGTGACCAATCAATCTAGGTTCGTCATCTATGACATCGTAAGGGTAATAAGACGCTAGCGAATTGGACGGTCAGGTGGGAGCCGGTAAAGGCGTCGAAAGCACACAGCAGAAACTCCAACTCTCCATTGTCCTTTGCTTCTCGACACCGCTGTGTGTTCCTTGTTGAAATTCTCGAGGAGGCCACCCCAACCGCAGCTTTCCGCAGTCACTCAAATTGCTGCTACTCCTTCCTCACCTTGCAGGATATTCTCTTCATACAAGGTGCTTCCCCACACGCCCCCTGCTCATCTGCCCAGTAGATGTCTTTAGGGATTCCACCTTCAGGCCGGTCAGGCTCCACCTCACATACGTACATATGGTATATACTCATCTACTTCGGCGATAAGGCTTTCGTACCCCTAAGTGCGGGGCGGCTCTAGGCCGCGCTCTATCTGTGTGCTTGCGCAAGGCAACTTCCCCACTCGATCCTCGAGGCGGTGAGTAGAAGCTTAATGGGGCACACATGAGGGATGGCACCCGAGGTCAGGCACTAGTCTAGGTAACGGTCCTAAAATAGGCGGGCCTTGTGGTTTGCGGGCGTAGTCCGATATAAGCATTTGCAACGATGGCGAGGCAAACTAGCGTATACATCTACAGCAAAGTACATACGCACATCAGCTACAACCGACCGGTTGCTTGCTTAGGTTTCCTTCTATTGAAGGAGCCAGACAAAAGCAGCAGTAATGGGGGAGGACAGGGCTTTGGTTGAATTTAGCGACCGCACACGTTTGCCCAACAGAGTCGAGAGAGAGAGAGACAGAGATCTAAGGCCGGTACGGACTAGGAGCACAGGCCAAGTAAAATGAAAAAAGGAAAAGGATAATTCGTTTAGAAACTTTGTCGTGGTCGTAAGCAAACTTGCCGGAAGCTCTCATGGGACCCAAGTCCTACTACCACCTGGGCGCCGAGAGAATTTGACCACGAAATTTGGCTACTCTCAACAACGAATAGGTGCCGGGCCATAGCCATAGAAATCATGGTGTCGATGATTAAATTGAAAAGTTCTCCAGTATCTCGTCGAAAACACCAAAACCTTCATAGGTATTATTACAATGGCTATTTATTTGTCATTGAGATAATAATAGGTGCTAGTTGTGTTACTATTGTAAAAATCGAAGTGCAGTTACGAGATAACTGAAAGAATTCCGCCCAGAATGATGCGCTAAACTAATGACTGAAATTAGTTAGAGCTAAAGTGACTTTTTGTCAACGGTATATATGCGATACTAAGCCCTCATATTTATTCCGTGCTATGCAAGGGATCGATACTGAAGTAGCGGGTTGGCTTTAAGAACAGAATGGATATCTCTCATCAGTAGAAGCCGAGCGAGACCTCAAATGATAAGAGTCTCACAAAACGCCTAGATAAAATAAAGTACTGGACAACCTCTTTAAATATCAGGAGAGAACTTTCGAGTTCTATTTTATGCTCCACTAATTAGACCCTTGCACAGTATAAGGTTTGTGTTATCTCAATAATGATAAATAATGACGTACCTATGCAAAATGGTGCTCGTAACAAAGTGTTCATATTTTAGAAGTGACACACATTAGGGAATTGAGATGTTTTTTCTTCACAGCACGGTCTTCTAAATTTTGTCTGCACTTACTGGGTCCGGTTTAACCCATTGTTCGACTAGTTCTTAACGCACTGTATCGTGCATACATTAGTAATAAAGATTTTTTGCAAGTGGAGTTATTAAGTAGAGTTGCCCTTTTTCTCAAATGCGTAGTTTTGGAAAGTACGAACTTGTTTCGAACAAAATAAAAGAGACTTACAGCGAATTGTGAAGCTCCAAATGTTCCTGCGTCCTGCTTTGTTTCTTGGACATGCTACTTACATGTGATAAGAAAAGCGGGTACGCTATACCAGCTTAAGTGTCTCGGCAGAGCCCCCTGCCTTCACCCATATTTGTCGCCTACAAACCTTCTGGCTTGAAGCTCTAGCCCTTACTTTTCTACAGCGTAAGAGGAAGCCTTGAAGCCTAGTGAATCACTCCGCGAGTCAGTCTATGCATCAGCACTAAAGCGACACTCAACATACAGCCAGCACGGACGTACGCCTTCTCCGTGCTCCGTTGCTTCGCACAGTTCCACGGGTAACAGTCCACAGGCATCTGTTCAAGCAACAACAATTTAAGTCGCTGTCCGTTTGCTTGCTTAGACCCCTCAAATATCTACACACATAGGCCACTGCGACTCAGGCTTTGGCTTCCGCCGAAATTTTCTTTTTACGCGCGCACATCTGCAAGCCTCGTACAAGCCTCTTTCAAATCCTCAACAGACGGAAATCCGCTCTTTCCGTGACGGCAATAAAAATCGGATTTAGTCAGTAGCCCGTCGACAGCGGCCTGCTTCTGCTGTCGAATTCGTCGTTTGCGCTTCAACGGCCTTCGCTCGTTTGCCTCGACTGCGGCGTCGCCTTGTCGCTTTACGATCTCACAGCTTAGTGGTCCAGTAGCCGCCGGTCTGCTATGCCCTTTCGCAAGCAATCGGCAACGTAAGCCAGACGGCGTAGTGTCTAAGCGCAAATCTGCTCTCCAGTTAAAATAAGGCCAACAGACAGATCCGTCTCAAATCGATAGATCGACTGTTGAATCATAGCAGAGGTCAGCATGGAAGATGCAGCGACAGGCTGAAAGGATAGAAGAAAGAAGAAAAATAAACTCAGGTCAAAAGCACCAACAGGAGGCAAATCACCCAACCCTAATTAAACAAACGATTCTGTCTCTACGTATAATGGAAACGCGCGACCTGGTATGTGTTCGGTGGAAAATCCTGTCAAATGTCAATACATTGAATATGGAGTCTCACTGGGTGTGAAAAAAACAAACACACTTTGATGTTTACTCATATTTGCCACTACAGGAGGCCACTAGTATGCGTGTACGTATATACATGTGGTTAACTAGTGAAAGATTTTAAATTGGTTGTGGGGGCTGCGTAGTTGTTACGGTTTTTGTTTGCATGCCCCAGATGAATCGATCTCGTTGTTTATTGTTGTGACAACTTTTGCTATCTACTTATTAACTACTGTAGGGTTGCTAAAAAACATCTACTGCAATTGGTTTGATAAGTACTATATTTTGTAAATTAACAAGTAAAACGAAATCATTCTCAGTCGAAACGTTTAGTATGCTAAAAAGTGACGAACGCTTTCATCTGCTTTTTAATTTTTCAGTATCTTTTCGGTAATTCGGACATTAGTTCAGTTTTTTGTTATATTTAGCTAGCCTCTTGTCGCCGTTCTGTTTCCAAAAAACAGTGAAATATCTAGTCATTTACATGCGGTTAGGATGCAAGTGATTAAAATGAGCCACGTATCATTAGCGCGCTGCCAGATTCACGTTAGTCTTTTTTTTTTCGCAACAAAATCTAGCATTAGAAAAACATATTAGCGCTTTTTTTTACTGAACTCTTAACTTTCGTTGTGTGTTGTGTGTCTGCGTCTGCAGTCCACTGTTTTTTTTGTTTTCGCAAGCAATCGTCTTCTCTCGTGAGCTGCCTGTGAAGAACGACCAGTACTGTTAGAGTGGGATGATCGCCACCTTCCTATTGTCGGTTTGAAGGTAATTATCGGTGGGGAAAATACGGAAATGGTTAAAGCAGCGGGGTTTGCCTCGGTGGGTCATAGGGAAAGCTCAGATAGAACGACCCGGAAAGCAAACTTCAACGAGGCAGTTAACCGAGTGTGCTCATGAGCGACACCGGTCCTTGCGGGTCGTCTATGTGTAAAACCGATGTCTGCTTCATAACCACGTATACGCCTGATCCCGTCTGTATGCGTCGAGGAATCTCAAACGAGAGGGCGCAAAACACTAAAGACAAACAAGGCACAGAAAGTACGCATGCGAAGGATGTGGGTAAAGAATACGAGTAACGATCGAAGAGAAACTGGCTGGCCCTAGAACGAAGTTGAAGAAAACGGCAAGATGAGGTTGAATATGGTCGACTAGAGGTACTAGGATCAGCAAAACCGAAAAACCTCGAAGGGAAGGCGGAAGAAAACGGACGCCGAAAGGAGATTACTAGCAACAACCCCACGTTGACTCCATGGGTACCCCAACGACATTGGAAACAACGTTTTGCAAATGTTGGGTACTGGCGCAGGTTTTTATTGGCGCAACACACGGCACTTCGACGATCTCGTCGGTTTCGGTTCTTCGGACAAGATGATGAGCCTAAGCGTTGACTGGCGCTGTTGTGAAATTTTATCACGAGTGGGTACGGTTTGAAGAAAAACGAGAATGGAGAGGAAGCGTGAAACTCTGCGAAGGAAGAATAATGATAAAAGGGAAAGGCACTGTGAATAAAACAAAAAAGATTTCCGCAGACGGACCTTAGACATAGGACCGTTTAAATTACAGTGAGGATTTGAAACTAAGAAAAAGAAGTACTCGACAAAAGCTTATGTGCAGAGATATGGATAAATGACGGTAGAAAAAAAAATAAGGAGATCGTATTCATTATGATACATACTAATCGATCACCGAAAAATTCAGGTTCTCACTGTACGTTAAATTGGAGTGATTTCTAGAAGAAAGAACTGGGTAGGCCCAAGATTAACCTAGGTAGCTAAGTTTATCAATTATGCAGCAATTATGAAGCATGCATGCACGCACTTTTATAGACATGTATTTTAAATCCACATACCGTAGGATGTCAAACTTAAGCCAGAAAAGATACCCGAAATAAAACACTTAAATACTAACTTTTCTGTATTTTGTTATTCTCTATTAATGCTTGCACATGATTTGGTTGTTAAAGCTTAGACAGTCTTGCGTTAGTGTATCTTATCACAAGTTATCTATTCTTAGTTTTGTAATTTGTTTACTAATATAAACGCATTTAAAGGTACGCCCTGGTCTGTTTCACTTAAGACACTCCAAGTTCATTTGAATCGTTGATTTATAGACCCTAAAAAAATATGCGCACGTGTGTTATGGAACCTTTCATACGTACGTTCAGGGGTGATGCTCTCCGAAAAAACAGGTCTTTCATAAACTAGATCAACAAACATTTCTTATAATAAATAACAAAATAAGTGGACTATACAGGATAATACCAACTTGAACTGCAGATATGTTTAAATATTCTCAAAATATTTAGAGACAAATTGTAAACCTCAATTAATCTGACTTAATATCTTCACCGATCTACTGCGCGGTAGAATCACCAAACTTAGCATTTTTATCGGTATAACCCATCGAAACCAAGCCTGCAGCATCCAATCGGACCAGATAAATAGAAAAAGCTCATAAGCAGCTACTTGGCAGCCAGCTGAACGATACGTGAATACCGTCCAATTTCTTAGCCAAATTCGATCCACTGCAAAGGCTGCTGGCAATAAAACAACATCCATCAGAAATGAAGAGCACCGGTCGGCAGCTGCTGCCGTTATACTCGATGGATTTTGTACCGCTACCAACTTACGACGGTGATTTGGGAGGCTACAAAAAAGATGTAGCGCAAAAGTAGACACGCGAATGCAACGGATGGCTAGGAGCCGACATGGACCGGGAAGCTAGCTATAGTGGGACGAAACCACTTAATTGCGGAACCAATGAAATCGCGTCCTGAGTACAAACAAGCAACAATTATATTGGTACCTCAGTTCTCCCGATTTTACCGCTGGGGGCACCGGCATGTGCAGGTGCATAAACAACCAGAGCTCGAAAAGAAGTGCAAAAATGCCGTTACAAGAAGCTTTAGGAGGTGGCAATCCGACTATCACTTCCGCCACCGGTGACTCCAGCGGCAGGTCAGCTGCAGATGCAGAAACAGGAGTCGGTAGTTCGGCGGCCAACAGTATTGCAGTAGTGATGACAACGACAGGCACGATGAAAAAACGGACTGCTGCTTAGAAAGAGGAGAAAGACGAAGATGAGACGTGGGAAGGCCAGGGGTTGGGGGGGACAAGGAACGGCCGTGGCGTATGGTCTGTATTGCGTACAGCGTGTTGTAGAAGCAGTAGCAGCGGTGGTAGCGATACCCTGAGTGTGGGCAGAGAGAAGGGAAGATGGCGGCCACGTCGGAAGGAGGCGCCAGGCAGGGCCGAACCGAGCCGTTGGACGGTGCTGGGGAAGTCGACGGCGTACGGGCCAGTCGGCCATGCTGGCGTTTGGCGCTAGCGGTGATCCCTCAACAGAAGAAGTAGGTAACATCTTGCCTTGCCATTAGAGAGCTGTTAGTAGCGGCGGCAGTACCGATGGAGGCATGGGCTAGTCGCCCCTAGCTACTAGCTAGGGTTGCCTGCTAGAAAAGCTATGCTGTTAGCTACGCCATCATCTCCTGCCAAGACCTCTTAGTCCCCTACGCGTTGCTGCTTCTTGCCAGGAGAATGTGAGCAGGAAGGAACGACAGCGAGAAGCAGGTGGCCTTAACAGAGGCTTCTATGAGGTTTTGCAGGGCTTCTTCTGGCGGGTAAATCTGTGATAGAGAGAAAGAAAGGAAGGAAGACGGGGGAGAGGGAGCAAGAAAACTCTGCGATACGAAAGCTCGAGTTGCTCTTGCTACTCTAGTTGCTATTTCGGTCGACGAGGAAATTTTGCGTTTTTTAGATAACGCCCGTCCGAACTGGCCCTGCCCCGTTGGTTCCTATCTGCTACTCCCGGATCTTCCTTCGTAGATTTTCATAAGAACAGAATGAAGCAAAAACACGGTTTTCAGCAGCTCTACCATGTCTGTGGCCACTACTGGCTCCCCACTTGGTCGAAAGGTGCTCCTACTACCGCTATGACTTCTGGCGCTAGTGACGCTGGTGAGAGCGGTGGCGGCGGACGCCGTTTCAGCTGCAAAGAAGCTATATTTTTTCGTGGCTCATAACTCCCTTCCATCTTCTATCGCTATCTGCTGCTACTGTTGCAATCTCCAGCGTAACGAGCAGCGCCGTCGCCGCACTTCCGTTAGCCCGCTGCTGTAGAAGTAGTAGCGGTAGAACTGCCACAGTAGGTTGACGGATTATCAAAAGACAGGCGGATATTTCGAGATTTTATATCTCGGCTACTGCTGGAGCTGCCACCGCCACGCGCACTATGCACACGGATGCTCTTGTCGTTTGCGCGTGCATAGGACGTGGAATACGTGAAAGAGTGAGGTAAAACAAAACAGGAAGGGTGTAAATAGCCAGACTGATTTCCTGTTAAGGCGTGAATATTCACCGAAAACAATGATGCTATCTGCTAATGTTATTAATATGGATACTGCTATGTTTTTACTATCACAGAGTGTATAAAGAATATATTTGTTAGGCATTTGCTAAACGATGAATATTACGCACAGTTATTATGAGAGCATAAAATGTCCATAGCGAACATTACTTACTGGTGTACAATATAACGCCAAGCAGAGCAAATTAATCTGAAGGATCAGGGTTAGTATATAATGTTATTATATAAGGAGAATGAAAGAGTTGAGCATTTATCCATTTGTAAAACGTGATACTTTTATGAAAAGAAGCTTTGAAGAAAAAACTTGATTGGAAGAAGCATGGAAGGCCAACTATGATCTATGCAGATATTACATCAGTGCGATTATTTTTTACACAGGGAGCTAAGTTTTAACGAATAGGTCAAATACGCTTTCGTTACTTATTACGTGTGTATCTTCCTATACAGACGCATCTGTAGAATGCCTGTACATCTGTTAAGTTTGACTATTAAACTGCTTTAGTAATGTATTTTACATTTATAAACCAGCTTCAGTTGGCCTATCTGCATGGCCTGTCTAAAATCCGCCTAGTTATCTATGAAGATATGCGTTTATCGCTTAACGATTTTCTTTAAGCACTTATAGAGGAACAAACTGCAACCCTCCCAAACAACAGTAGAGTTACAATAACACAACTTCACGTGTGGAAGATCTACCGCGGAATATAACGACATATCAATAAAATATAATAGCATTTTTTTCTTATTGACATCTAAGGCCGAACTCTTACGTTGGCTGTGTTGTTGGCAGTATGCGAAAATCGACCAGTAGTGAAAAATAGTCTCTCCATTGAATCTTATCTGAGGCACGATTGATCTGATTAGGGACACCGAAAAAGCTGGATAGAATCCTTTTTCAGTAGACCTATAGGTATGTTCATAGGCGCTTAATTAGCATGGATCGCCTGGCAAACAGTCGGTCCTTCACTTTACTCCATCCAGTCCGAGTCTCTGAGTGGATGACTTAATTACACGCTTAATAATAATACACGCTGTGGTGTCCGCATTACCCAGTTGCATTTATCACGAGCAGGGGCATAAAAAAGTCGCCACAATGGCACTGCGAGCTGTAGTTTCACCCCATCCAACCCCATTTGACTGTTTCAAATTTTTCGCGTCACTCAACGAGTCCTGGGGCTAACGTAATTGGAGCAAGTGGACCCGATTTCCCTAAAAGGACCGGGCGGCAAAGGCGCATTCTTTTTAATGCCGTGCCACCAGACGAGGCATACCAATACATCAGTCGATCATTAACCTTTCCTTTCAACGACAGCGCTACTCTAACTTGTACTTAAATAGCAGATTTGAATTGGATGAATGGAGGCGCGCAAACGCTTGAACTAAGTCTACCCTTGAAATCGCTTTCCGTTTCATGGCATCAGCCGATACGAAAATTGTACCTGACAAGCTCAGCCTAGGCTCCTGTACTTGGCCGTGGCCAACTGCGTTGACCGAACTAAACGGGAAGCTAGAATGTTAACGTCAGTTATTATGAATACTCATTAGTTATGCTCTTATCAAGAAGCGACTTCGTTCTCGGCGCAGGGCGCACGCAGCGGGCGAATAAGAAACAGTAAATCGATGCCCCCTATCCGGCCAGTTATGCTAGGTAAACTTTTCTTTGAAGTGCTTCCTTTTAAATTTCTGTTAGTTTGATGGCATCAAGTTTATGTCGCCGCCTCGTTCCCACAGCCCTCTGGTCCCTGCTACAACCCCGGCTAACTATCTGGATCGAATACAGCCCCGTACCTTTCAGACGAAAGCAGTGGCATTTAACCGATACGACTTAATCCAACTGACCAAGAAAGGATCAGTATGACTAACACTTTTCTGAGGAATTTATGTATATTTGTGTCTAATAAATTTTTGTTCTGAAAAAGTTGACTCAGCTGAACTGGCTGTCCTGTACGACGTGGTCAGCGAATAGCACTCAACTCGGCAGCAGGACACCGTTCGTTAATTGTATTGTGTGTTGTATTAGTTACCACAGATACGGTAAGAAGTGCCCGCAGAATAGATGCGGTGAAGGCTGACTGCTTATGGATCTATTCAGTCACTGCTAACTAAGAAATGAGTCGGGCTACGCAGCAAACGCTTTTATAGTGAAGTCATTCATGCCAGCCGTAAAAATCGATGAACTTCGTCATTTTCTTAGTGATAATGGTTTAAGAAGATAATTATCGTTATGAATATAAGGTTAGCCTATGGCAACAATTTGATTAGTAAATTGTTACCGTAGTTATAACTACTCGTCGACCCACATAACTAGGCAAACAACTGGACTTTCTAGTGCTTAATTGACGTTGATAAAGTATACAATTATAACCTTTCATACATGTGAGATAACTTGAGTGAGCGATACCATAAGTTAATAACATTAAAAAAACCTAGGATAATCATCCGGATACGGTATAACATGCTTCCGCTTCGTACGAGGGGATTCTAAAAAGGTTAATTCTAAGACTGCCTATTACGAACTTTTGGGCTCCCTCTTTCCTTTAGGCTACTAATTACAGCATTCGAAACAGAGAAACACGCGTTCTTACTAGCTAGATAGTTTCGATAAGTATCGGATTGCTCTTTGGGCAGCTAAATGAACATAGAAGTTTGTCGGACTATGCGTGCCTGTCATCCTCAGCCATGTCCGACTGTATATTCCCATTGATGCATCAGCAACGGATAAATAGGTAGATCGAGGTATTCTGTCATTGCTTTCCCTTCAGCTCGGTCCTTAGAGAAATCGCGCTTTTCCCTGGCACTCGAACCCGCTGGATCTCAGTGTTCTGACGATGCTTTGGCCTCTCATGATAAACCACCATGACATGCTTTTCGAGCCTGCTCCATCGCACAGAAGAAGCACAGAGACCTTCCCCGTTGCTAGCGAATCAAGCAATCTATCGAAGCATCGTTTCTATACCTGAAAAGATTACGCGGCGGCTAGAGCTCCACTTACGCTTGAAGCCTAAGATTCGAACTCCCGACTTCCTTTCGGGCTGAGAAATTTACACCGTTGAGTTTGGGTCGACACAGCCAAACTAAGATGAACGACAGGGCCATCGCTCATCATGTCGAGTGTCTTATGTCGCTGCTCACCTCGAAGAAGGCCGGCCACCTCTGCTGCGCCCGTTTTGACCCAGCCCCGAACAGAGGCCGACAGGATACGCTTGTCACTGACGTCTAAATGAACGATATCATGCGTCTCTTCGTATTGACCAGGTAGGCGTCCGTACACATAGACATCGACACACAAATGTATATATGCGCAATCTACTATCCCTTTTTCAACCCAGCTTTTCTGGGGCCTTGATCACCTTAGAATATGATGAGCGGTGAACTGCGCCCGATTCGGCCTTTTGCAAAGCAGTGCGTCAATGGAACAAGAAAGCTCGTCGCATCCTCTCTCGGCAAACTGCCTCACGTATTCGAAATTACGTCGAAGACGACGAGGGCGGTGATGATGATGATTTTAAAGCTGGGGAGAGAGAATGCGAAAGCACACGTAATTCGCAGGTGCATGCATCGATTGCCGTTTACAAAGAATAAAGATGCAGGCTAGCAATCGAAGAGATGAAGCAACCACCCGCCCCGTACCGTGCTACTAGAGCAAGTGCCGGTCGTTGTAACGATATTGTTCTTAGATGCACGTCCGGCATCTTTTACATGGCATATTTTACGATTATTGCATTCTTTGCTGTCCATTTTTTGAACAACATAGGATAATGCATTCGATAACAGAAACGGTGGCTAAAGGTGCAAGATATGGCGCGTAGCTGCGTTCAATTACGTCCATCTCCTTTACTGAATAAGATACGAGCAGAATTCTACGCCATATGAGGCTAACATAATAATAAAACAGTAGATTTAAAGAGATTTTAACCATAAAAACAACATTATATGTATATGTAGCTCGGAAATAATTAGCTCTGCTTTAACGAGAATTCACTTATACATTAGCAAGTGTCCGCTGATACGTACTCACGACAGGACTCCACTTCGAGATAACCTTATCTTGGCACAAGTTAGTTACGGAAGCTTTAGTTTGCAAATTGTCACTAGAAGATTCTATTAGATACGCAAGTTTGTGGCTATTCCCATACCTGCTTGGCAATTGATATTCTTTTCCCCAAAACCCGATATATAGTTAGTTGTGTTAGCTTCCATAGCCAAGTTTTAAGTTTTATTAAATATCTTTTGACTTGCCCTATGAATGCCTTCCTCGGATTTTTTAAAGTCAAATGAGCACAGCGACGCAGACCTTCGATTTTGGACCTTCGACAAGAATGTTTCTAATCGAGGTGGAAAGCTGTCCAGCTTGAGAAGATCGGATAGCAGTATCGCGAATAGATCTTCACTCAGATTCTGATAACGATACACATTTACCATAATAAGTTTGTCATTCGGTTCTATAAAAAAATACCTGTTTTTTTTTCTGATTCTATGAACAGTGGGTAAATGCCTGCCCGCCGTGACAAGCAGCCGATTGGGGTTTATCTAAATCTAAATTACACGCCGCTTGGTCTCCTTTTAAAACATGGAACTGATCGGGTATTTTCTGTCGAAACATTACTCTTTCACGGTGAACGCGTAAAACCAGTCGTACACGTTCCTGTTTTTGTTCCGCGATGCTTTGCATGAACATAGTTCGGTATACAGCAGGGTTCCAACACTCTAATAATGCACGCATGGAATGCATCTTCTGTCGTGCCCGCAGCATCGTCAACGAATCTGCGGGTACGACAGAAGGCTTGCCTTCCTTTGACAATTCTTGCTTTGTCCTTTGTTTTCTTCACGGCAAACCTGACCGAGTCATCCAGCATCTCCTCAATAACTACAAAGCCAAGCAAGGGCTCTGGTCGACTTCTTTCAGATAGAATCCAAGTAAGTCTTGGCCTATTCAACGTAGTGTCCTGACTGCACTACAGTTTAACTGGTATCCAAAGCGTTATAAGGATGTTCGTGTTTTTTTTTTACTAACGCCTTCTGGTGTGATAGTAAATTTTTTTAATTTTGCATTTTCGAACTTAGAGATCAACAAAACGTTTAAAGTGCATATACTCGACGAAATGTTTCGTATTTTTTTTTTGATGGAACGAGTGCTCAGTTCATATCTGGTGGCAAAATAATAATCTTGGCGTACAATATTTGTCTTTAAAAAAATAAATCGACCATACTTTGGTCGATTCTATTTGTCATGCTGTCATGCAAGACGGCTAAGGGAAACTTAACTATTATGGAACTTTTAATTATTTCGAGCAAAATAGTCGTCCCCCGTTAGTTTTGTCCAAGGGGAAACTACTTGAGAGTTTAACGCTGGAAAACGACGATAAGTAGTTACGAAACAACATGCCGTAGCCGTCTGCACAAAGGAAGCGATACCGACAGTCATGTAGAATCAGATTGCAACAAGCGATGGCCCACATAAGAGAACTGCAACCGATAATGCAGTACCAATTTTTTTTTAGTTTTAGTCCAAGAAGGCTTTAGGGTAAACATCAGAAATGGTACACAGTATTGAATTGTTATCTATATAGCATTACAAGTAGTTTTAACATAATTCACCAAAAATTAAGTTAGGATTGTGTGACTACGGGATCTATGCAGCTATTTCTGTGCTTGTGTTTACCGTCCTACAAATGTGGCGCTAATAAACTGGAGACATGCAATTTTAATTGAATTATAACTGTAGTCGTAACGATTTCTCCACCGGATTTGGCGGCAAAAGTCAACGAAAGGTATCTAACCCGGACGTTTCAGTGGTCTTCAAAAGGCGGACCCACACTGTACAGCAGTACTATGATATACCCTGGTATGTAGCATTGTAATTATGTGGCACTAAAGGAAGTTCAGGTAATGCGCTTGCTGATGATAATGTCCCCCTTATGGCCTTATGGTACCAAGGTCTTTGGACGCGTTCGCCGGCTTTCGGCTAACCTTTTTAATAATAGTTGATAATAAATAGATTCCCTGTTTTGCTGAACCTGGTAAGTATATAATAGTATACAAATGTTTAAAATTAATGCTTTTGCACTACAACTTACCTACGTTACGTAGGGTACGCGCTGGAAGGAGTCGATTTCAGTGCGACGGGAATGGTGCAATATCAGCACACAAATGTATCTTTCTGGAAACTCGGAAGTTCATTTATATGTTGGCCACACATGTCGAAAGTACTCTACATATACTTCATTTGACCAGGTAAAAAACATATCACGCAAGTATTCTATCATAGTAAATAAAGTAGGACCTTGTATTATGTTCCCCTTGCAATAATGTGAAAACTTGACACGCAAAACCGTAGTGTACAATTGTGGGAGCAATAGCCCGTACAACAAGCTGGGGACACGTTAATTGTTAAATACATCAATTCGAGTTATTTTAGGTTTTTTTACTTTAAATTATAATCATCTTTACATAATTTGGCGTAACTTTTCCATTGATTCCAACACGATGTGATCTGCAAAGTAGTTATGCTCAACTTACCTGTATAGTTCAGCAAATAATTCTGATTACCATTGAATTTCGTTCTGTTTTTATCATAGAAAGTCAACCAGTAAAACATCATATTTGTAAGCGCAATCCTTGCCTGACTCAGATGTAGCAACATCATCCTATGTAGTTTGGCTACTGCATGCTTTTTTTTCCATCTTTGTTACTCCGTTTATGTTGTGGACCTACGCTCGTTGGCAGGCTCAAACTAGCGGCTCCCTAGACACCTTCTTCTGAGCAGTTAAGCCGCCCTTTCAGTTTGTTTTGGACCTTGGAGTGTAAATCAGATTATGAGCTGCATTTTTTAAAACAAAACCATACCATGAACCATAATAATAATAATAAGTAAATTGTAAGAATAAAAAAATTGCGTACGGGCAACTTATGAGCGTTACCGTAACTGAATATTCAGTGCTTGTTGTTGAATCGTCTACGCATTATTATGATTGTTATCTAATTTTTGTAGATAAATTATTATATCCCGTAGCTATTGCACACTTTATACAACTAAATCATAATATATTTTACGCCTTTACGGGAGAATGGTAAATATGTTCCAATAACCGTTCGTTGCACGTATTTTTTGCATACTATTCAAGTTCTAGTTTAACCATAGACCTCCGCAAAAACCTCCTCTATAACAAGTTCTACTACGTTTGAGTCCACGGTTAAATGGGCAAAGCTACGCACCGTGAAATTAACTTCCTTTATTTTCCTTGTTCCTTTCTCCCTATAATAAAAAGAAAATTTTAGAGTCAAAATAAGGCATGCAAGAATCGTATTATCTAAGGTCAACCGTAAAAGGAAATCAAAAACGTCATAACATTATATACACGATTTACTTCAACAAATATACTTAGGACGGGAGTATGATTCGAAATTATTGTTGCACAAATCTAAAAAACTTCTGCGTCCATGAAAACTATTTCGCAGAATGAGCTCCAGGTAGTGTTGAACCTTAGCAATTAGGGCTCTGAGATAAACATGACTTCGCCTGTGTATTTAGAAGTACTTATTTTTGGCACTGTACACAGCGTGCAGGACTGTCCGCTGCCTAATTATTTAACATCACCTTTGCAACCTATATTCGAGACCCAAAAATCCAGCCGAACGCTTTTGCTCATGATGATACATGAGCTATCAGCACACACACTGTTTTTAAAGATTTTCTGATGATCCCTCGATTCCCTGCAATAAGCGGCCAATGTCACAGCTTATGTTGCGTGTAAGGTGCTGGAAAGCATCATAGCTCTAGTCATATGGATAAATTTTGATCTACAAGGGTTTAAATTCCTAATGTGCGTATCGGCCAAGACTTTCCTTAAGTCACCGTCCAGCTGCTGGACACTTTGTTCGACTGGGCTGTCAAGAGTGCTAAACTTGAATACATTGATGCTCTATACTTCGACCTCTAATCTGCCTTCAAACAAGTCACGCTTGCAAAACTACATCGAATGGTTTGGGCCTTTGTCGGCGCGAACACGTTCCCAGGGCACATAAGCAGCCAGTTAATGCAATGTTGAAGTGCCTTGAGATGCTGCTCAGTTTATATATATATATATGTATATAATAATGCTTCTCTGCTCATTTCCTTTCATAACTCGAATATTATCCGATCTCAAAATCCAACGCTATATTAGACAATATAGTACTAGTTGCCCGCGACCCCTTTACGTATACGCTCCGAGGTGTAGATTTACGCTAATTTGTAGCGAGTTGTTACTTAGAAGCGTATCAGTCGATAGGGATGGTGGCGTGTGCAATCGTGACGACTCCACATCATATGTTATAAGTACAATATGTAATGAAAGCAATATATGTACATGCCTCACGAAGGTGGGCCTTTTTGAAGTCGTTTGATGCCTTAGCGGCCAAGGCCTCTTGAGTCCTCAAGAAGGATTCTAGCAAGGCAGGTTCAATGTTAGCCATGAAACGCATACGATACCAGTGTAGAATCACGATGTATCAAATATGTAGGAGTTCTAATATACGTTGAAAGCAGGTTAATAAGACGGGTCGCACACAAAGGCCAGTAAACAAAGGCCTGTTAAAGTGTCTTTCACCTTCTACTGTTCTAGGACGATTAATGGAATGACGCTTACAGAGATACAGCTGAAGGAACTTGAACTGAATCGAAGTGTACCGTATTTCTACCTCTGGAAGCTTTTGCGTCTGTGCGAAACGTCGGTTGGATAATAGAGTCATACTGCTAACTGTATCAGACATGACCACGTTTAGTAGAATATACAGAAATGCAACTCTAGCATTAATACTATTGCTCTGTGGGAAATTTATTAATATTCGACAGTTTCTATCCGCTTTTACAAAGAATAGAAGCATCGTACTTCATTGATAGTTAGAAACGGAATCGTGAAAAGAAAGCTATGTGTTCGGGCTTCACTTTGGAGTCCCTATGTTCCTCATTCACACAGCTAGTAAATTGTTTTTCAAATAACGTTTTTTTTGCTAATTATAGGCGAACTCGATCTTTTTTTGTGTAGTTCGTTAGACAACCGGTTTAAATTAGTAACAAATTCACTAGTGTGCTTAAGATAGGCAAACATTTCATTTGTGACACACGCAGATGAAGGAGGTCCATTGAAAGAGGACCGATTTGATTCGAATTCAATCAATGTATATATATATATATATATATATATATATATAGAAGCGGATATTTAGCACATACGTAGAATAAGACAAAGATTCTAAAATACCGAAGCCATCTGTATTCGTTTCTTATCTGATATCTAATATATACATCTCATATACTGTCCGAAGTATTTAAAAGGTTGCTTAATTTTTCTAGAATGCCGCAAACAAAAAATATGGATAGATAACATGTAAAGACACATGTAAGTAGGACTCAAAACGTAACTAAAAATTTTAAGAGAGTGTTTTTATAATAGGTCCTGTATTGAAAAACTACAGTACGTTAAAATCAGATTGTTTGAACAAATTGGAAGTATCAGTGGCCGCAGACTTGATTATCAACTAAGCAGTCGCAATAAATCAATCGATATAGGAAAAAGCGATCCTAGATGAAAAATAGATGTAGTGAATGTGGTTAAATAAACGGGGCAATATAATAGGCAAATGTAGAAAAAAAAATTAGACACTTTTTTTTACTGTACTGCGACTTTTGTCAGGGTGAGGTTTGCAGTACAAATAGACTCCCGTCTCTTGCTCTCGTCTCAGACATCAATTCAATATAAATTGTGAACAGCAAAGGGTAGTAGGAATCGTATTCAAGTGCCCTAGTCTTATTGTCATTGTCACAAACGACATATTCGAATAGTTTCACTTCAACAAGTACCAGTGCTAATTGGCCCCTTTTTATTAGCCCCCCGGTTTATTTCATGATCAACCGTATCGTTTGATAAAGGGTCACGGATAAAATAGTGCCGTCTAGTTAATCTAGTTTTATGACGATAAGTTGTGCCTTCTGTGAACTTGCGAGGTATGCTATTACAAGCAAGGTTTCTACAATCATCAATCAGTTACGTGGTTGGCGCCGTCAAGAAATTTCTGAACGATATTTTTAAGCAATCTCATTCTTCCATAATTGTATTTCATCATGGCACAAAGACGAAGTCATCTTTGAGACGGCATTTATCTAGGTGGAATTTGTAGCTGGCTGTATACAGACTCAGATAAATACGGTCTCTTACGTAATTGTTGAAAGTTCTTTCATGAGCGCGCTTCGACGTTGCTATTAGGCACAGCATCAAAAAATCCCTCTGTCGTTTATTACAGAGTAAACCCCGATTAGTCCTGTTATTTGTGAATTTGCAAAATGCACTTACGGAGAAGAATGGCGGTCCTTTTGCAGGTTCTCATTCGACTTGGCCTGAAGACGAATAGAAGGAAAATAACGGTATACATTTTGCCTATTCACAGTACTCACCGAAAATCTTTCCACTATGTTCACGTTCGGGTGGAATTGAATTAACAAACGGATATGTCAACTTACTGTAGAGTAAACGAATATTGAAATTTTCGTCAACCCGCTATGTAACTCTTCCCTGAGAACAGACGATAGGAACAATTTTGTTATTGTCAAATTGCATTGCCTAATGTAGGAAAGAGCTAAGCTACGAACGTACAAAAAACGGCTTTCCGAAGAGGCATTCCCGTAGGGCGTCTAAAAGGGTAGGCTTAGCAGCCAAAGTAGTTGTTGCCGACTGTTGGTAGGAGCCTGTTTCGTTGAACTTTTATCCAAAACTAAAATTTACATGAAATCGCAACATTTCAGTAAAAATGATCTGAGGTTTCGCAACTAAAGCCTTTAACTCATTCTTGATGTACTCTGCTTCTCGCAATCTCTATAGACGCAAACGACGTCGCACGTGGCCTTTACCCCTGTGGACCTATTATTTAGCCCATCCTTATTCACCATGTAAGCCGTCCGTGAGGAGCTTATTTGCTGGTGAATCCTTGTTCGGCGGAGAACTGATAAATATGTATACAAAAGTAAGTCGATTTAAAGGATACAATGAAGTTGTTGCTATGTTTCTATGATGCAACGTATCGAAGTCAAGTGACTTCTGCCACCGATCCGCGCTGCCTTGTTCTCAAGAGTTTGAGGCTTTGCAAGCAGTGGCGAAGTTATCTGGGAGCCCGAAATGACGATCCCTTAAAAGATCGACCTGTACAATACAGGCAGATCTAGGAGGCGATGAAGAAAAAAATCAGCAGTACATATTCGAGATGTGCTCTCCGGGTCGTTCGCTTAGAAGTCCATATATTTTACGCTCTTCAATTATTCGTTGTATAGGAACATATGACAGACTAGATTCTTAACTTTACATTTTCAGCCACGGCTATACGATGATCCTTGACGCCGAAAGGCTCAAGTAAAAAAAAAAAATGTTGATGCATATTTTTCAAGTTCTCCTAGTATTGTGGACGACTTGTCTAATGAGCTCGAAAATATTACACTGTTTTTATTAAGCTCAACGAAAAATCCGTTCATTCAACTAAAATCCAGCAACGAAAAGCTTGTACGTACAGTGAAATGTAAGCTGTAGTGAGTGAGTAGTTACAATTTATTGGTCGGCTAGCTTTAACTGTGAACTTACTTGGGCTTCTCTTCTCCTGTACAAGCGTTGATGCAACACTGCGATCGGATCAC
Organism: Varroa destructor; assembly: GCF_002443255.2. Classification (NCBI taxonomy): domain Eukaryota; kingdom Metazoa; phylum Arthropoda; class Arachnida; order Mesostigmata; family Varroidae; genus Varroa; species Varroa destructor. The sequence goes on from NW_019211455.1 coordinate 8,611,916, forward strand.
CCGAATAATATGGCTAAACTTATTAAAAATACGTAGAATTATTGTTCAAATTATTATGTGTTCATTAAACGGTTGGACGATCACAACGGATCGATTGTCATGAAAAAATCGGCTTTTCTAATATACGATTAAAAGTTATAAAAAGGTAAAAAAAAAAAAAGTTAAAAAGGTAGAATAATGTGATCGCAATATGAGCGGAAAACAAGGGGGGAGAAAAAAAACAGAAAACGACCGTTCGCCCTGCAAGACAGCCTTAATTGATATGATGTTGCATATAGCCTTCAAGTAAAAGCTTAACAAATGCGCTTTTTGGTGAATGTCTAGCTATTTAAATTATCTCGGTTGAGCTACTTGTCTGCCCTTTGTAGGCGAATTGCTACGGTGCGCGCCCCTTGTTTTTCGTTCAAGTTTTCGTTCGGGTCTCCCCATTGGTTTGAATGAAGGCATAAATCGAGAAATACAAGCTAAGGACGAAGTTCACAGTCAGCGGTGGTGATCTCCCTCCTCCATCAATGCAGACGACGTCGTTTATTTTATTCGGATAGATTGGCTCATTTTAACTGGGTCACAAGGTTGGAAAAATGGCCACAAATAAAGTGGTAGCGTTCTTACAGCGGTGAGACGAAATGATATGTCGTTTGCTAAATTGTGCAAGTTCATGCTGCAATCAAAGCTAGCACTATTCAGTGATTGATTACTATTCATGCCAAAACCGTTCGTGATATAAACGAATACACAGATATAAGTGAATAATGTAAATTTGTTATTAAACGCCTGTCGCAGGCGGGCCTAATTAACTTGAGCTGCCAGGATTATCATTTTAAAACGTACCTAGTTCTCATAGCAGTCCAATCGCTGGTAGCAAAAAGCAATGTACAGTTTGTGATCGTTTTAATTTGTACAAAGTGGGCACCAACAACATTTTGTACTTTCGGCGCGATTCCCATAAGCTCAGAATTTTCTTCTACTATTCACTATCAGCGAATCCAACTCTGTTTGTACTGTCGTAAAAATATCAAGAAAAACATGTGCTACATACTTACTTTCCTGGTTTCAATCAGTGCGCTATTTCAGTCAACTGAAATACCATAACCGAGCTTTAGGTTAGATGGCACAGTAGAATATGCCGATCTTCGAACTTTTCGATGAGATTCTGTGTCCGCTTTATTCGAAGCAAATTTGCCGTCCGCATCGAGAAGTCATTTACCTGGTGGAGAGAAAAATTACTATTAAGCTTATAAGGACATCGGCCAAATCTGGTGTCCACCGGTCATAGTTTCAACGGCCCTACAAAGTGTCTACGTACGAATTTCATACAAATACAAGTAATGCCTGCACTGAGTTCCTTCTCTATTGAATTCATTATTCCTTGTATCGGCACTTCTGCGTATGTCTGCACCATGAGCCTGCGGCAGTAAATTAAGGCACCTGTAAGATTCAGGTTTAAAAGGTTATACAGCAAGAAACGTGCTATTTTTAGTTGTTGGAACTATGCAATAATGGAAGAATTCTAATTTACTGAGATAGTTGTGAGTTTCTGTTAGGAAATACAAAGAATGTAGAAAAATCCTTTGTGCCTTGGCAGGTGAGTCTTTTACACGTGTTTTGAAGACTGTCAAGGAAGGTGGACCTCGAGATTCGTGTTCTGTTTTGTAGCAGCGCAACCTACATATGTATCCTTACATTGGCATTTCTGGTCTATTTGAAAGCCCCACTTCCTTTCCCAATCATGGAAGACATGTCTACTTTCTTTGGCAAACTTCTAACAATCTGATGTCCCAAATTATGGCTATTACCGTAGTGTCCCAGGTTATTTCTTTGCTAGCATTGTTACGGTTGCACCTCTAGCGGACTGGAGGTGCTCTCTTGCTCCGTTGATTTTCCACCTTGCAATCCTCATGAACATTGTGCCAATAAATTCGTAACTCGCTAATGAATCCGTTGCTGCGATGGTACTTTTTTTGTTAGAATGTTAGAAGGGAACAAGACCTCCGAAAAATGTTCCACGGACACTCCTGAATTCGAACACTCGTCCACTGCCAAAGGGGCTTACGATACCCTTCTCAGTATTACTACAGCATTACCAGGACCTGTACGGCGTACATAGTGAGGCTTGTAACATAGCTTCACCACCACATACTGCGCTCTATATGTCTTATGATCCTCGAATATCGAAGAATACAAACATGCATTTCTACATTAGATTAGGAGATTGTAGTTGTCCTGAAAAGCCAAACTAGGATAGAATATACCTTACCGTTACCGCATTACAAAGTCTAATAGGTAAATGGACGTTGAATCTTACTCGATCATGAAGCCCGATTGAACGGTATAGTAATCCGGACGGGTAGCAAGCATCGTGCAGCCTACAGCCTGCGCAAGTCTGGTGATCCAGCTGAAAGATCAGAGTGGCGCTACATAGGCAAAAGAAGACTACTGGTCGGAAATAGAGAACATAGCTAGCCGTTGCAGAGGTCTATGTCTAGCTTTGTTTAGGCACCCAGTTGAGCTGAACGGTCGGAGACCGACTACAAGCTATGAATGGGGGACTGACTGACTGAATGAATTAAAGGAAACTCGAAGGCAGCATAAGGTGGAGCCGGTGGGGGCGGAATATTCAATTCGTGGGGCCTGTCTCTCTGGCCAGGATGTTCTATCTTCTCTGGCAACAAGACAGCGAGGCCTCAAACATTCGATCTCGGATCTTGCTTAAGGCCGAACACAGTCAATTGGCGTATTGCAGCATAGCACCTACGCTACCTTAACTACAACTGCTTCGCTGTGTTTTGTTATTGCTTTAAGATAGGATCTATTAGGAGCCTACTAAGATTGTTCATGCCACGCTGAAATGGGCAAATTATAATAAACAAGTATATAATAGATATTATATAAACGATATCCATTAGGCACTATATGTGTAAGAAATATCACAATAGGGTTTTGTCGTTGCTATGACTTAAAGTGTATACTATATACATTGGTAAAATTTGAACCTATTGGTATAGGCTTAATCCAAGTTGGCGTTGATTAAATTCGATTGTAACAAACAGCAATTAAAAAGGAACTTGCAGCACTTATTTGAAAAAAAAATATAATTAATATCTGCGTGCGAAACCGAGATGACTACTTCCAAGTCTCTCAGTATCATTCATTTAACTTGTTCGTACACGTACATTCATAGCATGAACGCTATATAGGCTAATAAAAATATTCAAGCAGACGACATCAGTAAAAAACAAACAATGTATAAGAATAAAGAGGCATGTTATGTAGCCCTTGTCTTTTACGACATTCTGGGTAGATTCGCGGTTGGAACACAATATACTTTGTTGGCTTTTTTTTTTTATTATAGACTGCAGTGTTAAAGACGCGTTCGCTTCCGTAATAATACTAATAATAACCAAAAAAATGTCACTTAACAGCATAGTTATTTTATTTTAGAGTGTAAGATTTAACAAAACAGTTGGCCTTAAAAATCTCTACGTCATCTGTCGCTTATGCTGTAAAGGCTCAATCTAGTTGCCCCTGTCTGGCCCTCGCTATAGATTTGTTTTACTGGGTTCATGTATGTTATAGCCGATTTGATCGTTTAATGATCGATCACTATCGATTGGCCACATGTTTTCAATCAGCGTTCATGTTTCAGAATGCAAGTTATAGTCTTTACAGGTTAGATTTAATTTAGGATCGATCGTAGCAAGATAACACTTAGTTCTAAAGTAAAAGGATGTGAGCTTAAACTGCACGGCTTATTATGACGGTTGGGCAATATAAGTTGCATGTACGGTATTTGGAGGTATAGCGTAGGCAATGAAAAGGCTTGCAAGTACGAAATTCAAATATCTACCCAAAAAAATGCTAATGAGTGATGCATATATATTTATATATCTATAAATATATATGCATCACATATATATATAATCGGTGAATAAAAGTTCGGGTCATAATGTCGATTATAATAACTCCGCTGAATTTCGTTCGCGAGTCCGTGCGCTGTGCGCCATAGCGCACGAGTAACGAAGTCAGCCTGTGCATACAGATAGGACATTGTCGTTGTGGATTTATCGAAAAGGTACAGCGTAGACGGGGTCGAGGTGAGACAGCAGTCATCCGGATTAATATCAGAGAGGCCCGGCATTCGCTAAGGTGATACGACCACTAACTAGGCTATTTGACCGAGCGGAAACTCAACCAACAATTGATCCTTAGGTTAAATCGCATAGGAAGTAGAGCTGCGAAAACAGATGTAATTACGGCATGCGTACATGGCTGAATATCGGTCGCTGTATCATGATATTCATCTCGGTTCTGTTAGATACTGGCCGTGTTGTTGAAGATGAACTATAATCTAATTTCTGAAAAAGCGTTAACATTGATTTTAGGACGGGTCCTTTTTCCAGCCGAGGATACGTCCCAGCGCGTCCATGTTTGTTTCGCACAGTTAGACAGAAAACAGTACTCATCTTTGCTGCTTGGCATAGAACATGCTTTACTAGAACTCACAAGGCTCATATATGAAAACGCGATATATATACATATATTGTCCTCTTATATATGTGTGTATATATATATATATATATGATAGTCCAGTTTCCGCTTTTACATATCTTGTCATTGTCTTTTTATATACATATATATGTATGTGTATAGAATATGATTTTTGGGTTTTCTCACGTTTTCTCATCTTTTGGTCTAACCAAATTCATCGGCCAACAGGATTCAAAAATTGTTGTATCCTGTGGCTATACACAGAAAATGAAGTAGCTAGATGGAAAATGTGCTTGCCGCGTTTACGATAGTGCCTGAAAGCAAATTAACAATTGCTTACGTCAATGGTGGCGTCCCCTAGAAAAATGAGTGAAGTTGCTCAGTACGAATAGTAGCTGAGGGGGAATGGTAGTCTATCGAATTATCTCGGAGTTTTCCCCCTTTACATCGTTTTCTGCCGTCTGGGTTGCCGATCAACGTACAAAACTGTCCACAGACGCCGCAGGCAACCGCTGCACCTGAAAGCGTGGCATACTTTTCGCTGGATTTTCGTGTTGGTCCGTGCGTGCATGTACGTCAAGATCCAAGGAGATCCAAGGGAGTCAATTTACTTAGCAGAGGCAATCGACTGTGTCCGAACAAAGACACCAGCCACAACCGCAAACGCCTCACCCAAACACCTACGATTCAGTAGGCCTAAAGAGAATGTCGAGTCAATTAAGCAAGAGTGGAGGTGAATGCGATTACCGCCTACGAATTCAGCTTAGATAGCCTACGATCGTCGAGGTTTTGCTGTATACCATTCCCTCTTCAGTAAGCCCTGAGGCGAAGAATAATGCCACGAATTAGCTTGCAATACGGTGCCTTCTCTGTGGTCTGCTATAGTCTTCTGAAGAGTATTCTATTACAGGGTTAAGATACGTGTTGAGTAGGGAACTTAGATCCTCAATGTTCACCGGCTATTTATCTGAAGGCAAGACGGTTCTGCGCTTAATCGACGATGAAAAGTGTTATTGAGGTCGGCGTCAAAGAAATGAAAAGATCTTGTTGGCGCGTCCCTTTGGCGAAGAACAGAATGAGAAGCACAGATCGCAGACAACGGGAATGCGCGTATGCAAGGTAAAGAAGTACGGACAATACCTCTCGACAAATTTGAACCTCCTAAAGCAGCTTGCAACGGAAAAAAATTGATTCACTGGCAGCGGACAGTAGCTGCACTACTCGAAGCAAAGGTTTAAAGCACAATGAAATGAAAAAGAACAATTAGACTCCAGCTACATGGTCTAGACTCGGCCGGTCATGAGCAGTGACAGCTCAGTAAAGCCCTGCCGATGACGACCCTTGAAAGGATGAGGAAAAGAAGCCGCTCGGGTGCCTTGCTTCTCTTTTCCTAATGCATAGAGAAGGACGCAGCTCGCGAGCAGAGCAGAGACAATGAATGTCCGCTCGGAGCCCTGCAGAAGGCTTCCCTAGCGCCCATGTCCTTTACTTCAATTCCATGCTTGCTCCAGGGGTTTTTGGGCGACATGGCTAACAAGATTGTAAGGCCTGCAACGAAACTATATGTTGTTCGAGATCTGCTGTGATTGGCTCTCTGTGCCGTATAAGGTGTTACAATAGCACATAGCGGTGGACGAGCGAAACGCTTTCGTGCTGTCGTGGGTGCTGACACGCCTCGAAACAGGAATACTCCACGTATGAGAAAACCATGATGTGGAACTAGGCGCAGAAGCCAAACGAGCTAGTGGCGTCGACAGTGGTGTTTTGGTACCTTGTCGTCCTGCGGAATTTTGCCTGCAATCGCCACCATGGAAAATGGAAACTAACGCTGTACTGCTAGTACTTTGCTCAGATGTTATCTAGACCTACTGTTTGGCTTGAGTTAGTTTAAAATAACCTGCTAAACAGAAGTGGTGACAACCGACAGGCGAGGGCAGGGTTCTATCCCCCCTCCGATCCAACAGAATGAAGTATAAATCGGAGAAAAATCGCCCAAAAATCCTACATCTTATTCTCGGGAAGCCCGAAATGAAACTAGGGAAGAACGTAGAGGAGGTTAACGCTCGTAGATAACTGACGCTGCGTTGAAAATTGGGAGGCTGATCTAGGCACCAGCGGAGGTACAAAGAGACCTCATGAAGCCCGTAGAGCGAGGCACAAGTATAGTTAACATTTTTTTCCTCATTCCTGCCACTGGGGCGTTCGTTAAGCAGACCGAGGATCGGGCGCGCCCATCTCGCCAAACTCCCATGTATCACCAAGCGTTCACTGTGGTGTAATGCCTTTTTATAGTGAATCGAGTCGACTTGATATGAGAATTATAAGGAACAACATTTGAAGCAAAAGGATTTTAAAAGGCTGTTTACGTACTTTCCTAGCGTGCACTAAAAGGTTAAAACACAGCATGGGGTTGGCTGAGCTAACTGTATCTAGATCTTCTAGGATTAGCTTCATCGATATATGACGTATTTTAGCAAGGGGGTATCTGCAACCCGCCCCAATTCAGTATTCATTTAATTTGACTAATCGTAGTTTTTTTGGATTTTTAGATTTCTAGAAATTCGCTCTGGAAATTTCAGGGGAATGCAACGCAAACAAAAAGGCGTGACATCAATACGTAGACGTGACATTGTGGCGTGATTATCGCGATTACTATACGATTCAATCTTCACTCATCATTTGCCGATTGAATTTGCCTCGCCAAAACAGGACGCGATTCGCGCACGGATAGTATGTTAGAATAGGCCAACCGAAAATTCAATTTCGATCGATCCTAATGATTTCAAGCGAAATTCGTAACGCGCAAAAAACTTCAAGAAATTGGAAGAAAAAGAAGAGGAAGGAAGTGCGTTAGAACAGGCTAACGATTGCATCTGTTACACGAATGTCTAGCTCTACCAGCCGATTTTAGCTACGGTGGCTCGAAATTCGATTATGAGGAAGTCCAGCTTCATAAGAGGGCAAGATTGGACAAAGGGCACGGCAAAGGAAGATTATGGGGATGGATAACAAAGATGTAGAGCGAACAAATCTACCGTTATTAAGCTAACTACTACCGCAAGTCGACAAGTGAACAAGCAGATGATTAGGCAATTAGAGAACGTATTTTGGGACAAGTGGCAGCAATACCTTCAATATGTGGTCTCCACTTTTTGGGGTTAGTTCCATCATTCACTTAATAGATCGCCTTTCACCTAATAAGATCAACTAACGACGCTTCGAAGGAGTTCGGGCGTCGCCGGCGAAAACCGCTGTAGCAACAATGCTGGCATCGATTCGGAGACCAATTAACTCCTTTTGCGGTAATGCGGTTCCGTCCAGTCCGATAAAGAGCTTTTCGATAATTGTCTTCTGTTAACTTGCTTACAACTGTCACCAGCAGTCAAACAGGAGCATTGCTCGAGAGAGAGATGAGGTTTTCAATCGAAGAAATTGCTAACCTTTTCTTTTATTTAAGCGACGACCTAGAAGGCTTAAAGTCTTCATTTGTGAGTTCAATACCATCGTTAGCGCTTTCAATTTATGCGCCTCTGTGTCAGTGATGTAGATGTTCCTGTTCAAAACGGTGGTTGTCTTAGCAATCTGATCGTAGACGACTTGATATTAGATTGAAACTGAACCCCACTGCAGACTGTAACAAGTACAGATTATTACCAGTAATATATATTCCCGTAATATGTAGTTGCTACTAAAAAAAACACCTCGGTATCCAGGGGTAAACTGGAAATGTTTGTAATATCGACTATACGAAAAGAAACGTTTTCCATCCTAACTACCTAGGAAGGTGTATAAAAGGCAACAATGCATTCATCTCATCTTATTATTATCCAGTATTTATATTCCGCAGTTCTTTAATTCAATGATGTTCATCTGACCAGTGTAAGCTAGTACATCATTGCTGATAGTTTGTATATAACCAGTAAATCTGTCCACGTAAATAGTTTCAACTTCAATGAACACAAAGCTATTAGTGATAAAAAAAAAGTTATCGGTATTGATTTTGTCAGCAAAATACGTTATACAGTGGTCTGTGAGTTCGGATCATCTGGCTGCAGCACCGAAATAGTGTTCAGCGTTGCTTGTTTAAAAAACGCTTCTACATGTCCAAATTCAATATATTATGGTGCAAAATCCCAGCGCATTCAACGTCTTAATGCTGCACAAAGAATTTCACTATACAATTATAAAGGTCAAGTTCTGCGTGCACCCAATGCATCCAAGACATGACTTGGTTCCAAATAAGTGAATCTCAAATAGATAACTGACCTTATTCTAACCCAGTTTAAGGTTCATCAAAAACGAGACTTGTCGATAAACGAGAGACAGAGGCACACCGTTAGTTAGCTTCGCCTGCTACCCCCAATACCCCAGGGCATTAAGAAAAGTAAGCGTCGATGCCACAATGAAACCGCTATTATTCAGGTAGATAAAAACAGAGTGATTCCTAAATTAAACGCAATAATAATGTTGCCAGAACTAAAGTCATCAATCAATTCATCTATGCTAGTCAAAAACTTCATAGACCCAGTTCAACGTCACTATATGCCGATAGTAGGCTAAGTATATACGACCACTTGGAACACTTTGCTTCATGTGGGTTGTACGAATCCTGTCAAGTTTGTAAAATTGACTTAAACGATGGTACCAGGGGCAACGGGCGGAATAATATGTATCATCATTTCGCTCGCTTCTGGAGCGGCAACATATATTGTCAAGCCCGTGTAGGCCCAGTTTCCTACAGAATATATCGTGGGTCCCACAAAATCTCACAGTATTGCTCACATACACTTATCTGGCAGATACAACATAGGCTACTGATAAAAAAAAAGTGTTGAAAGTGCTGCGAAAGCGCCTTCAAATCACTTTAAAAAACAATCGGGACTCGCGTCGAAATTAGCGACTATACTTAGAACTATTATTTTACCAATAATAACATTAACATTGGCAAATAGTAAATATTGCATCTCAGTTGACGCACATCAGATTGAAACTGGTACTATGTTTGCATATACTACATATAAAGTAAGTTGAAAAAAAGTTTTTAGTATTCCCTTTCATCTCGTATTGTTAACGGTGCCCGGTATACGCGCAGGCTCCGTCTCGAATGTTCACGTTCGTGATTTGCATAGGTCATGCACAAAAGGAACAAACGAATAAAAAAGCAGACGAAAAAGCCGCCATTTCACTGTTTGCCTGGACTCTATCCAGCGCCGTATCTCTAAATCCTTTGCTGCTACACGACAAGATCTTGGCATAACCGTTATTTACGCCAAGCTCCTCCCGTCGACTGCAGTTTTAGCTATGAGAAGCCGGTGTAAAAACTTGGCCAAACGCAAGAAGCGGCTGGTAAAACACAGCAACACTGGCCAGTGTCTCAAAGCTGCTGAAGGTGTGGAGCATACTCTGTATGTTAAAACTGATAGCTACTACCTCACATGGGTGGTATGCCATCTGGCTCTCGTTGCAGTAAACGCGAGTGACGGCAATGGCGCTAAAGAAACTGCGGTGCATATTGAAGACGAGCAGAGAAATAAGAACATTGCGTAAGGTAGCTGCCGGTGCGGAGTTCAATGTTACTTTGCTATAAAATGATAAAACTTCAGCAAACTGACTTTTCGAAAGCCAGTTTGTTGAAGAAACCGACTACCTGTGCGTGGTGCCCCGGGGTGGGCCGTTCTTCGTTGTACTTTGACGCGCGGTCTTGTTCAGTCTTGGATTTATTCGCGTATGCGGAACGTGAACTGCGCACTGAGTGTTCCACTGACCCAGCTCAGCTCTTTGGTCTGGACTTTTTCAGGTACCGCGTCGAAGCCTGAGCTCGTAGCTCGTGAAGTTGTTGTTTTTTTACCGATTTGGTCGTGCTTCAGGGTTTGCGAGCGGAGTAAAAGCAACTAAGTTTGAGGTAGGATCGACGGACTCAGACCAGACAATATCTGACAGAGGGCACTCCATAGGAAAAAATTTTCACCATAAACGCCGATGTCTTCGTAAACTACTGCCGCTGTTATAAAGCCCCGTGCATGTAGGTTTGATGTTTAGAAATACCCAAGGCGTGACTTCTCCTCTTATACCTGTCGTATTGTACTCTATGTGTACTGTGTCCGAATATTTTTTTTAACTTGAACGGATTATATAAATTGTTACGGTAATTGTTCGATTGGACTTCATGCACCTACGAATCTTTGCGCTGGACTGTGGGCGTGTGTGAGGTAATCGTATTTGCTTTGCTCTCATGGATTCAGCGAGTTGGCTGTAGGTTACACTTAATGAAAAAAAAAAAGAGGAAAGTATGCAGGAAATAGCTAGGATGAACTTCGGTTCAACGCGTATTCCTTAACTGCAGCACGTATTTATAGCGTGAGATAGATGTGTCTGTCCTTTCCAAATGTTTAATTCAACTACGGTTATTTGTTAGTGAAGTAGTTTATGCAATGGTTTGGCGAGTGATTCCGTGTTGTGATTTTCGAGCTTACCACTAATGTGATGCTCTTGAAGGATTGTTTCACTAAACATTTGAGACAGTTGGGTACGAACGGTTTCCCCCATCGGATTACCCAGAGGGGACATCAGCACGTCTAATCTTTAGATGAATCGCAAATGTAGGCAGCAATCAGTTCAGCGTGAAATTATGCACGTCTCGCTCGCTTCATCTTTCAAATGAGACGCGTACTTAATCGCGCACTGATCAGGGTGTAGTAAAGCCCTCCAATAGCGAAGGGCAAAAGAATAATTCCGAAATTTGTCTCACAACCGCTCGCGTCTAATGAGTGCGTTTGACAAACAGAAAACTCATACCTAAATTAATATGAATTGTTCATGGAAGCCTTGCGTTTGCCGGGTCTTTTTTCTTATGGTATTTTGTAATATATAACTAGAATTTTAGGCGCGCACTTAATTTCCATGGTTTGACTTGAAATCAAGCTAAATAAGTTTATTTTGTGTGACGTCTCCAATATATAATACGTTTAATTACCCACGATATCCACGATAATTTAACTGCAACGTATTTGCCTACTATACATAGCCAAACGTTAAGTGGTTACGGTAAGTGGTCACGAAGCGTAGGCGCGCTTCTGAAGCAATGCTTAACCACGATACAGAATGTAAAACTTGAAAAATTTGTAAATTTATAGTGGATAACATATATATATACATATATATATATATTAAAAACGGAGACAATACTGTGATTCAGTGTATAGCAGCAGGATGTGTGCAGCACGCCGTGTATGATCAGACAGCAAATCTGTCGTTGTTCTGACTCCTATACACCATATAGCACGAAGTATATCTCGGCTAAGCAGAATTTAACATTGTATGGGGTTCAGTATCTCTCCATATCACAAATAATGCGATCCCTCGAGTACATACAAAATGTAACAGTTTTAATACAACCCATTTAATATCACCGGCAAGTACTTTCTACCTACTTTTAGTCAAAATGATATGATCTATCTGGGAAAGGAAAACAACCAAATAACACCCTAAATTGTAAAAGGCAAATAGTAATTATTATTACTGTAGTACATCAAGCTACAATGTTAAATGGTTGCTAACCGTAAAAATTGCATGAGCTACACCGTTGCTATTGAAGAAACCCATTGACAAACACAGCGGGCCGTGGAACAACACAATACTAATACATGACGAGCTGGCGCAGCTGTTGACCGAGTGGGAAACGTCCACTGTTAATATTTAACGAGCATTGCTTACATGAGTTTTGAAGTCGTTGGAACGGGTTTTTCGTAGAAAAATCAGATAACGATCTACTGGCAACGATGCCTCACCGGCCCGGACATTGGCTTGTATTGTTTGTTGAAGGCCACTTATTGACACACGTGTAATAAATCTGATTGCCCACTCGATCGAGACTCAAATGCAGCAGAAACTGATAACCTACAAGCTTCACTGTGACGGTCTGAATGAATTTAACGTGACTCTATACACAACCCTATAATAATAATAATAATACTATGCATTACAAATAGCTGGAATCGTACCTGCGATTGTGTCGAAATAATAATAACGATTGTTACTAATAGTAACTATGCCCTTGTCTGTCTCCTATTAGTTACATCTGAAGTAAAATAACTTCTCGAAGTGCGTGTGTCCTACACTCAGAACCACACCTTTTTAGGCACTAACAGGATAACGGAAACGCTGTGTACTAAAATCAAGTTTAATCATACGAAATACAAGTAGGATGTACGTCACATACAAGCTGGGCATAGCCCACACATATAACGAGAACTTTAGTTTTCTTTCTACCATTGTAACGGTTGCTCCCCCGCTCATTTTTCGAAATGACGCCACCTTTTCGTTTAGCGTTGTCATCTGTCGGCATCTGTGCCGCCAGACATTCCCTGTCTGTTTCATAGCAACGTATCAAACAAGTTGCTTGTAACTTAATTAGACGCTGCTGACTTTGTGTCTTGTTGCGTTTCGACAAACGCAAACTTAATTCTGGCACTACACTGCTATCGCGTCTGATGCTGTAATCTCGATTGCCATCCCCTCGAAAAGCTCTCTGTCGTTCAGACCTTAGCTTGTTTCTGTTTTTTTTTTTTAGCTTTTGAGGCCTATAATTTTTCTTTGTGCGCATAGTTGTCAGCGATGGCCGATGAATGAATGGGTGGTTGCGGCATATGCGCGACAATTTCATTATTAAAGGCTAAACAATAGCAAATGCTTTTTTCCAAGTTCTTGAACAGCTTTCGTCAAGCAATGGCAGCTTTTTTCCAGTGATCCGACAGGTACCATGCCACCTTAGTACTCTGGACATTCCCTACGAAAACCGTTCAGTCTGAGGGAGATCTGAGGGCTTGGGACAGCGGCGAATGAACAGCGATTTACTCCCGGTTTACTGTGTGAGGATTCCCTTCCAATACTGCCTTTATCTCCCCGTGGACCAGGCTACACCAAATTTGTTCGGATGTACGAAGCGCACGGCTAGCGCAAAAGAAACAAGCTCAAGTCCGCTGTTCTCTGAAAGCGTCCATTGCTTGCTTCTCAAACAGCAGCTTCGGACCCACTTAGCTATGTAATTATACAGTCGATAAAGTTTTGCGGCCGCAAACAAAGTAAACCTTTTCCACAACATTACTACTAACTGAAGCTGCTGCTTAAGAGGGCCTTATTTGCCTTTCTTTCATTTAGCTGGTCTGTGTTCGCCTCCAGGTTACATTGTTCTCGTCATCACTGCCGTTATTATGTATTGCAGTTGTTATAAAAGAAACCTCAGAAAAGGACTTTCGTAAGCTGTATGAGCGCATAGAGAAAAAACCTTTTAGGCGATATTATATAGGAGGCATACATGTAAGTCTGGAAGCTGCAAGCTCGACAAGTAAGGTACCTGTCATATATGGGAACATAATACGTAGGCTACCGTATTCATTCAGTAATCACATATCATGCCAAACTCAAAACGCTTAGCGGAGTTAAAGTACAAATGTGTTTTGTCCTTCACTGATAGATAAACTCGTGCTCTTACAATAGGACATAGATTATAATTTGTTTGCTGTTAATATTCACTTATGTCTACCGCTAACGAACGACAGTAAGAGCAATATTCTTAAGCGAAAACAATCCTGGATATACTAATTGATATTATGATAAATAAATTGTAACCTTAATGCAGAGCGGTCGTGGTCATGAAAATATAAACCTTTTCTATTATATTTCAAAATATTGCTTACTGGAAAAACAATACTAAGACACTTTTGAAAAATAGTCATACTACAACGATAAACAGTACAAGTCAGTTACCCAATTATTTTTTTATTATTATGTAGAATTATTCATTGCAGCCCATCTCTCAACGATGATTTAGGCTACACATAAGTAGAGAAAGGCCTCTCTTTCGGCCTTGTTACCGCTTCCTTAATTTCGAAGGACAAAACGGCCTGTTCGCACAATGATAGGTAGAGACTTTTGAGAAATTATATACCTTTGCACTTAAGAAATGGTTCTTACAAGTAAATGATGATTGACAATGAGAGGGACTTTCTTCATCTAAACGACCGGCAACTGGTCAAAACTGAGCATTTATCGCATGTCGAAGTCTTCGAATGTTGCTGCTCTAACAGCTCACGCTAACTGAGTGGCTCTGAAGATAAATTAGTTTAGCGACTTTACGCCTAGTTTAACCTAAAACTAATTTCCTGATTAAATTTGTACAGGAGCTGATGTTAGGAGACCATTTTGAATCTGTAGGCTAGACATGGTGTGACCACGGACGCAGGATGAACCGCCTTGAGCAATCACGAGTATATGTTAATCTAGCGAGCTGATCTGCTATCATCAAGGAAGCCCTCTAGAAAAGGCTTGACAAAGACCACAGTTGGGTTTAGGCTTCACTTAAGTAAACAAGTTCCAAGGCGTACCGCATCATTCACTAGACTTTTTTTTTATGATATACATATGTCCATCCGAGTCGCGGCTGAGCATCACGACATACGGTGATATTTATACCAATATGATTTAAAGGACATCCTAGACAAGTGTAAGGCTTGACATGGATTTAATATAGTGTACTTTGTGTTAAGACACACAATTTTCCATTTTCTCCGGCACTGTTGCTTTGTATATGCTTATATATATATTATATAAGTTCATTCCATAGAAACGCAGAAACGGTTCAATGAAAAAACAAATTTATAAGCTACGTTCGCTTCAGCTGTAGATCGCATTTATCAAACATAGACAGCCCAGCTATAATTGTTACGACGAATAAAAAACTATTTAAATAAGCTCCAAAGTATAATATAATATATCCAAATATAATATCCAAAATTGCTTCATATATGAACATAAATTCGTTTGCGAACACAGCTTAAATTATTGCTCAAATCGATTAATACAGGGTTGAAATGGTTATAATTCTAATATCTACATCTATAAACGCACGCGTGAACTGCGGCCATAGGCTTAGCATCTACACCTACGCCGTTAGAGAATAGGGCGCTGTCTACGCAATCGATTCATTTGACTGCCAGAAGCTCGCTCTATAAAGAACTGCGTACACTAAGGAACAACTTGTCGAGAAGAACAGCCCCCTGAAAAAGTTTATCAGTAACTTCTGATTGGTACTAATTCTTTAGAATAGCTCAGTTCCTAAAATGAGTCAGCGTCATTCAAGGTCATCTAAGCACCACCACCACCACCACTGACATAAATCGAACGATCCTTGAGCATCCATAATATAATG
This sequence comes from Varroa destructor, assembly GCF_002443255.2. NCBI lineage: Eukaryota > Metazoa > Arthropoda > Arachnida > Mesostigmata > Varroidae > Varroa > Varroa destructor. Next base: position 8,627,610 of record NW_019211455.1, read on the forward strand.
CAATTGAATGATATAGACGAAAGTCGACGGTCGTTATCTAGAAGGCCCACTTTCTATATTATCTTTTTTCAAACGACCCAGTCACAATACGCCTTCCCCACATATTGTGTTACAGTTTCCTCACTGTTCCTTTACAATCGAAGGAAATTTAATTTGAGTAAGTGCCTTTGGTTTCGTTATTCCCGTGTTACCGTTTCGTTGGGCTGGCCGACCCAATTGGCCCACCCGCCTGCTCGTCTGGCATCGAGAAACATCGAATCCGTCTGTTCTGAATAAATCAACGATCGAGCAGTCGTGTCGCTCTCTGCTTTCTCAGTCGGTCCTCGCCTTCGTCCACACAGTTCCTGTCGGAAAAACATAAGCAACGGGATGGCTGCTATGCTAGTAGACTATGTGGTGCTGCTAAGCAAACCCAATGCCACCAATAACAGAAATCATTGCTAAGGGTTTATAGAGCAATGCTAATCACTCCAGCCCTTTAGAACAATGTGTTAGGTATAGTTAATGTCAACTTTTGTGAACGCTCGTAAGACGCCCAGCTCCATAGAAGAGTCATCGCAAGACACCAACGTCATATTTCAATTTAAGAAACTGAGTTCCGACGCGTTAATTGTATTGTTACTTATGAATTCTTTAATCCTTTTACAATCAAAATTTTGACTGACCCCACGTTGCATATTAAAACTTACGAATCCCTAGGATATTACCTAAACCTATTTATTGCATAATATACTAGTTTACATACAATGCGCGATCAACACACTCAGGACTACAGCGTTTATATCCGAGGACGCACAATTTTAATTGCACCAAATCAGGACAACTGGTAGTAGTTACTATATCGATTTATCATATTACTTCCTTCAACACTGTGCGACTTTTCGATGTTTTTTCGCATTAGTTGTTTATTCCTAAATATTATCTCCGGAGCAGACACTCATGCTATTGCTAGTTCACATCTGCGTAAAATCGTTTTCTCTTGATCAGGCCGACATAATGTTGTATCAGGTAATAAGGCCAGACCACAGATGCACGCGAAGCGACGCTGCGCGCCGTGTGACAGGTTTGTTGCAGTTAGCTCAATCCGTCAAGTTTTTTTGCATCAGTGACATAGACGCAGTCCCTCACTACTCTCAGCGGCGTGTTCTTGCTTTCATTTGATATAGTTGTCAGTCGCCTGGAAAAGGGCATCGCGAGATCGACACACGGGAACTACATTCCTCTGTGGCGTACAGATACACACCGATCTTCATAACTAACAATATGGGCCATGTATCAGGAAAAAGCTCGCCAAAGGAGCAGTTACTGCACGAGTTCAGTCGACACGGAAGCACCCGTGCCGACCGTCGTCCTGTGGTCTGAATTTTGCCAAATACGAGGTACTAATCCTCATAGCGGCGGGCGTTCCAGCTGAACCGCTTTACTCGCTCACGTCTGTCGTGTTTTCTACAGACTCCCAACTAGAGAGCGGCGCAGGCCGCACTACAGGCAAATAAGCACACAGCAAAGCGAAGCAATAAAAATCGGATTTGCTACAACTTCCCTCCGTCGAACCCCGTCAGCGTCAGAAATCAGCGGAAATCACAGTAGTGGCAGGTGTGGTTTGGTGCTTTCTCTGACGGTTAAAACGGTTACAGCAGCGCTTGTTGGCGCAGCTCCTGGACGGGCAGCGGCGCGGTTTCTATAGTTGGCACCGCAGGACTGTAGCAGCAGCAGACACTGCCATCGGCCCCATGTCTGTCTCTGACTGAGTTCCAACGATTTCCTCTCACCCGTCTTCGTCGTACGAAACGAATGAACGAGGACAACAAGCAGAGCTAGTGAGCCGCTGGCAAGCAGGCTCCTGCAGCGGTTGCACCCGCAAGCGCAAACGTCTCTTTTGGAGTGAGGGCTATCCCAGTCGGAGCAAACAGTCTGAAGGTAGCTGCTTTGGATGATGGTGAACCGTGGATATAGAAGGTAAAGGCACTGGGTATGTCGGATGGTGGAGCAGGGTTTTGGCGATCTCCGAATCCAACCACAATGTGCATTTCTATACTGAGGCTTCTTTCGCTCGTGTTCGGTGGCTGACGCTTGAATAGAACGACGAAGGTCGCCTGACACGACGCATCGTTCGTTTTTGAACTCCCGTTAGGAGCATGCCTTTATTCCTGGTAGATTCTATGAATTAAACGGACTCCGTGCTGCTGGGACGAATGTTGGAGGTCCTAGAGAACTCAGGATGGAATTGGGGTGGAGCTTCTACCTTTCCGTCCTGCGTGGATCTGTCTATCCGTGTACGCGAGACTGTGCTTATTCGTCAGGGACGCCTGATGTCTTGTTAAAAGGCTGGTGGGGCGCAGTGTTGTGCGTAACGATGGTGGCACAGGTTTCTGGCTTTGAACACGACTGTTTTTTTTCCTTTTTTTTCTGTTTTCAGAGCTACATACGATGGCACTACTTTGAAGAATAACTGGCTATTGCGTCTGCCGCACAGTTGTGCCTTCCTCGCTGATGAAATTGAACCATTGAAGACAAACCACTCGAGCAATGAAGAAATAATACGTTATAGTGTTGATTGTCTCAATGGTATTATTCGTAACTCAAACCCCATAAAGTGCAATCTCCTATCCAGAATTTTCGACACAATGACGCCGTGTAAAACATATTTCGTGTATACGCTTCATAGATAAATGTTATAGAAAGAAAAGTTCCATTATGAAACACCTAAATTCTCAAGAGTATCGTTTAAGAAAACTAGATGATTACCAATCAACATACCCATGAAATCAAAAAGGAAGCTTTTGTTTGTACGGCATTCTCTTCTAACTATGCCAAACACGCAGTAGCTGACAAATACTTTTTGCAAGTAACACGAGTGCTTCGTGCGAGATTATTATTCAGTACAACACAAATGCGTAGAGTAATTTGCATTATTTTCGCTAATTATCTAACTAATTATTTGTTAGGCTATGAGAAAGATAATTATGTGACATCGAAGTAAAAAAAAAAAAGGTTTCGTTCGTCCTGTCTGGATAAACTTGTATTTTGAAATGCAACATCACCAACCGGAAAATGTGTATTCGTGTTGTCTGAAATTCTCACGCTTTTATCCGGATCAACAGTATTTGCCTCAGGATTCGAGAAAAGCAAATGCTTTTCTGACAATTATCTAGGAAAAGACAAAATTTATTTATAGGGTGACTATTAGAAGTGAAGCTGCCAACAACTGCTGCAAGGGCCACATCATTAGAGAAGCCTGAAGAATTTACATCCTGATATATGTAGCGATATAACGGGCCTTTGCTAACAGAATATGTAGATAGGCTTATCAGTCGGCAGACTCAATGTTAGGCAATAGGTTGACGCTTCTTAGACTTCATTAGTGAACCTCCATCCTAATCGGTGTGAGGATTACTTTCTGACAATTATATTCTAAAATCGATACATTTTTTCATTCATCTTCAGTAAGGTAGGCCATCGCTAATTCGAAGGCCACATTAATCTTCAATCCAAAACAAAGCACATTCTTAAAATTTTCGCTGAGATGTGTTGCTATAAAACATTCTGAAGTTTAAAAAAGAAACTACACCTATATAGACTTTACATGCAAGGCTGGCAGCTGGATTTGGGATCATTGGAGCTGGTTGACGACGAAAAGTTCTTGTTGAGCACTTTCAAAGCGCGTACGATAATTCATTTTAACCCATTTATCTCGTTTAATTGAACCCCAATTTACCAAGAAAGAAAGTACGTGAGGAGGGAAGGAGCTCCGCTTCAAGTCATCTGTAACGCTACCTATCGAACAGGAACAATATTACATTTTTTAGATATTCAACAGTTCCCAATGTAATGGTTACCGTTTCGCCCCCAATGATCCGCCAAACCAACGTTTTCATATAACAGATGCCACAGGAGTAACACTAGTTTCTATAAAGTAATTGTTTAGTTGGGACTGAGCTGACCCAACCACCGCCGTTAGAAGCCACCAATACACTGTAGGATATGTAAGCCTAGTTAATCGAATCGCTTTGCGCCTGATTTAGGCCCGAGACGAAACGCAGCTGGTTGGAGCGAAGTCGCAAGAAAGATTTCGTCTACCTACGTCTTAGACTTGACAGCAAATTCTGTGACATTATCGCTTGCCCGAGTCACACATGTACGATTCACATTCAAGGACGAACCTTTATACAAATAAATGTTATTGCGGCCGCTCCGATTGCTACGAACAGCGGTAAGTTATCAGGCGGGATAGCGGCGGTACGTGGAGCCTGTTTTAACGAGAAGGCGTCGCCTCATTACCTCACTTTGTTGATAGGACAAAGAGTTAGATGAAGATACGTAAGAAGATAAAAACGAATCGAAGTACGTCGCTCTACTACCACCCAATGTTGTTGTTAGTGGCTTGAGGTAATGACAAACGCTAACCAGCAGCGTTGAAAGACAGCAGACTCTAGAAAATATCAAATATAATATTAAGGAGTTTATTCTGATTTGCATCGCATATTTATCAGCGTGCAGAAGTTGGCGAGAATAGTAAAATGTAAGGAAGTAGTAAATAAGAACAATTACCTCAAAATGGGGTATCTCCTAAATCTGTGAAGGAAACGTGAGTCACTGTGAAACAAGATCCTAGCAAACAAAGCAAACATTCAATACTATCGCATTGTTTCGGCTGGCTGTAACAGAATACAAGTTACCTAGCAGCAGCCGTTTTCCTTTAACCAAAATATAAGAGTGTCCAATTCAGGTATAGCGTTTGTTGGGAGCAGTCATTCGAATAAGGAGTTTCGGATCAGGGCACAAAACTCGTTTTCAGGCCTGATGATTGGACTACCTTCATTCAGGGTTCAGCGCAAATCAACCCACTTTATTTCGTTCAGTAATATTATTGTTACTATTGCTGTGAAGGGTGACAGCTGTTTTTTCAATCAATAGGACTTCAAACGTATCATTCTTCTAACTTTACAGTCACCCTTCAATATATCAGAAGGTGAACTCCCATCAAAGAAAGGAAAGATCATCTCTTCTGAACCTAAAACATTTGAATATAAAAATGGCTAGGATACAAAAAGACAAAGCAAAATTGCAATAAGCAAGAGGACAGACTGATTTTCCTGTACTTGTAATACCTTTATCGTCACATCATCGTGTTATCTAAATAGTGACCGTATCTTCGTTTTGCTCCATTTGAAAAATCGTCTTCGTTATATTAAATTGGACCGTATAGAATTTGAGCTTCTTCATAAAAAAAAACAAAAAAAAAAATACAGCATTTAATTTAAAGTAGTAAAAAAACACATTAATTTATTATGTATCCACCGTGACGCTCCACGACCTTCTCTCATCTATTAATAACTTTGTCTTGTTTAAAATCTGGTATTGAATTTAGTTTTGTAACCCTCTTCACTGTGAACTATACAATTATTCATTTTATTTGCCAATCAACATCGAAACAAAGTTCAGAGGACGTGATGGGCACAAAAGAATTATCAACTCAAATTCTTGCAGGGCGGCCTTTGCTATATGCGGAGCATTTGTGCCCATAGGGCCTTTTTTTGTTGAGCAATTGGGCCATACACGGCTCCTTCTTAATCATTGCATCCTTTTCAAATATTTGACAGTTAAAAACCTTTCCACCTCATCAAACGGAAATTATTGTCTTTTTGAGACGAAGATCCGGTTTAACACTGGGCTCTGGCGGCCTTGCGGAGCTACCCATTAGCGAAGACACTGCTTTTTGTTTTAGAGGGAAATTTTCTATAGAGACTTGTCATTTGGCTGCCAATGGCGGGTAAGATGTATTTCTGGATTCAGTACGTACATCAAAATTCTTAATCCATGAATAGATTTCATGTGTCTATCGGCAGTCTTATTTAGGTCATTCATACTCAGTCTATCCGCTCGCCTTATGTGCGCTGTGTTTGCTGGTCGTCTTCCTTTGGAGGTATTCATCGGTCTTAAATGGCTCATTGGGGTGGAGTGTAGCTTCCAACACCGAGATGCCATTTTTGAACTTTGCAAATCAGTTTTGAGCAGTCCTCTTTGTTTGACAGTCCTTGCTGTACACGGCACAAAGATCTCGAACTGTATAGACAAAATCAATGTCGGATATACCCTTTCTTTCGTCTGAAAGCATCACCTATGTAGCCAGAAATCATCATAAGATTTCGTTCGTTGCACACAGAAATTGCAACGGGTTTTCATAGTAGAAAGCGCCTTCAGACGATGTATAGAAGTAAAAAGCAACCGAAACGGAAAAAAGCGAGGGAAGCATTGAAAAAAAAAACAAAAATACTTTCAACCTAATGTATGTGGCGTTAGACTTAGTCCGCCTCTGGGTCGGCTGCAAACACAGCCCGGACACCAAGCCTTCTATTCACAAGCATCGGATGCTAGCTTCGATTATGGCCAGAGGGTTAGCATTAAAGATTTTTTTTAATTATTCTAATTTTCAATTTCGGTTCTTTTTTGATTAGCGTCAATATCATTACACTCCTTACTAGTCCTTACTTTGCCACAGGTATCGGTGCCCATTGTAGGGGTACAGAGGGACCTTCGTAGTATTATGTATGCGAACTAGAAGAATTTAATTTAGAGGGCTGTTGGTGCATACACCTCTCCGTGCGTAATCCCTCGCGCCACAGCGAAGTTTCAAATATAAGCTGCACACATTAACGTGCTTGCATAGGACGGAGGGCTATACATGTGATAATGTATATATATACGTCCTTCAGTATAAAACGCGACATAATGAATTCTAACCTTTGGTGCGTCTTGCTTTAGTTCTCTCATTTTGAAACTATGCACCATTACCTATTACCATTTACCACTCAGCCATTCCACTGCTGTGTAAGTTTTAGGCACAGAAGTCTATGAAGTCTTGAAAAGTAGTTTTAACGTCGTTTTGAAACTTCAATAATTTTCCCATTAGAAAGTTGCCAAAATTTTGAAAATGGATGAAAACAATGTCTGTGTGGATAACAGAGGGTCTACAACTGTAACAGTTCTATATTAGCCGACGTGATTCTTATAAAGTTAATATAAGAACGGCTCACTTGTGTGTTTCACTAAGCTTGATTATTTAATCCGGAGTTTTTCATGATCCTCTCTAAACTTGAACAGTTCATTTTTAACCTTAATTGACTAACCAGAGCTCATCGAATAGATACTATGTACTTTTGCATCATCTGCTTCAAAGTGACGTTCTGCCGGCTTACTTGCATGGGCCGTGAGCGATAACCATCGACGATCTATTTTTCATCACAGATCATTATAATTCGGTGCGAGATTTGCAAAGAAAAACAAAGCCTCTGTTTTTTTTCTCGTTCAAATCATAAAATTAATTTGTTTCATTGTTTGTCTTAATTTGACCAAGATGAATAATTATAGTATTTTTGTATACGTTAAACCTTAATGCTAATGTACATGCAATTCGCGATAGCTTGTTTCGTAACGCAGCTCTCAGCCTTTCGTTATCTATTTTCTCTAGTGAGGTTCTTCCACGAGTCTTATTTTCGGATTCAAAATTTCCTTGCCGGAATGTTCTGAATAAATGGTTCAGAGTGCAACCTATGCCGAATACAAAACTGATACAACTAACTGTTCCTGCCGTTGTGATTTTATGATGAAAATCAGATTCGCTAATCACTCGAACTTTTTATTCTTCATGGCGCAGTACAAATCGTCTCAGATCTTAAAGACTATAAAGGCCTTTCAAATACTTAAAAAAGAGGTCATGAAACGTCGCGACAGCTTGAAATAGAATATGAATTTTTGTCACGTTTTACGCTAAACGACCCAACACATTATATGGCATACTTATCCCACAGTACTCGTCCTGCTAAGCTTGTTTACTTGCCATTTTCTCAACGTTGCGACATTGTCATGCATTATTACCATGCACGTTTCGGCTACAATATTTGCTTTTAGAAAAAGTATTAACAGTTTTTATAAGCTAGGTAACTTTCGAGTGTCGTATCTCGAATGATATAAACGCAAGAGTTAAACTAAACCGACATGCCAGTAGCCATGATATCGCCAAGTAAGTATCCACTACCAAATAAATATAAATAGTTTTCGGGTTTAAAAAAGCTACTGATGAACGAATAGAGTCCACAGTATTATCATCTTCCAAGTTCTATACTACACGCTCTACCCACAAAAATTAAATCGGACCATTCCTAACTCGACTGACCGAAAAAAAAAAATAGATCACATACAAGTATAACGTACAAATAAAAGAATATCCTCCATAGGCTGTGGAAGGATTCAAAAATGGCGCCAAACAAAGTGATGCTATTTGTCTGCTGGGATTGGGAAAGAATCGCAATATGATCTGGTGTCCGCTAACAAAGCGGCTGATTTGATCAACAAGTGACCGGACTACAACATGCCATCGAAAGAGGGACCTGGTAAGTTATTATAACAATGCAGGACTACATACACCTTTAGTTATCTGGAAGAATGGGAAATTTGAATTTATCTGCCGTACAACTTGGATCTTTCATCATCACACACTATCAGTCGCTACAAACCTTATTTTAACTTAGTTTTAATAGGACGATGCAAAAATCACTTGCCACAATTTTTCGTCGAAAAACCACACAAATTTTACAGTGACGAGTTTACTTACTGATAGTTTAGTTTTTATTTGTTTTCAAATACAAAAAAATATGCGCTTTGACGTTGGTACGTTCAGTGTCTTTTCGACAACCCTATATATACATATATTCCGCGTCTTCACAATTGTTAGCACCCTATTATTTCGTTTTGTCTATATAATCGATGTCTGCTTTTTCCAAATTTACAGTAAGACGTGTGGGTTGACATTTGTATGAGCACGCATGCTGATTCATCTATCATCGAACTACACTGAGCATCATACTCTGAGTTCTCTAGTCTGTAGAGGCCATTTTAATGTCTATCCCTTGTGGTCTCGATGGATCGTTGCCTATCCGTCGATTTATTTTACTAGTTTGAACACAAGACGATATATGTATATTCGATATTCGACTTCCAAGTGAAAGTCAGACAGTATGATATCAATATAAGCAGCACAATTAAAGAGAGTCTAAAAATAATTGTTATACGGTGTTTCTTATTCATTATGCATCACAGTCTCATGACAGTATTGGGTTCGATATTATGGGTCGCGATTGTTAAATTGTTGTGGCGACAACCTATTAAGGACCATCTGCTTGTTGAGTCTTCCCTTGAGCTAATTGCAATGTTGATCCAGGTGGCACATGACAGCCGGATGTCAAACTAACCAAATGGAATAAGGTGATTTTGGCTGATTGAGGATGCCTAATATCATAAGACACTATACAATAAAAAATATATGTTTGCCTTACAGTTTTTTTGCGTCTCTTTGTAGATCGGTGGGCAAAAAGGCACTAGGTATGAAAACAGTTCGACTGCATGAAGTAGGAGTAAACGCCTGAGCGGCTCAGAACAGTGCGGTCGAATAGAAGTTTCGCCGCCCATCTCATAGTACAGTTAGCTAGGAGGTTAGCTATGATATTTTGGTATACTTAGTAGCAGCAACAAGTTTTACAGAATGTGAAAACCTTACGTACATCTCGTTCTGTAAACACAAACGATTTCTGCACCCCCAACTCTATATTATTTGAGATGGCTCACCATATCGATAACTGTGGCCACCGCAGCTTCCATTACTGCCGCCGTTGAGCCCCCACCTTTGCCGATGTATTGTAGCTTGTCTACTCGAAAATAAGCACCAGCCTTGCGTTTGATTCTATGCTGTCGACGTTGCCGCAAACAACGCTGGTGGCGCTCAAGGCTTGTCCGCCACTGTCCAGTGCATAATCGGTACAAATGAAGCCTTGATGCCCCAGTACATCCACTAGGACAGAACGAAAACACACATGGATGCAGCGGCACACGGGTTACGCACGTTACGCACTTGGCCACTGGACTGCAGTCTGCTTTGCTGTTGTTTACTAAGCTGCTGTTGTAAAGGTTCTTCTTTGCAAGATTCTGGTTAACTCGCAATAGCAGTCGAGGTCACGAAGAAAAAGAAAAAAAGTTATGATGTTTTATGGGGTCTTCATGCATCCGCACGCGCTAGTAACCATGTCACGGCAGTGATTAACGAGAATGCTTCCGAGTACTTGGGCCTATTCAACTGGTATCGTTTGTCAACTGTTAGGTTTATGCAAGATTGGACTCCTGTGAAAATGATTAGAATTCGAACTAATAGAAAGACTGAAGAATGATTGTTTGGGTAAAAGGAGAACTTAGCAAGTGATAATTAAAAAACTATCTATGAGTAGAAATTTAAGTCCGGAGCGACCACTGGCTCATACATAGAAGCATTAATAGATGTACATGTGCGGCGTCCAAAGCTATCCTTTCTGTCTTTGCAAGTCTGTAGGGGATCATGGGCATATAGGAATTTCGGAAAAATTCAAAGGAATTTGTTACTTTCATTGATTTATCGAGCAGCCATGAACTCAGGAGAGAATAAGGCGACTGCTGACTAGTTCTATACCCTGGCCCTACTAGGTACTTAAGACAGAAGCCCAAGCTCACTTACTTATTGTAGGTCCATCATAATTCCACAAAGCTTCCGCTAACTCCACACGGGCACACGATATAAACGAGAGAGAAGGTACCGATATGACCGTTTTCTTCAAATTAACATTGCAAAATCGTGCTCTGTTTCGAACACGAATTGAACACAAACGTTTGAACCGATGAAAAGCATTAGGCATTAAGTCAGCCATCCGTCTATGAAGATTTGGCGTACATAGGTCGAACGCACCCTCGATCAGTAAGTTCTGTGAATGTGGACATTTCTCTAAGAAAACTCGAGCTATGAAAAAAATGTGGTCTCATAAATATTTAAATAAACAAAGACTCAAATAAACTATTTAAGAATAATCAATTCAAAAATAACGGCACTTTTGACACTAATAGTTTTGCAAATATTCTCCTGATGCTTGAGACGAGCCAAAATATTTTTGACATCAAAATAAGTGGGCTATTGATGTTATCTATTACTGTGCTTAAGCAGCGTACCACTTGCTAGCACTAATGATTTTGACTCGATTACTGAACTTCGCAGTTGAAATTATTATATAAAAATTTAGAGATCCGCAAAGCGCTCCCTGGTGCCTCAATCTGACTGCATCGAATCGTTCGGACAAAAAAAACTTTCTAACTAAGTTCTTGCTACTGAGCTGACTTTCTATTTGTGTACAGATGCACGTGTACATACTTATGAACGTGTACGCGGAAACAAAGCCAACATACATGCGTTGTTCAAAGCCAAACCAGAGTTGGCCCTACCACCTGCTTACAAGATATGTCCAGTACGATGCTTGCCGTCATGGTTTCTTTTTCTTGATCCTTCAGCCAGACAATTGTTTCTGAAAATCGCACTACTGCCCTTCCTGTTGCTGCCTGTGTTTGTAGCTTAGCTGGCGCTGATTCCTATAGACGTTCGAAAAATCTCTTTAGGACATTTTAATAAATCGCCAGAGTTCAGGATGGGACCGCTTCAATTTTCGGAGGTGTTGCTATTGCAGACGCTGCTAGCCGCCGCTAGTTTAACAGAACATTTCTTGTTCGTCTAGTCGTTCGTGTCTTGAGGTTTGGCTTGACAGCGGACTCCTAATGTAGCTTTGCTTTTTCTCATCGTCAATCAGACCCAGAGCAGAGCTTTCTAGATGTCCTCGGAGAAGTCTGCTCATTTTTCACCAGAAAGCGAATATTATAGTTCCTTTCCTTCGTTCTTTGCCATAGCATGCCATACTCTCTGTCAACGTCCTCTTTTTTTTAGGTGTGCAGCGTTGTACTGTTTTTATTTTCGGTAATAACTTTGATAGTCTTGGATAACTAATAATATATAGATATAGGTATTTAGGGCAGATTACGCTTAAATGTAATACATCTTGATATATTCTAGTAGAAAATTATTCACTTCGCAGTCGTCGTATTTTAAAAGCCAACGATTTAAGGATTAAAGCAAGAGGTAAAGTATAATGAGTTTTCTATGCGAGCTGCTCTAAGATTATTCCTGTCACTACCATACACGAGCTTGGCAACGCTGTTGCCTTGAAGGGTGCAAAATTATAGACAAAAATATAATTAACGTTCGATGTTTCTGTCACAGAGTGACATCTTTATATAAGCGTAATCTCAGTCAATACAAATTGTTACGTTAAATATTCTTTTAAGGATATCGATAACCCTTAGCCACTTGATTTGATCGTCCTAGATTCACATTAAAACAGTACTGAAATAATAGGACATGATTCCGATTACACCACACCGCTGCATTTCTATGATATCCCTGTTTCTAGACCGCTGGAGGTCAGTCCCATATCATCAGCTTGGCTACATTCGATAAGCTGCATAAATTTGCAATTGAACGATTTTTCCGATGATTCAGCACGGATTAGAGAAAACATGTTCATCAATAAATTGCTACGCCTATGATCACATGGTGAGTATTTACTATAAATAGGCCATATAATCTCGTAGTGCTCCTCATAGGTAAGTCCTTCTCGTAAGTTCGAATCAGCTTACTTACAGACCCGATTTTACTCACCTCTACACGCGGTAATCCTACACGCGGAACTAAACTTTCTAAATGTCAGACCAATTTTCCCCTTCTGACAAAGTCATCACTTGTCGCAAACGTTCGAAAGATAAAAAAAAAACATCTAAAAAAAAACGAGCTAGATTAGTCGTTTAATCTTTATGGCATCTGTTTCGCCGTCGCGCTACGGAGCACCTCGAAAACCTTTTGTGAATAATTTATTGTAGTTTTTATTCTTTTTCATTATAGGAAAGGGAAGCTTTTTACCACCATCCTCTGTCTTCCTGGTAGGCAGTGAGAAGTGATTCAAAGCAAATTATTATTAGGGAAATAAGCGCTGGTTATTAGAGTATGGTGAGGCCGATATTTGATGCTGGTGAGCGGCTTCTATGTGCAACGTGTGGACAAAACAGGGTGGCTTTATTCATACTGCTTCAGTTTATAAAGAATAGCAAGCGGGGTGAGAATGAGCTCTCATAAAAGCTGGATTTGTGTTGTTGTGTTAGTACAACAATGGCTGTTGTTTAGCACTCAGCCATGATATTTGTCTAGTCGTAACACCCTTCTATGATAGACATTTTTAGGACGGGTAACCGAAAAGCAGTTTCAAATGGCACGGATATTGGTGCACCGTGACGTTTTGGTGCGCCACCTCAAAGACAGAAAATCATAATAAATCTGATCTTATAGATACGAAACATCTGTATGTCATTTGGCTTAGTCTATCTGAAAGTATTCACAGTTCAGTAAACTCGAACAATTTTCTAAACATTTATAACAAACTGTACATAGCATCATGTACAAATAGCACAAAAGACAGAAACGAGCCTTCCTCTATATGCCGTATAATAGAGACCATATGCAAATTTGGGTTCCCGTTATGAACACGTGATAATTTGCGTCATATACCTCTGCGTGTTATTTTCAGCTAAAAAACGCTAGAAAATATTTAGAACGACGGAGCGAGCCGATAAATAGCTTCCCGTTTCAAGCCTGTCTTCGTATTAATAACCAACTGTTTAACAGCGGTTGATTAAAATTGAATTTATAGAAGAAACGCCACTCGTTTTATCTGTCCCGCGAACCTTCCAGCCAATCAGTAGTCCTGACTATCTCTACAGAGCGACACATGTTTCTTTTTTTAATGCGTCCGAAGTATCAGTATGTGTAAGTGAGACACTTAAACCTAGCAGTTGCAGATGTGAGAAGGGTAGAGAACCGATTGTATTCCGGTGTTTTATGGTCAGCGGACTTCCGAACGGAATGGGATCGAAAACGCATTCGCAATGAAGCACGGTCGTAAGGAAAATAATAGCAAGGCCTCATTACATTATTCTGTAGGCAACCGAATAGAAATGGCAGAAACGTGTGCCATTTCAATGCATCCTTATATATGGAACCTTGCATAAATAAAAGGTCTGTGATTCTTACAAAAAAGCCTATCGTATTTGCTCCGAACGAATGAAAATCAAACAGAAAGTATTACTTAGAACAATATGCGATAAATTCAAAACAGCCCTGCGTACGAAAACTGAATGAAGTCATTTAATGTACGAAAATTTTCACGATAAACTGATGTCCCAAACATAAACTAGTGAGCTTGAATGATCACCTATCAAACGTCACTTGGAATCAGCTATTACCAAAGGTCGATAGGCCTCGAGTACTACACGGGCCTAAAATTCTGTTGCCAACAGCTACGAAACCTTTAAATAATTAACGAAAAGCCTATACACAAACGTAAAAATCTACAGTAAAGAAAATGCTTGCGGCAACTGAAACAACAGATAAAAATATATGAAAATGAATATCTGATAAGCTTGACTCGACATTCACCTGCATTTTCAGTAAAGAGAAGCATGTTGGAAACGGGCATTTTTAATATCATAAAATAAAACATGCGCTCGTATGTAATCATTAAAGCCGACACACAGATACTTCACACAGATAACTTCACAGATACTTTTTAATATTACGCGCTGGTAATCATTTAAAATCCCGTCGTTTTTGATTCTTCTCCGATTATGTAATTCGTATCGTACATGCAAAAGCCAGTTCGAAAAAACTGCTGATTCGTTCTTTACCAGGGACGTTCTAGTTGTGGCCAAGTTTACCCTATGCGGTCCCATTCCCGAATAATCGAATCATTGGGAACGACCAAACGGACACAAAACAGGTTTGCTGAATTACTCGTTCAAGTGTGAAGGAAATGTATATTAAGACTGCGATGGACGGAGTGTCATATTTTTTTTTGCAGTAAGATGGCGCACTAGCTCGATACCGCGATTTGGTACAAAACTGGTTTTCCGAAAACGTAACCCTCTCCCTAAACAAGGATTTCTGGACGACTCACACGTTGAACAGTTTTGAGAAACACGTCTCCTTAATTTCGATAAAATTTAAAGAAGATTATGAAGCCAGTGATGGTCATCTAGAATTAAGTCTAGAATCCAGAATTTGTCGGAAACGCCTTCGAACTAATGTCGATTTGTCAAGATTTAGCTTCTACATTCAATATAATCACTGACTAAACAGGGATTCGCGACTGCACTTTGACGTATACGCAATTCTAAAAACTGGACCAATAAAAGTAAACCTTTTACAAACGGGTGGTCGAACGTTCTGGCGACTCAAAAGGCTTATGGCACCTGTATTTACGATGAACCATTTTTTGTTACTTACTTAGAACGGGCAATGGTTCTGAAGAATATACTTCATTCATGGCAAAAAAGATGCATCTCTGCCAGAACAGTTTTGCAGCTTGAAGCTCACTTTTTTGTCTAACATCAGTTAAGTCAACTTCCCGTGAACTTTAGCTATTCTTAAATTTCGCAGAAACCATCTTCAGAAAGATAGCTTGAGTTACAACCAAAACGTACGTATTCCAAAGGCGATTTGACGTCTATTGACTGTAAGGTCGGACATATAAAGCAGCGATATGGGCTGTTAACCGCTAATTGTGAAAGCGTGGCAGTATAGGTAAGGCAATCTATGAATGAGAAAGTAGAGGTCAATTTTGTCCTCAGTCGATTAAACGAGCCAATAATTCATAAGACGCGTAGTTCTTTTTTATTCTGCCAATAGTTACATCATTTTAGTTTGAATCATACATATTATATTTGTGACCATGTGACACGTCCAAACGCTATGTCCTATATTCTTATGTGCCACTAGAAGATAGATATTGCCTAAGCTATTAGTTTGAATTAGTTCTATGAACCTGACTGGTTTGTCGGCTGAGTTAAAAATCGCTGGAAGGTTCGATCAGGTGTGGTCGTCCGATTACCCTATGGCGCATAGGTAGAATCAGCATGGAGTGTATGTGGATTACCTCAGAAATTTCTACAGTCTGGACAGCGCCGTTATATCATCGAGTCATCTTCGTTACTTCGTACAGTCGTTTTTTCTGAAACCGAAAGCACTAATCGATTCCTTTATTTTAATCAGAATGAATGTTTTTTTTTGCCAGAACGCTCCACAAATTAGGCAGGAATACATCCACCTTAATATTGAGGGTAAGTGAATGAGTTTAATCCTTTATGGGGTGCAACTTCCAGTACAGCCACAAAGTTTCCGCTAAATCAAGTCACCTAAAAAGAGCAAGGCATAGAGATTAGCTTGATCTCGGTCTGCACCTTGCGTCGACTCAAGGGCGATTACCCTTCGAAGAGATACCTTCCACTTATTGTCAGAGATTAACGACGTTAATGTCTTTTATTCCTTGAATTCGGCTCGCTCTTGCCGTGTCGTTTCATATTTTGCCCGCTGTCGTCTGCCGGCAACGCCTCTCGCTTTCGAGTCGGCGATAATGAAGCGGGAACAGCATTTAGCTCCGAATCATCTTGCTCCTCCCAGTTGGCGACTACGTTGGCGCATTGGATAGCCACATGTCTAGTGCAAGTTCCTCGTTATGGTGCACAACGACCCCATGTCAGTCAGTTCGCGCAGTTATCTGATCGGATCCAAAATCCTTAATGGTGGCATAAGGCAAAAGTTGAGATTATGTCTAAAAACGAAGGACGATTATGAGGACAAGACTGTGTCGGTTCGACGAGCAACGAGCTTCTCATAACAGCAGACGCAGTTACGACATATGGGCGTACAGAGGTACTTGCTCTTGCAAAAGGCGTGGCTATTGAGGAACCAAGCGGAATAAGGGTGAAAAGATCTACTGGCATGTTGGGCACCAGATGAGAATTGAGTCCACACACGGGGAAGAAATGAAGCCGGCCAACCGGCGTGAGAGAAAACTTTAGACGGTATAGACCGTACGACAGATCATTACATATAGATGAAGAAAAAAATACGTGACAATGAATGGACCTAGCTAGTCATCCATGCATCCTGGCTGCTTTAATGGGATCTTTGATACTGGGTGGGGTTATGTGCCATACGCTGTTCTAATCATTAGAAAACCTCTGCTATAGAGACTATGGTAAGTGTGAACAGCATATTTGACGACAACGAGATGTAAAATAGGGACGTTAAATAGAAGTATATCCCGAATTTAATTAAATATTGACCCTGTAGCGGCATCGATTTCACGTTGAAATAAAGTATCGGTGATATCATTTTCAATAGGGATCCACTTGAGTTGATTCCTATAAAGTTGCGAAAGTCATAGCAGTAATTCGCTCAATTATGGGTAGCCAAATACATACTACTTCAAGGCACATTCGACACGCCTCGATAAAAACCTTTCGAAGAAGAATCAAGCCTATGCTTTGCCTTGCTCTCCATAGATTACCAGAGTTTCAAATATGAATATCTAAACATCTCTTAATACAGATAGTGTATAACGTAGAGTAAGGCTTTTTGTTTAGTTTGCATCAAGAATTTTCAATACAATGTAGGGAAGTCATTGAATAGAGGCTTAAATTCTGTCCGTGCATTATTACTAATCTTGGGCTACAATAGCCTATGTGGTATGATGGTACCAGTTCGTACGTTAACTGATATATATATCTGTTACTCCTGTTGGTACTGATGAAAGAAAACGCGGCTTTTTATACGGTGACAGTATAAAAATATGTTATTCATTATCATAATTGCCATTATCATTTCCATTATCACCATTTAAAAGTCTTGTTCGACCCACATACACATGCAAGCACGCTCAGTGTATTGTTATATTCATGATCGCGAGCTACGTACAATCATCAGACCAGTGTCTTTTAATTCCTTCATTAATATCAAATCACGACAGGATGGAAACAGCAGGCTGCATTTTCCCATCTTGCATTTTTCCCTTTAAACAGACAAAAAAGCTCAGGCTACAAACTTTATTCGATCCAATCTGAGTATTATCGTTATTAATTGTTGCTTCTGCCGCATGTTCTCCCTCTTATTGCAAAAATTGGATAAATGTATGACGAGTCAATTCATCAGTCAGCTAAAACAATGCATACAGGTGAGCTGTGTTGAATTTCTGCTGTCTGTTGTCACTAGAATTGTACCATTTATATTTTCATTAAATATAAAAAATGCTCTCTCGTAGTCGTTACTATATCATTCTGTCAGGACAGTATTTGCTGTTGCTACTATTTGTCGTAATCTCCAACACGTATTTACACATACAATAGTTAGTTACATAGATTCGCGCATACTGAAACAAACCTCAAACATCCACACAAAAATGTACACATCCGACACGAGTCTGGCTCCCGCTTTGTTGGCTACGCGTCCCCACCTGATATTTTCAGCTTTATATATCTCTCCCGCTGCTATCATGATCACAGATCTGTAGGAAAGCTAGGCGGACAGAGCCTAGACCCCCTGGACAGTATCGGGACTCGTCAGCAGTCCTCGGGCCTTCGGATATAACACTGTCAGCATTGAAAAATGTCGTGTTCATCTAACCCAACCCAATTATTCGTCGATCCTTTCCTCTGCGGCATCGAGCTAAAATTGCCGGGTCCAAATTGTTACAGTAATCAACGACTACCAACGGAAATAGCTATAACCGAACTTACGTTTGTGTACATTTGTTAAGTCGTCCATTTTTGTTAGTTATCCGAAATATTTATGTTCATTGTGTAGTTTGTGTAGCGTTAATATGTGTTACACATCATGGGTTTATTCGTCATCATCTGCTAAGTCGTTACATTAAATGTTCATTTTCTACCCAGACATCTGTCTCGGCGGTGAAGAAGGACACTAGTTGTGCAATCAGGCCCAATTGGATAAAAGTACCAGTAGATGAAAATAAACAATCCACCAGTTGATTTCGTATCCTAGTTAACGGACAATAACACATGAAATAGTAAAAGGTAATGTCGAAAACAGAAGCGACAAAAAACAATAGATCTCGATCTAGGTTTACTATAGGACTATTGGCAAATTATATTGATCATGAATTTAGAAATCGGATTCATGGAAAAACAGAAGCAGATTTGGATACAAGATGAACTGCTAATAGTATCTAGAGTTAGAAAGATAGTAAAAAAATGAAAAATATATTTTTTTCAAAGGAGTAACACAAGAGACAATAGGAACTTATAGAATAGATATAGCTTATGCATTATTGATATATTTAACACAGCCGTCGTGATCCCTATATGTATTCGACTCATAATGATTTTCATTAATCATCCCAAGGTACTTGGGCGTCTGGTACCCTATCGCAATTGAGCTGACTGTCTGACGTGGTGTCACGTAAAATCTGGCTGAAGCTGTCTGCAACATAGTTTGGAGTCTTCTTGTCTTCACTTTTCACTTACTGCCACTCGCCCGCTATATCTCCCCCGGTAGTTCATCGTCACCCTTCAGCATACGTCCAACAGACACCGATCTCGTTTATGATCGTCACTGATTAGCTAAATGACAACCTTAAATTTTTTAATTCGATTCGCTTTCTAATACGATTTTCGTTAGCGAATGTCCGTGTACTTTTGCCGAAAACTACTCTTACTTAACTTCAACAAGTACCTCACCACTTATCATCGGTTATGTCATCTGGCACAAATATTTCCTCTATGCACCTCTGATTTTCTATCGTTTATTAATACTTTTTTCTGTAAGAAATTATATAACGCTTTCATCACGAATATATCTTTATTGCATCATATGCATTACATGCTGGTTGCAGTGTTTTTTCATGAATACTATTCAAAAACCCTTCGCTTCACATGTGACATATTTGGCAAACATACTCGTTCTGCAAATA
Source organism: Varroa destructor (assembly GCF_002443255.2). Lineage (NCBI taxonomy): Eukaryota > Metazoa > Arthropoda > Arachnida > Mesostigmata > Varroidae > Varroa > Varroa destructor. The sequence goes on from NW_019211455.1 coordinate 8,647,325, forward strand.
CAGCAGTTTCCTAGGCCTACTACCTGTGACAACATATTTCATACAAACGCTCATTCAAGGCTCACAACGACCATGACGAGGGAACCTAGTACTCTCAAAACCCATTCATTATAGTACACCACGATAGTGTTCTAACAGGATGCCCACTTCCATATATGCTCTTTTACTGTTTTTCTTGCGTGCGCTTTTGTTATGGCCTCTCTCTCTCTCTCTCTTTTTCCCTCTCTCCTGCCTTCCTCTACGCCAATATTGTGTGCTTTCAATCTGTTATATTTCTATATATCTGCACGAGGGAATGTGGTATATGTATATAATTATATATTTTGCTTATTGCGGTGGTTGCTGAGTTGGTCACGCGCACTGGCGTTGGTGGATGATGTTTTCGTTATGAAAGCTCCGCGTAAATGTCGAGAAAAAAAACGCGCCACGCATTAGAGTGCACGTTCCATTATTATCATCAACCCATACAATACACCCATCCATTTACCGTACATACATAGTTTTCCCCTGCGTCATGATAATGGATGGCGTGCGTGTCTCGTTAACCTGGTGTGAAATTATTGCGATATATACACGATACTACACTTCTACGGCCTTAACAGAAATGTCACAGTGTCAGTGTGCATATGAGAATTCTGGGCAGAATAGGTGCGTCAGGTTTGCTTGAGATGGTGCGTGCGTCTTACCTGAGCTCTACCTCACCCTAGCAAGTCCTATTGGGGCAAACATTAGCCCCACAAAGGACACTGGCACCTGCTGCACCTTCATATTGTATAATATTATTATTATTAATAGTTACACTGCCAACATATCATGGACATGTCGTTTCTGCAAAGCAGTAAAAGTGACAATTGAAGATATAATATGATATTAAAAGGTAGCGCTAAACAATAGAGCCGTTTATAACGGCTGCATCACTACTTCTAGACTGTGGTGTGTAGACTGCGGCATTACGTTAAATAATAACAGTAGCCCGTTGTGGTAACTGCGATGAATAGAAATCATTGAAAATGTAGTTCGTGCTCATTTCAGCTGACTTCGAACGCGGCATCGATTGTCGTTCGATGTTGGCGAAATGTCTTGAGAATCCGTCGGCGTAGTTTGTTCATGTTTTCCACAACGAGAGTATTCCATGGCTCGAGTGCGTACGCCACGGTGTAGTGATCGAATGCCGTAGAGTAGTCGCCCTAATGACAATGAAAATTTATGGAAAAAAGGCATCGATTAAGACAAAGTGAACTGAAAAAAATTCGATTACGTCGCAATATGTCAGCAGTCACAGCTATCTTAGTATACGTAAAACAAGCTGGGTCTGGCTTTGATTAGTATTTAAAAGTTTACATCGTCGATTAGCCTTACTTGTAAATGTCGGATCACTCCAAGATTAATATGCGCGTGAGCTAAATCCGGCTGCATCCTGATTGCTTCCATGTAACACTGTAAATATAATCAATGAAAATGCTAAGGTCAGGCAATCAGGGAAGTTATTATATCGATACTATGACATTAGCCTTTTTCAGGGGCAAAAACAGGTACGTGTAAGTCAAAGTTATCATGCCAAAATGAGGGGAGGACTTTTCCACAACCATTAGATAGACAATTCCAGAACTCAGTTTTACTTGCCTCAGCGGATCGGTTAAGGTGACTGAGATCCTTAAGGATATCCCCGTAATCCGTATAAAGTGGCGCACATTCTCGGCCTGCGTCTGGTGGGCAAAGCTGGATGGCTTTACGAATCCATTCGGCTGCATCAGCGCTACGATTAGTGTAGCTGTACAGTAACGCCATTTGACGCAGGCCGTCCCGCCAGGGCAAGCCTTTGCTCTGTTCTAAAGCTTCGAAAAGAATTCGCTCCGAGGTGGACGCATCACCTTGTGATAGCAGCATTTGCGACTACAACACGATAAAACAAACATGGAGAGAGAACGTACCTTAGTCTTTCTTTTGCGGATATTTCGTTTTCCACGTTTCGTATCACACTTATCTGAAACTCCGACTCACTTTTCAATTGAGAATTGATCGCACGCGACCGGCAAAACTTGGAAGTTGAGTTCTTTTTTTTTTTATATTTTTCTTTGCATATTTAGATTGACGTACACACTAGAGTGGAGTAAACATCCATCATTTATTTCGTGATTTTGGTTCGTTTTGTTGAAGGCTCAAAGTAAGAGTGAGGTATGCTTAACTGATGACAACAAGTTCGTTCGGCCGTCGCTATCACCGCACTCTTCCAGTCATCTGTCAGCGGCGCTCAAAATCATCGGCGGCTGCATGTTCTGCATAGGGAAGCCCCTTACATTGGCGGTACCTTATCAAATCAACGAGCTCAATACGCACTGCCCGTAAGAACTCAGTGAGTTAGCGGCTGGCCGATAGCTAACAAGGAATCACACTAAATCATCTTTCCTAGTCTAGCTTCGCCTAAACCTGAGCCAGTTTTTCTCCGTCGGCGGTCCTTAGACTTCTCTTTGAACGGAGGGACATACGGCATTCCGGCTTCTTGGCTGTAGAAGAAGTATCCGACTGGAGCAGCTGGGGGAATTCACTGATACTAACAAAAAATATTCCCCGCTGACTCTTACTTCTCTATCTAGTTTCCACTGCTAGAAGTAGACCAAAGAATCACTTCCTGGACTGGATGGAACTTCGGGAAAAGAAAACTCAGCAAATACGTGTGTCGCTGTTTGTTGGTCTTCTGCTATGTCAAGTCACCGCCAAAAGCCCTTGAATTGAGTGGGGTTTTAGGGATTCGAGTGATCCCGATTGAAATATCGTTCATCCAAGATATTCAACATTGCCGTGGGCCTACTTCTATTTCGACCCTACCCTATACTCCTATATCTATCCAGTCGGTATCGGGCTTGGTGAATGCAGGTCGATGTCGGAACCCCGGTTTCACGCGTTTTTGTCAGTTACACACTAAATCTATATCCCGGTAGCAAGGTAATAGCGACGATGGCGCCAGCGGCAGTCCTTTATTGAGTGGATAGGCAGTAACAACTTAAAAAGGTATGACGATGACAAAGAGGTGGATACGCACGAGTGCATGTACAATTATTCGCCCGCAATTTTCTTCGTTTAATGATCTTGAACAATATCTCGGCCAATGAAAAGCCAATGGTGATAAGGCAAGGCATTTATTCCTGGTACATATACAATACCATCCAGCTAGCTGTATAGGTTTGAAATGCTTATTGATACTAGTGGCAGACAAGTGATCTCTCTTTAACCGAAGTTATCTTAAAGCTACTATGTATGCAGCATCTACATGTGTTCTTAAGAAAACACAAATTCTTTTCTGTGAGATTAATTGGGAAAAAATATACGAATAAAGTCAAAGAATACATAATGAAGTTTGAGTACTGCGTTGCCGGAATACATTGGTGCCCAGCTCACAAGCCTCTAAGACAAATTCTCTATTTCGATCATCAGTTAGGGCTTTATGATTGCTTTCAAACTATTTGAGTTGCTAATGTCGGCCTTTACTGCTCAGGTAGATTTGACCAGCGTGAATATCTTTTTACTTCAGCCCGTTTTACTTTTCGAAAACAGTGCCACAGGTCGTCACTGAAAATGATCCTAACGCATATATTAAACAATCTATGTCCGTCCGCCATGCCCCATCAATCACCAACTGAGCTTCGATCCTGCTCGGTATACTCACGTAGTGCAGTTGGCTCTCGCGATGATGAGGATGCTTTTTTAGGATTTGTGTGAAGAGCTCTTCTGCCTCGCGAAAGCGCTCCGCTTTGGCATAAAGAACGGCCAGCTGGTCCATGACGCTCACATCCTCGGCATTCAACGACAAGGCTCTGAAAAATATTATCAGTGAGGTTACTATAACGCGTTATGACTTTTCTAATGAACCTGGAAAGGAACACGGGTGACGTGGACCGCTTAGCATTCCTTTTGGAGATTCTCCTTAAAAAATGACTATTCGGAGTAAGTGATAAACCCCTTTCAAACAATATTGGTTCGGTGGTACGTGGAGTCATTTAGTCGGCAGTGCTATTGCGCACTTTTGCTATTCACTAAACACGCCAAGGGAACAGTAGTCTACTCTGTATACCTTTAGCAGTAGAGTAAGGGTCAGAATCAGCTTGGGTAAAGGGGTTCTTGTAAGCTGTCATACCGTACCCTTCCAAAGCAAGGAACTTCAGTCAAAAAGAACAACCAATTAAGTTCTACTTAGTTCGTCAATTGCAGAAAGATTTTGATAATTTCATTATAAGAGCATCCGTCTGAACTACCTGCAGTACAGTGGTTCAACTTCCTATTTTACGAACAGAATCAACTTCTTAATGAATTCCTCAACTGATAAATTAATTTTCTTAGAATATAGGTAATAAAGTACAGTCTATTAACACCAACCCTACTAATGGCCAAGTTCACATAATCAACTTCTATCATGGCGCTCGTCAACTATACCCCACACAAAATCTACACTCAATTATAGAGATAATATCCTTCTCAAAGACTGGTCATTTTGGCCGGGCACTATGGAAATAAGTGTACCAGGGGTTTCGTTAGGTTAACGAATTATTAATGAATATGTTCTGTCTATAATGTCTAGTTTCTTCTCTTGTTTCGCTTGGATATATTTACTTCTTCCCAATTGTCTTCCTTCTTATCGGTTATCATGTTTCGCATCATATTAGATTGGTTATTGCCAATCGTGTCCTGACACCATGTAGCAGAGCTCAGCTTCCCTGCCTCTTTATCCCACCTATTATATGGTACTCGGCGAGCTCTTTCGTCCTTATTAGCAAGCAACGCTGTTAACCCTAATGTGGTAGACCGGTTATCTCACCGTTGGGAGACAGCGTCGAAGGCTCAGCAAATAGTAGGAAGGCGAACCAGGACGTTACGGGCAACGTGTAAAGGATATAGTGGAACAATTGAGGTTTGCGGCAAGAGGTATGAGAGAAACCACACGACGAAAACGCATCGCCGTTTAGCGTGACAGGCCTCTTTGCTAACATCTATTTGGTAACACAAGCTCCCCGCAGGGACACCGCAGATGGACGGAGCGGCCATTACGGTCACCACAATTGACGCTCAGATTAATTCAACCCTGCCACCCTTCGCCTCGTTCTGGAGAGTGTCGCTCTGTCAGAGTTCACCTTTGCACAATTTCACTATGTCAGTGAATGAGACTAACAACATCCATTGTTCTGCCTAGGCAAACCATGGTTAACGGTACCCCTTTGCATATTATATGTGCTGTATAGACAAATTGTTTTACTATCGATATAGGCTTGTCTCCCGCGCATTGCTACAATAATCGACTGCGGTATACGTAAATCACATATCACTGCTTTAGCGATTTCTCTAAATTCCTTTTCGTTATAAAGTGCCACGCTTTCCGGTTCTAGGTAAGGGTGGCAAATGTCTATAGCAGCTTCAGTTTGCGAGCAGTTGAGTACGTGTCGATATACGGACGCACCCAACATTTGGGCAATTGTGTCTGTAATGCGTATTAAGATTTCTTCGGTTAGTCACAATAGCATTAAAGTTCCACCAAATCGCAAATTTAAGAGAGCAATTTAATTTAAGAAACCAATAACTACGCAGTTATGGTTGAAACTTCTGCTTATGTTGTTTCCATAATCACTTCAGCATCTTACCATCGCGATTTAGAAAAATCGATTCAAAATAAGCAACGTATTGACAGGACAAGGTTTCACTGATGCATTACTGAGATTGTAGCATGTTCACTTGCCGTCGACTTCCTTTCCTTCTTATTCGTGGTTTCGTTGCACAGCCGAAACCGTTACAGAGGACGAGCAGACGACACTCGATATCGACATTGGTGGTGTGGCGCACAAAATTAAACAACTAACTAACCAGCCATCGCCGCCGCCGACCAGCGTGCGAAAGGAGTAGCTAGTTTTCTGCTACTTAATTATTTTGACTCGGCGTCCCTGCTATTGGTCTTTTGTTCTCCATTCTTGGCGCTCCGTTCTTGTTAGCGCCTGCGACGTCGGCGTATTATTGTATCTTATTCATTATTTGCCCTTAGTCGTTCGTTCCCGTTGTTTCCTCTCCCGTCCTGTCCCATTGAGCAAGCCAGGGGTATAACAATAGCCAATCAGCAACACTCAGGCAACGTTAACGGGACCGAGAAACCGGCAACAGAGTTACGGCGAGCGCGCGCATAGAAAAGAGGAAATTAGAAGGATGGATCTAATGAAAAGGGAAACGGACTCCTGCGTTGTTTGTTGACGTAGGACTGGGGCAGTACTTCCGCCGGTGAAAGGTGGAATAAGACGGGGTTTCTTCAGGTGGCGGCAACGGCAGGAACAGCAGCATGAATTACCTGAATCACTTGTTAATAATTACCTACTTTGGCTTTCATGCCGCTATTCCACTTGTTCTCTGGTTCTGTTCCTTCTTCTTGCCAGTTCGCTTTCTCTCCTCCCGTCGGTGAGTTCTCGACGCTTTGCGAAAGAAAGGCACGCGGCGGCTGATCCTCTAGTGTTCCGCTAGTGAAGAGTTGTGGCGTGGAGGCTGCGAACTGGAATCCCAGAATGCCTGGGGCACGCCCGGAGCATTCGTATCACCGCTACCTTTACCTCCGCGCAATAACAGGAACGAGCTGTCGCAGTTACATTTACTTGTAATTGAATCCTGTTGCACGACGTGTAGTTAGCTCAGTCAGCCAAAACTAAGTAAGTCAGATCAGCTCAAAGCAGTTAAAATACCAGTACTGAGTGCAGATCAAAGAGTTAGAAGGTGGTCAGACCTGTGATGTGGAAGAGGGGAAGTTAAAGGTAAAGATTGTTGGCTCGGCTTTTCAAGCAGGGTTTCGTTATTTCGGGATGGAAGTTTAGAGGGTGACTGGTTAGATGCAGGAAGGTAAATGAGACCCAGGAAATGTCCCATGTATAGATGCACCTCTCATGTTGTTAGCTGTAACCGGGTAGAAGTGCGTCGGTTGTGATGTCAGGACACAAAGAGTGACAGAAAATTCTTGCCAGGGGTTTTGTTTCTAGACAAGCTGTTCATCTTGCTCCGCGACGAACCGAACCGAAAGGCATGATAACAGTCATACTGGTTGGGATTGGTAGATGATTAATACGGTTAGAGAGAGAGAGAAAAATAGCTACGCTTTCTAAGTGAAATAGTATCGCAAAACGTAGCAGTTAAAATGCATGTTATTGAAAATACAGGAAGAAACTAAAAATAGGTCGATCGATGTATTGGCATGATTCTTTTCGTTAAAATGGGGGAGTGTAGCTTCTACAGAGCTAATTTACACCGTGTCAGGCGTAAAAAAATGTTTCCAAGATGCACGACACGTATTGAAATTTTTAGCAAATACGCCGAATGTGGGCAAATCGAAGCAAAAGGTTGTTGAATGTGATCGCCGTAATATAACTGGTAGCTTTGAGAAAAACATTTGTAATGTCTTTTAGCTTCCTCAGTTATCGCACTATCTAAGCCCACAGTGCAACGCCGCGATATGAGAGTATATTCTTGTGGTCGGCTTCTGATTGAGTTGAGAACGAAAATAAACGTGGAACTATCCCAATTTGCGGCCGCTTTTCGATTTTTTTTTTGCCTATTTTTAATGCGGCTTTCATCATTTTCCATCACTACCATCACACGCCTGGCTACGCGTCCAAATTTAGACAAACTTGTGGGCTTTTTGCCATAGCGTATGACTATCCATTCATCTCTATTAATAAAAAAAACATTAGTTTTCTCTAAAATAAAACGAGTTCGATATTGTAAGAAAAAAAACTGTATCATTTTCGGACTTCAAGTGAGAAACAACAGCTATTATCGAATCATCGCGCGCTGGACCAACTCGCACAAAAATAGAAGGCTTCCTTGCTCATAATCGACGGTTTACGTTATTCGCAATACGTTTGAAGAATCTGACAAGGACCTTTATTAAAAAAGTGATAGGATTTTACTCAAAAGGACTTAAAAATTAATTAAAATCACTCATAAAGCCATGTTTGATAGAATTAGTTTTTTGATACAGAAGTAAATGGCCGTTTCAGAACGAAGCATATCAATTGCCAATTTGGTCGTCTTTCTATACATTTGATATTTTCTACGCGTTACCATATGTACGGCACCTAATCAAAAGCTTTTTATACCTAGACTAGTTTGTAAGATCACTTTCAAGTAAATACAGATATCTTAATGAAATTTTCTCACATGTGCTAAAAATGTTATTTGCGACGGTCATATTTTTTCAATATATGGCCACCATTAACCACTATCATAGCTTCAATTCGCGTCCCAAATCGCGCCCAAACAGGCTCGTTTCAAATGTTCCTTTTGTAAATCTGCGAAAGCCTTCTTGGTAGCCGAACCTTGTGAAACTCTTGCTCAATAGCGCTCCATATGTTAGTAATACAACGGGTTAATATCTGGGCAATCCCGAAACGCAGTCGTGTTTACTTGGGTTAATCGGCTCGTATGAGATTGTGTACAGTTTAGTTCAAAGACGTATGGCCTTTTCTGAGAAAGGCTATGCACAGCCGTCACTGGACGCCACATTCGGAAAACTAACTGTGTCTGAAAATTTACTCCTACCAGCAATCATATCAATAAACGTATCCTCTGGATCGACAGAAAACTGTTTGACTATTACGGCCTATGACATCTGCCTCAGGTCCTCGTAATCCGTGACCATATACACTCACTCACATCGAATCTCTCGATCGAAACAAAGAGATCACTGGAAACCCACTTTTAAATGGCAGCAATTGAGATTGGAGTTTAAAAACAACCAAAAGGCTATTTGTTGTGAACTTTGCAGTGTTATGCTGAAATCTGCTCCCGCACCTTCGGCAGCCATGTACTTATCTACAACGTGGCGGACAGGGTCTTTTTTTGCTTAACTCTGAGCCAAATAATCGGACTGACCAATTGTTCTCAAAAGGCAATCTTTAGTAAATTCGTTGCCGACCCAACAGCTCTCTTAGACGGGATGTTGTTGGATTCTAAGCCTTACCATTTCCCCTGTGTCCACCTAGTTTGATCGCTAATTCATATTGGCGTATAGACACAACTTTTCGCCGCCGGTGACAAAGCGTCTGTGCAAAAGTCGGGCATTATAGCCACGTGACGCTCGATACCAGACGAAATACTAAGCTGCCGTATTAAGTCGTAATGGCTTGTTATATCTAACGAGTTCATGAGATCCCAACTATGTGTATTTCTGTTATATTTTTCAAACAAGATTGTTCATGAAGATTCATACATGTTTTCCTGTCGGCGCATGAATTATCCGCTAATCCACTACCAGTCACTTTAGTGGCATGGCCCGACGACGTTTCTTTACAAAAAAGTATTATTACATCTTCTGTTAGCACCGAACCCAAGGCTACCGGTCCGCAGTTCTTTATACGATATGCCCCATCCCCACCCATATCTTCGATTCTTTTCCCATAAAGGCCATCGCCATCATCAATAGCTCCGTGCACACTCACCTATATTCACAAGGGACAGAAGTGACTCTTTCAGCACGCTTTTGCTTTTCCTAGTTACCGTCTTTCGTTTCTATTAAGCAACACAACGGAGCTTGTAGTACACGACAGTTTCAGGCAGCTTCGTCCTCCTAAAGGCGCCACTAGAGAAGGCCGTCATCGGCCTTCATAACCCAAGCTTCTCCCACCCTCGGCCTGGCCCACTGTGTCGGTGACCGTTAGGCCTGGTAGATATTTCGGTTGTGGGCTGCAACAGCACTACCGCAGAGGGACGTTTTGCGACGGGAGGTTGACCAACCTTGCATAGGTACGCAAAGCTACGTTCTAGAAAATGTTCTGTTGATCCTGCTACTTTATTTTTCTCGATGCCCAGCGAAGGTCTGCTATCCAGGTTTTGCAAAGCTACCAATATGCAGAAGTTATCACTGGATATGGGTAGAAGACATGAAAGCACAGTAGTTCGAGGAGACAGTGATCAGTGTGATATGGCGAAGGTTGTGCTGGCAGTGTGGAATGTTGCGACACACTTGAAAGTGATGCAAAGGACTACTGCGCCTTCCGGTTAGCCGATGATAGATGATGTCACTAGCACTCTTCCTTTATTTCATCTTGAGTCGCGTCTCTCCTAAGCTACAGAGCTTTTGCTTGTTTCGCTACTGCTGTTGAAGCCTTTGCCGTTGCAACTGCCCAGACCGTTGTTCGCGAGCCTTGTCGCCGCTTGTCGTTGTAATTAAGTTATGGCCCTCTGGAGGCAACACGAGCGACAGCACTCGTTGCTGATACTGAACTGTGGAACGCGCGAAAGGTAGAAGGTGGGAAATATACAGGGGGAAAGAGCGAGATACATATACACATATATGTAAACAATACGTACGAACCTGTGTTTGCACCAGATAGGGACCCTTACTCAGTAGCCCAAACGCAGCGTCTTCAATCTTCCTAAGAATAATGGTTCGTATCGTATCGTATCTATATGGTCGAAATTCAATGGCATGAATGACATTCGTCTCCGACTGCAAGAATATCGCAACGCATACGCTGTAAAGTGAGGGGTCAATTATTCGTAAACAACTTGACACTAGAGTGCTGAAAAGTTCGGTCCAAAGTCCACAACCCAAATTAGTGCGAGCTGACAAAATTAATACTTGAAAGTAGTGACCTTGATCATGGTAAGTTAACAGGTATGCAAAACACCCGTTATCTAGAGACCAAGGGCTTTTTTTGCACCATTGAGTATATCAATTTGGTAATTTTTGTTTCACAGATAATAAATAAGTGATAGTACATACGGTTGTAGCCTGCTACAATCAAAGCGCATATCGTGAATGACAAACGAAAAACACAACGTCAATTATTTTAAAATAATTGTTTGAGGCACCCACCCCTGTGGCGTGCTAAGTCTCGAATGGCCGTCTAAGATGACCTCCTTCTGTACTTCCTATAACCATCAAGCATGGAACTACCACTATTCGAATATGACGACGGTCTTATTGAGCAACCTGTTCCAACGATAAAATGTTACACAGCCAGCTTTTACCATCTAACGGGTTTAACTGAGCGGTCTTTTTACGATTGGGAAAACGGACAGTTCTACAGCCCGGAGTCTCCTCTAGGTTTGACAGAAACGTACGTTTGTGCTGGACACTAGCGTTGATTAGGACTTAGACTTGAAGCCCGTAAAATGATGTACAACCAACATTTGACCAACTGAAGCAGAATGGCCCTTATAGCTCTCCCTTAGCAAATACGCCAGCAGACCGCTGGTAATTGATGACGCCTGCGGCTACCCGTTACCTCGCTTTACCTGCCAGCCTCACTGCAAAGCCACGCAAAGTTGGTAGTGAACTGTTTAGGCACTGCAGATATCATAGTTGCTTTGTCAGAGAGAAAGAGAGTTGAGATATTGACAGAACTCTCTAATGATTGTACCATAGGCTTGGCAGGCCGCTGACAGCACGGCCCAGATTTCAAGCCAGTAGGTTTCGTATGCTGAGCACCACATCACCCGGACGTAGCCTACAGGTAACAGCATCACATCCAGTCCTTTCTCAGACAACACTGCCGCATTATAACACGTGCGGTTTGAAGAGCGCGCGAGAATCAAAAATGGAAAAGAACTACAAGGGTGCAAGGTTAGAACCCTCTGGCGCTCTGTTAAAGACAGATCAAAAAAGCATAACAGCCTGATCATTATAGCCAGGCTTTTAGACAAAAACTTTGCGATGATGGCTTCGGATGTTAATTATATATTAAGATACAGAATATAATGGAGCTTGATCTTTTCTACAAGGCGAGGTAAAATGACCAATCAATGTAAATGTCTTTTTTTCGATGTTAGCACACTGATGAAAAGTGCATAAAAATATGCGGTTCGTTTTGGGACTTGAAGGGAGACGAATTCTGCTTTCGTATTTATTAAAGGATGGGTAGATATTACTATCTGGTTATATTAGAAGAAACTTTTCTGCGAATAGATTACTCGGCGGAACGATCACAGGACGATATAAATGCTATATATTCGTATTTAAACCAAAGGTCGTTAGTTGGAAACGTTAGACTTAACAAAAAAATGAACCTCGACCTTACAATTTTAGAAAGGATTGGCCGTATATCAACCTCTTGCAACAGCGCCAGTAGCTTTCAGACGAATCGCTCGTTTCCGTTGCGGCCCAACCAACAGCGAGAATGAAACCCATCGGAGTCGCTTCTACATCGCGTTTCCTTAAGGAAATAGTTGCCCTTAATATAGTCGTTTTGAGGCAAACAACCCAATGAAAAACTGTAGTAGCTTCTTTTCCTTTCCCGACGGCTTTCCTGTTAGACGTAACTTCATTTTATCCCACAGTACTGTTAATTTAGGGTCAACTCGTCAAATACGGTTACCATTCATTAAGCTTCTAGAGCTCACATGATATAATTTCTGAGATTTTACTAACTAAATACACATTTAACGTCTTAAATCATAATAACAACTCTCTTGTATCGCTTTTTCTTTGATTTTTTTTTATATATAGGAAAAAGGTGATCAAAGGCGTCGTAATTGGGCCCTCGCAGTAGTTTGCATAATTATACAGGCCAAACAGTTCAGGTTTGCAAATCTTGTATTTCGAATATTTTACTGTATTACGGGATAGCGCCCCAGAAAAAAATCCAGTAGCATGCATAATCTAGGGATCCCAACGAATGCATTTCAATTCGATGCTGTGGATCCATTCCGAGTTTAAAACAAGCGCAGTATGGCAAATTTATAAATGAATACGATAATATCACGCTCAATAATATCTATCGGGCAGAAAACGCCTAAAAGTAACCTAAACATTACCGGATTCTAAAGTCGAAAATTTCACCTCGCAACGGGTCCTACGCGTCATATAAGATGTATCTCACTGAAGATCCATCGACACCAGGCAAAAAAAATTTGAACCTCCTAACGCGAATGACTCAACGTTCAGATCGTAGACAATCTGAGGTAGTGCTAATCAAGCGCATTATTTTAAATGTTTATGCAAACAACGATGCCGAGACCCAACGGTACTCTCACTCAAGCAAGGCGGCCGCCGATTAGGGACGCTATTGCGGCACTTGAAAGGCGAGACATCAGAAACCAGTCAAGCTTACGGTGTTCGGCTGCCATTCTTCGCGATTATTTTCTCTATCTTATGGTCTTTCGGTTGCCGCTATTAGAGGAAAGCGCAAGCGACCGTAATGTGACGACTGACCCCGACGGCGGCCCTCGCGGCCCTCAGCCTTAAGGGTTTGACTCGGCCTTTCAATATCGGTCGGCGTAATACGGTCACACCGTAACCAGGTAGGCAGGCGTCTCGAGCATGGAAGTCCTTAAGCAGGGAGAGTATAACAGTATCGTCCGGAGTAATACTAGGCCGAATAGAAGAATGGTAACCCTTTAACTAGCACCAAAAGTCTCTAATAAGCGCGTCGACGGACGACAGAGAACTGATCTCGAGAGAGCAGTAGAAATAAAAAAAAAATATAATAGTTGGAAGTGAAAATCAAATAGAATGACCGAGGCAGCGCGGAACAACAATGTCGGCGGCCCATCGAATTTTTAAAATAGAAACCAAGAGCCAGAAAAAGGGAAGCTTACCGTAAACACAACACTGGTAGAAACTCGATCGAAAGCAATTTGGTTAGAACTAAGTAGATGATTGTGCACGGCAGTCTTATAGCCGCGTTCGGTGGGGGCCGTCAATGGGGTTGAGAAGAGCTGAGCTATCTTCTCTAAGAATCAAAAAGAGTACAATACTCACCTTCGATACAGGTCCTCGGCTTCCTGATCAACTTGAAGCTTTTTCATTGTTTCCGCGGCATTGACCATAGCAATCGTATTTGTTGGTTCAAGTGCAATAGCTTCCATGTACTGCTCCGATGCCTCTTGGAGACGACCTGTAATTACACGAAAAGCGAACTCAAATAAGCAGTCGGTTAAATCTGTCTCATCTGTAGGCTGGAATACTGTGGTGTAGATATGGTCTGGTCTAAACGCAGTCCTGGTGCGTAGACTGCATTAACCGTACTTTAATTTTAATTGACACAAATCAGGTGTATAAAGTCAATTATTCCCGCTTACACCAAACTCATTTAAATATCGCGACTTCCCTCCTTAGTGAACGAACTGCCGACGTGAAAATGCTCCCGTCTATTGCGGCACGTTACGATATCGTCCAGTGGTCAACCACCCGTAACATCATTTTTGCCACAATGAGTTTATTGTACGTTTGTTTATGCCTGCGTAATACGTCCTGCGACCAACGACACGCGCTCATGCGGCGCCGATCACACTACCAGCACCTTTTCCAGTATCATATCTACAGTCGTATTTCTAATAGAAAAAAAAAGCTTAGATATACCTGTTCAGATTTACTAATATTATCATAAGTATTTTTACTGTGACCTTCGCCTATACACGGAACTAATATATGGATCAATGTATACCCAACAAATATACCCTTGTGACATTAAATAAATATTCAAATAAGCCTATTTTTCGCACGATAGCTCACGTCTCTGCACTGTGGATTCAGGACCAAACCTGATCTGTCGAAACGCACCGTATCTTCAAGCGTTGACTCAGCGTTCGTTTGCCTGATACCAACTGTGGGCACCTCATTGAGCATTTTCCGCGCTTGTTTCGTGACCATCTTTTCCTCTTTTTGGAACTGCTGGCCGCATTGGCCGAGTATTGGCTTTTCTCTAATACTGCACTCATTCTCGATCATTTGTCGAGTATTAGAACGATCGATGAGTCTATAGCATGCAAGCAAACGGCCGCCCTCTGCCGTACCGCGAGCCGGCCCCGGGGCCGAAGCCGTGGCGGATCCACAGACACAGTCGGCACGAAAGTGAGCAAGAACACGTGAGCAACAAAATGACTGCACGAGCAAAGAAGACATAAGGGCATTTACTGAATGGTTCTCGCTGGTGACTTCCTTTGGCAAATCGTAACCCGGCAGACGACCGCTCTAGCCTGCATCATATCGTACAACACTAGCGATCGCTGGATAGCTGCATACTCTTTTCTACTTAAGCTTCGGAGGCTTGGCAGACGTCGCTAGCGAGATCGCGATCGGGTCCACTTCGCCCCGATTACCAATAAACCCTTCAAGCACCAAGTGCAAGCCTCGGAAAGTCTCTCGCCTCCACGCCACTTTAGAAGCATCTCTCGGCGTCTTTCCATAACTATTTCGCTCTTCCTTGTGCAATATTCATACTCAGCTCGCCGATGCCGCCGTCACCGCCCCAATTGGCAGGGTAAAGCCAGCAGGAGTACGCAGAGTGCCTATCTAGGAAAAAGATAGGCTGCAAGCTGTAAGTAGCAGACGCTCGCTTGCTGAGTCTGCGCGCGCGACCCCCTTCGCTGACCATATCGCGGGTCACCGCTATTACCAAAATGTGTTCTTCGCAAGAGGCAAGAAGCAACAAGCGCTCCAACACTAACCTGCTCCCGGCCTCATTGACAGAGACCGTCTGTACCAATGTGGCGCGTCGGCGGACCAACCTGCGTACGCCCCTCGCTATCGAAAATGCCCGCCTCATTTGTTCACCTCCTGTCCTTAAGGCCACTATCCCAGAGACCTGCGGTCCTGCTGACCCTATCACTATGGCTAACTTCCTCATTTCTCCAACGATGTGCCTCACACGGCTCAAAGAGGGCTGAGCTCGTCGTGGAGCATGCATCGTACAAGAGTCCGACGGCGGATGTAGGACTAGCATAGTCTTGAAATACGGACGGTTTAGGCGATTCAGATATGGTATATAGAGATGTACAGAAATAGTCGACACGCATCTGTTTGTGCAACAGTGGCGTCTTTGCTGCTATTCCTGTCGTAGCTTTACGATTATGACCAACAGTGTAGCTCAGTTGGTAGCACATACGGATTCTGTTATTGTTCTAAGCATAAACACATCGTAGGCTAAAGCGCTATTATCTGCTACGTACTGGATCACCCTAATAAGAAACTGACGACATATATGTACGCTTAATGAAGTGGGTAAATGCAGTTCCATTGTGTTATAAAAGCTGGGTGACGGGGCGGCTTCGTCAGTTCATTGGCTCGTTCGTTTGTTCTCAACATGACGCGGAATGAAGGAAACGATTTAGATGTGTGAGCTAGCTATTTGGTTTTTTGTGTATAAGTACTAGGCGCTTTACTATAATACTAATGCCAACAAATGAGTTTTAAAAAGAAGTTTTGACAAACGTTGTGTTTGTTCGAAAAGAAAGTCCAAACTGCTACACACGAATCTGCTGTTAATAAGAAAAGGGAATAAATCAAAAGGCCAAAATACTTGTCCCGCTGATTCAGCCGGGATAGTAAACGAAATCGTCTTGCGCAACTTAGCTGTTGCCGGTTATTAACTATACTAGAGAATGCTCTTCGTTTCTAACAGACATGTTTGTGCCTTTAAATCAAAGACTAAGAAAAAATTAGAATAGTGAAATTTTCGTTTGAACACATCAACAACTCTTATTCAACACTAAAATTTCTTGCCACATGCCACCTTCAACCTCGTCTTGTTTGCACAAGTTTGGTCCTCAACCGGTTGTTTCAAGAGGAGGGAAAAGGTTCGATGTGCTACTCTTACGAGAATTACCTAAACTGTAGGTATAGAGAGCAGTGCATAAATTTGGCCCATATAGACGCAACGCGCTCGAAAATGTATGGTAGCTACAACCTACGAAAACGTTCGAAAGTCAGATGCTAAGATAAGTCAGGATATCTACGTCAGTAAAAGTTTTTAAATGGTAGCTCCTTGAAAAACACATTAAGCCACTGAGGTGTCCACGATTTCAATGTCAATATTTTTATGCAATCAGATATGTTAGAACTATTCCATTCATCTTAAGAAAGCTGGATCTAAAGATGATCGATTATTTCATATCAAGCTACAGCAATATAAAACCGATAGAGTTAACAATCTCAAATGTGTTTCTAATGTAATGGACGAACTGGTAAACTTACTAATTAACTTTAACATAATCAAATAATTTTTCGATTATCCTGCCATGAATGCAAGCTAGAAAAAGCGTAAGCCTTTTGTCGTTGTTATTACACATTTCTTTAGGACCCATTTTTTTCTTTTCAACTATTCGCTTAACCTGAATAGATGTTTCACGTTTTTACCTTCTGTACTACCATGAAGAATTGCTTCAGATGGCTGACCCATTTCAGATAAGACGAAATGTAGCTACTCTCGGTTTCAAACCTAAAACACCCCTCTGCCATCTAAATTCAGACGGTAAACGTGCTACCATTACACTAATGCCGGCTCTACACGCTTCACCTAACGAGCACAAATAACATTAGGCTATGTATTATATAAAATTTCTTGAATAGCTAACGATCAAACGCTAAATACCCATTTAGAAGTTGTTCACATGGATTTTATAGCACAAGAATCTCTAACATTGGGAATATTTCTTTGCCTTTAAGATGTATAAGGTTCAATGAGAATGCAGCGAATTCTAGCTTGCGAACGCATATTTGACAATGTTTGCATGTTTACTTGGACGTAAATAGGAACTTCGGAAGCCTGTCGGAGAGCTTCGGGTGGCATTTAGATCATGCATTTACGGCAGCCAGCGAGCCAGCCAACCTAAGGATTCACATTTCTACTGACATTTCTGTAATCAGCGGAGCATCATTTTTCTCCCTTGGCGCATCGTCTTTCATTACCAAGGTTTTTCTAGCTTCTGGCACCGGCAGAGACTAGTAACCAAGACATCTAGTAGACTGAACGCAGAAGTTCAGAGCGATCAGAAAGCTTCAAGTGAAATGAGCCCTAAACGAGCAACTCCAAATTGAGACCCCACTTTCGCCTCATTCAGCGTAAACCCCTTTCAAGTTCCAAGAACGTCCCCAAGTGGCTCGAATCTCTACTGTCGTTTTTTACCATCGTTTCGGCTGGTCGATGGCTACAGTCAACGTAAGGCTCGACTAGCGACAGCGTTAACTGGTTTCTTTTTCCCGTCAACATTGCTTCGCTCGTCAGACTCCATCCAGCGGAAAAGCCGAAGCTCGATGCGGCTTAAAACTTTAGCTCCGGTAGCAGCAACGACCACCATCGGGACGTTATTTAACTTTCCCATATATTTACGATGTAGCTAACAGCTTTTAGATATGGCTGTTTCTTTTTCTCGTCTTTTTTTGCACGTAAATTAGCGAGTAATATTTCGTTCTTATTAGCATCACCGCCTCATTTCTTGAAATCGGCCTCGAGTCGTCACAAACGAGTTCGTTTTGCATCGTGTCTAAATGAAGGAACTCTAAGGAAACATGTCTGTCATACGGCCGCGCCTCAGAAGCTTCATCGATGTTATCTGCTATAAGACTCATACGTTTCCTTTGAGAGGGGGCGGGGGGGGGGAGGCCGAGTTATCAAATACGATAACGAGACGACATACGGGGGTTTTCCTATAGATTTTCGAAGACCCTTCAAGGATACGCTATGGTGTTTATCTACAAAATGTGTAGTGATTGGTGATTAATTTTAATTATTTCCTCGTTTTTACGTTAACGTCTGATAAGATGTACTCCTGGTCCACTATCTTTTGAAACTACAATTCTCTGTAACCAAAAGTGCCTCTATATGATTTTACGCGAAATACTCTCCAAAGAAAAATTGAACCTTGTCTAAATGCGTTGAAGCAGTGCCCCATCCTTCTTCAAAAAAAATCCAATTATTCTACAAAGAAGAACTCGTTTCAGCAAGCTTGTCCTGTTGTCCTATACATCATCCACAGGTAACATGTTCTGCTTTACCTGCAACATGTGTGCCGTTTCATATCATGTAGTATATTGAAAATGCTTGGTGGAATGAAAAGAGAAATCACAACGCTTCGCAGCGCTCCCACTAGATTCGAACCTAACACGCGCCACTAGTAGAAATCTACCTGTGCGGCTGTTTCCAAATCTGTTATCACAGACACTTCTACAAGCACAAAACTCCAAAGATTTATTGAATGCGATGTAGTACCATGACAATACTAATAAAGAGCCAGCCCTTCCTTTAGCCATAGATAAGCTAGAATCCTGGCACGACTGTAACCGATTGTAAAGAAGTTTGCGAACGACTGCATCATATTTCCTAACGCTTTATAGTCCTTTATCAAGTTCTTTCAGCTGAAAAAAATAAAGCTAACTTCCTCGTAACATTATTCATAAAGTTTCAACGCAAAGCCGATAAAGGTCCTGATCAAACCGTGATGCATTTCTTTGTGTAGATATAAACAACGAATTATTTTGAGACTACGAATTGTCCATACTCTCCTTTCTGTGCTTCTTACTGCATTAATATGGCACGATGTATTTTGTTCTGTTAGCACAGAACAAAATTCCTCTAGTGTTTCGACTTTTTGTACACTGTCCGTATCGTTCTTCACTCAGGTGAGAGTTAACTTTCGAAACTCGACGCCAGCTCGTACTCCCTCCATGTACGAGCTTTGGCGACCAACTGGCCAACAACTTGGTTAGCTGGCGAACATGGGCGTCGCATCTCGCTTTTGCTAGTAGTTCTTTAGACCAGAAAACACTAGAGGGGTCCGTAGAGAAAGCCCGGAAGCTCCATTAATCACCCCCCTATCAGCTGAGCAGACGCCGGCCTTGCTGGACCGTACGCAAGGTACGGGTGAGCTGTACCAATGGGCTGTGCTCCACCACTAGAGCGCCGTCTCTTTCCTGCTATTGCACCACAGTTTCTCTTTACCCCAAAAAGAGAACCAGAGTGAGTTGCCACTGCGGGCATTTGTTTGTTGGCGGATAACCAGTTCCGCCATTTCCCTGTTTGCTCATTTCCCTCACCCTTACACTTACACAGCTTCCACCTGAGAGTTGTAGCCACCACTGGCTGCAAAAGCCCAGTTCGTTTTATTCTTCGTTACTAGCAAGCTTTGCGTTAGTCTATTGACACTGCTTTGCCTTTGTGCTTTGTTTGGAAGTCGACCTGCCTACACAACGTTATAGCCACACTATTCCCATCTTGTCGAGCCACCAGCCGTCGCCGGTAGCGGTACAAGCTAACCGACGACGGCTACGACTGACCAACAGTCAGCTTAGCGAACCGTGATTCACTAAAGAGAAAGCTAGTTCGAGGTGAGGGCCAACGATACACTCCTCTTATTATAGCGGTAACAGATTTCTGCCGTACCGATCGGTGCATCGGTGAGACGACTGGCCGACTCACCGGTCCCGCTGACATCACGCTTCGACGGAATGGATGGCCCGAAACTCCTGTTGAAGTCCGCCGGCGGTGTAGCCGGCGGCAGGAACTCCGGCCGCATTTCGCGCTTGTAGGTGGTAAGTGGAGATTGCCAGCTCCGCCTTTCATTGCTTTAGTTCTTTTCTCCTCGTACCACCGTCCCTCTGCATCGCTTCTGCTGCCGATATAACTGCTGTTGATGTCGATGCTGTCAGCTTACCATTCCCTGGGTTACAGCCAGCCGTTGCCACCACAGCAGTGTTCGGCCTTTGCTTCATCTCTCTTAGCTTTTTTTTTATGTATGATATCTTTTGGCAAGTGCCGCAGTAGCGCTACTGGCTATCCAGCATCTTTAAGAGCTGCCAGTACTACTTCTACATAGCGACCCACGCAACTTTCGCAGGCAGCTTTAGGCGTCCAGTCTCCATATTGGGGCAGGTTCCTAGGCCCTTCCTTACGTCGTCGGACGGAACCAAAGTGAATGCAGCCGTCGCCAACAGCAACAATGGATGAAAAAAATAGCCAGGCAACCAATACGGCGCCCGCTTATGCTGTTAGTTGGTCAATGGCTGCTGCCCAAGAGGTTTGTCGGTATTGCGTCAAGGGGAGTCGTCAAGAGAGGCACGGGGGGTAGCAATGGGAGGTAAACTAGAAGGATCGGTACGATAGTACAAAACAAGTGCCTCGACTACTCGGATGTTACGATAGCTGATGTGGCGCGGCCGAATATGACTAGCAGCGCTAGAGCACACGTCTCCTAAGCCTTAAGAAAACTGAGAGAAATGCCCTCCACGTTCATTGCTGGGAGATAGAAAAATATGTAGGTCTCGGCAGGCCTTGAGTTTTTGAAGAAAAAAGGAAAAAGTCATATTGAAAAAAAGAGGAAGATATCATTATTCCCTATATGGATACAGGTAAATGGTGCTTTGCATAAAACTACAATAGTGGCTTACTTTAGATTAATCGTTCCGCTCGGTAGAATCTTTTTTGGCAGGGTTCACGAATTACTAGTGTGTTCTGGTAATACGATAAAGACAATAAAAATACAATAGACATAAAAGGCTTACAGACTACAACGACTGTGTCTCAATACACCAACTAACTGTTGCTATATATAGATAACTCACTGAAAAAAATGTACTGGAAAACATGCATCACAGTTTGATAAACAGAGTTATCATTTAGTTCTCAATGCCTTTACCCTAATTATGTTTTTAAACTTGTTATGTCTCCATTTTCTTGTTATATGTATAACAAACCCGATAATTACTGCATCTTTTCCACTTACCCTGATGGTGAAGAAAAGTTCCATAATTATTTCGAATAGGAGCAGAACGACCGTTAAGTTCAATGGCTCGTCGATGCAGCTTTTCCGCTTCGTTGGTTCGTCCACGTTGACCCTCGAGTTCCGCTAGGGACGAGGCCGCCTCCGCCAGGGACGCGTCCAGTGCTAGCGATCGCTCGAGAAGTCCGCGCGCTACCTCAACTTGTCCTCGTCGCCTGTTTAAACAGAATTGGGATGAGATGAAGAACGAGAGGTGCGGAGTGTTGCAACAGCATATACTTCTCTCAGATTTCTCTGAAATTTCTTCAAGAAAAAGCAAATTTCCGTAATAACCATTGTACATTCAGTGTGCATTCAAGGAACATTGCATATAACGATTGCAGGTCGGACTGTACCTGTAAAGCATGGCGAGGTTATAATGGGCCCCAGCATGGTGTAGATTAATATTAATGGCTTTGCGGAAATGCTTTTCAGCTTCTGCTGTTGATGTTAACACCGTGCCAAGGTTGTTATGTGCCGACGCATGGGTTGGACACAGCCTGAAATTGTAAGTAGCGCATGTATGAATAGCAACTATTAACAAGTGTGTTGCTCCCGTATACATTTATATTAGGTTTTAACCTACTAGCTATGACCCTATACAGCCTGTAACAATCATCAATCGTAGAATACGTGTTCAATTTCTGTCTTTTGTAATCTGCCCGACTGATATGTTTTTCCTTTTTTTATGTTTCTCTACTTAATCTCTATTTGAAACATTATATACATGTGTAATTATGCATGATACTGTCGTAGTGTCGTGCTTCATATCGCAATCAGGCTCGTTCTTTTCTGCAGGCTTCGAAGTAAAATATGATACGTTTAAACCATTTATCCTAACCTATCTAAAAAGCACGTTAAATTTTAGCAACGATGTTTGTAATATGTATTTGCATAGCTTTAGCGCACAAGGTAAAAAATAGAATAGTCGTTCATCCACATCAGCTATATAAAGGAACAAATAAAATAGGTGCAAAACTGCTGAAATATCATTTGAGTATTTTAACATATCAAAAAGCTGCCATCGTGACGTTTAGGTCAACAGGTTCTGGTAAACCAGTGTCCATAACATCGTAGCATCATAATCCAAATATTAATTTTTTACTGCAAAAAAGATAAAATATTAAAATGATCAACAAGTTCCACAGTACGTAATGATTAATCAATTCAATCAATAAAATATCTGTAAAAGTCTATGAACTGACGACACCGAACGTTATCAGCGCGCAACGCCACAAGTTTCTGTCCCAATTTGACCACCTATGCTATAACGGTGTCCTGACCCGCAAAGAAATCCAGGATACGTTTCGCGGACGTCGAGTGGTTCTTTAAGTTTCGAATTGGGAGCAATAGTAGTTGCAGTGGCATCAACAGTGAAGCAAGGCAAGGCCAAAAAAGGTGGACCAGAAATCGTGGCCTAACAACTGCCAGCGGCGCTGGACACCCCTAGTTTCTCTATCAACTTCATAAGTGGGCACGTTCCGCTGGTCGTTTCTTTTTTAGCGGAACATCGTTTCGGCAACCTCGCCACCACGAATCGCAGCTACTTCCTCTGGTACATTCACCTCAGGTGGCCGTTTCACTTGTCCGAAGTGGCTCCGATTGAATCCTGGTTGCAAGCAGGCAGAGCTAACAGCCAGGTTGACCCAACAGCGCGCTGCTCTCCAAAACTGAACAAGCTTGCGGCAAAACTGGAGAAGCTGCACGAAGGACAACTAAGACAGGAGGAAGTAGCAGACCTTGTGGAGTGCTGTGTTGACCTAGTGGTTCCCCAGCGGTGGCAGTTAGGTCAGAAGGGCAAACGAAACAGGGCATGGGGCTTCATGTGATTCAGGAATGAAGGAAAAGGTTAACGGGAAGACCAGGGACAACCGATGGTACAGGAAGGTTTTTCTTCTCAAGAAGAAGCTACTAATGGGAAGTAGGGATGACCTGCAAAAGAATAAAGAATTGCAGCACCGCAAAGGAGGCCGACAAGAAAGATGAGGGTAAGGAAGATAGAAGGCGAGGGGAAAGCGTTGAAGGAAATTAAATTTAAAGATTTTCGCGGCCGGTTGATGGCTTAGTCCGGCCGATGCCACACCGCGGGCCGTCGTGAGATCGCGGATTGAGAGGGGTTTTGAAGGTTAGGCTCAATCCCTGTCAAGTCTTCCCGTTCACACTGCTCTCTATTTTCTCCGTGCGCTAGTGGAAGGTGAAGAAGCCGCGTTTCGTAAGTTCAAAGACGGCCTCTCCAACCACGGGTCCCAAGAGGCATCCCGATGTTGTTGTTGCTGCAAAGATATTGTGCTTTAGCTGGCGGCCGTGAAGACTGAGTGAGCAGATGGCGTTGACAACATAGAGAACAGGATGTTGTGGAAAGGACTCTAGGACTAGTTTCAGACAAAGGACTGGCGACTTGGCTTCATAGGAATCAACTGCTGAAGTCTAGATGCTTAGTAGCTAAATCCAAGTCAACTACAGGCGGCTTTGCGGATTTGTGGATATGCGGTAGGAAACAAATTGCATTCAAGCAAATACATACGTTAGTAAAGTCGTGTATGTAATTAGGCCAAAGTACGGAGAAATTTTACAGCGTACACAACCGGGTTGATGACTAGTTAATTTCGAGATTAGTGCTTCGTGTCATTCGATTAAAGTTTGTTTATAGATGGCTTGGAACGGGGAAAAGTTTCCCCTACGAAAGCTGGCGTTTTGTATCGCAATATGCTGAAGTCACGTTCATCCCAAGAATGGAGGGTCAGAGAAATTTATCGCAATCCGTTTGCATAGGTTACGATTGTTGTACAGTAACTATGGACGTGTAAGATCGTACTGCGGAAAGGGCTCGGTTGTAGCGTATGAGATCGCACTGGATTGGAGCAGTCGTAACACACGTGCCCTGAAAACACCTAAGACTGATAATACACGTGCCGTTGGAGTCATCAATGCT
This sequence comes from Varroa destructor, assembly GCF_002443255.2. NCBI lineage: Eukaryota > Metazoa > Arthropoda > Arachnida > Mesostigmata > Varroidae > Varroa > Varroa destructor. The sequence continues at coordinate 8,671,746 of NW_019211455.1, forward strand.
CCGTTCATTTTGTTTGCTTCTGTTCGTTTACGTATGAACTTAACGTATTAAAGGTATGTTGGACATTCAGAATAGGATTTATTATAGGAAAATTAGCGTTTCGAAATATGAACATTTATTTTTAATTATCCTAGCTGCTTCCTTTTTGAAATCAAATGATGCGATAGATTGTATCTAATTTTAGCCAGCACGGAGCGATACGACACGATTACGCCTTGGTCCAGCTCCAAAGTGCCTCGTGTGTGTCGAATGTGGCAAACAATGAAAGTAGAAGTTACCCACATGTAAGAAGGTATAAAGTATTATAGAATGATATATTTAATTAATTAACACTGTTACAAATATAATAAACAAAGCTGTCAATATGCAAGCAACAGATGCAGATGCAGAGCAGATGTCTTAAATGAACGTGTGCCGCAGCGTAAATGTCTCAGTTACTCGACATTGGTAAGGGTAAGTATGCCGCGTGGTTTTGTATACTGAATGTGCCGACATGGCTTTAGCTAGCAGGTAGCGATTTTATCGGGCGATATTTTGACTTTTTAACATTTTCAGTAAAGATTTCTTAATGTATTTTAGTAAAAGAGGACGAGCTTTTTGTTTGAACCGTGCCTCATTATTTGAAGAAAAAATGTCAATGCCTTATTGTAGTGTCAAAGATATTTTCTGCGGATTTCTGTGTATATATTTATGTTTCGTTTTTTATATAAAGTTCGTATTTCATCCAATCAGGAATACATTTATTTGCCTTGCATAAATGTATATATAAATATTCAATTTCGCTATAAATATCGTACTCGTAAATTCATCACATGTTTCAGCCTATTACAAGATTAGTTTCAACTGCTACAAAGGCCGCCAGGGCAAACCAGCCTCTTTATCGATATGTTATCATTCACTCAGCGTTTCGTCGACATGAAAAGAAGGTATATTATAGGATTTTTTTTGCCATGTTCTACTTCGAAGATTATTATATTGAATGTTAAGTGTACCATATAATTCTGTGTTGTACCTTCAAAAGCAGGGCATACTGTGGAAAATTAAATTGAGTACGTGCACATTGCTCTGGGAGAATAAGCCACTCTTCTACACATATAAGTTGAATTTCCCGGAGCGAAAATGTACAGAGGGAGCTAAATCAGCAGCTAATCAACAGATAGCCTTTTTTGATGGTAATAAAGTAAGCAACTAGGAATTTTTAATCCTGATTTGTGCAATTGCATTGTAAGTATACAATTTTGCAGCATAAAAGGGTGAGTATAGTTTAGTGTTCGTTATCTGATCATACCTTCTGCACACGGATAGCAATAAGTCTACTTTTTACAGAAGCCAAGTAAAAACTATTTTTGATCGACAAAACGTGAGTTTCTTTCATTTGTATAATGACTCCATAATAGCATTAGGAACTGCTTAAGAAAACTGATACTGCCTAGCCATGCTAACCCCATCCCAATTTTTAGTTTTATCTTAGTCAAAATTGCGGCTCTTCCTTTTCTGCTCAACTTTCTTATTTACCGTAGTTTCGTATCGTGTTTTTTTGTATATTTTTTGCCAAAAATAAAATTTAATGAGCTAGACACGATAAGAAACCGGTCGCTAGTCTCTGAAGCTTTGTCCTGTCGCATTCGAAAGTAGAAAAAACGTATGCTTATCCTCCGGGATACGCTGAGCCGATGTTATGTGAACCGGAGCATACTACTTCCACGCTAGCTCTTTTTGTCGAGGAACATTTCTGCCTTGACACCCAAATAGCATTCATTTTCTTGAGAGCAAGCGCCTTTCTTCTAGTAGGCACACAGGCAAGCCCACTTCACTGTGCATGGCGTTATTCCTGCTATCAAAAAATAAGAGCCAAGAAACACAGCAGCAACAAAAAGCCGCAGCAACGGAAGCTACAGACGCTGGCAGGCGCAAAAGTGGGTCATTTTGCTTTGCGTGATTTCCACCTCGAAGCTTGAAACGTCAGACGACGCGAAGCTATGACAACGTCGGTAACAGTCGAGTTGATGGCGGCGTGGACAGGAGGGTACAACGGGAGCGCAGCTGCTCCCAGCAACATTAACCTTCACAGGAAATCTAAACATGAGCAGATACTAGATAAAACACAGGTGGTAGCACCACCACTTCTATAAGTTAGTGGTGTAATATTTGTAGCGACAGCCAGTCATCGTGGCCAAACCCTGTGCTATGACCAATGGAAGCAACCAAAAAAAAGGAAAATGGGCGTGGGCAGACGTTAACAAAACGCAAAAGAGAAAGTCTGGTTTTCTTCTGACCCCTGCATCCGAGTCGACGGAACCGTTGTCCGTTCGCTAGCTAACCCGCTTCCTGCTTTTGCTCCTTCCCAGCGTTGCTCATTTTGCCCCCTTCTCAATTCCTTCTTGCTTCAGGACTGTGCAGACGTTAGAAGAGAAGCAGAATGCCCTAGAAACGGAAACCCGATAAAAAGGAACTGATTTACTGGACCATGGGAAGCAGGCAGATGCGTGAGTAGCGAGTAACTGGTCGGCCGGTTGGTCTCGGTGCCTCGGCAAAGGTCGTTGTTCTTCGGTGTGACCGACTAGCTATAGTACAGCAGTTGGGTTGGTAGCCAAAAAAGGACTGGACCTATGTTCGCGTCTATTGGAGCAGACCGAATGGAGACCGCGGCAGTACAGCCAAGAGTACAGCAACCTTCGTCAGGGTCGGTACTTGCTCGTCTGATCAGTGGCCATTTCCGCTTATAAAGAGCACAAGAAGAAAAGCGAAGTCTCTAGGGGTAGCGAGTGATACAGACGAAGGACTAAAGTGCTACGAAGTTGCAGACTCCGTTAGGTTAGGTGAGGTTATGCGAGGTGCGAGTCCATGCCAGCGGTTACCATCAGTCCCGTCAGTGCCCAAGTATTCGACGCAGCTCAGAGTTCGTGAGCAGGAGTACGCGAAAAAGTTGGAACAGAGATCTTCGTCGACGCTGTCGGTAGTGTAATATAATGCGCAACCTTTGCAGACGCCGCCCCGGGGCGATTGAAATAGGGGCAACAGAAGGAAATTGTTCACGACCCGCTTCGCTGTCCTCAGTCTTACGGCGCCTAGACATGGTTCCTGGCTATAGGCCAGCTGGTTCATTTTCCAGTGTAGCTGTGTTGTTGTTATGGGCCCACTGTTATTGCTGCTATCTCTGTGGCAGCTTCGCCACAGATTCGAAGGGAAAAAGTTAAGATAGATTGCTGTTGGCCGTCTCTAACCGTGAACCCGTAAGAGACGTTAAAGTCAGTCGCGTTTCGACTTTTGGTCTCCGGTCGAAGCTCAAGTGGAGCATTCGTAATAACTGTAATAATCTTTTGCGTTATCTCCCAAGCGCTTCCGTCGCTCAAGCAGAGATCTTATATCAACGGTATCATGCGGTATCTATGTTATAGCATTTAAACGTAACTGTCATAAATGTGGGTATCCTTTTAGCTAGACTTGTGGTAGAGGTTGTCGACTTGAGCGCCAACGTTTTACCATATAATTCGTTATAGTCCTCAGTGTATGTTGACAAGCAAATTATTAGAATTGCAGGTAAATGGTGTATCTCAGAAAACGAGAAGTTGCAGGAAAGGCTATGTAGAATCTTCAATGATATCTGATATATGTACCTCAAGGACTTACATGACGCATGTCGGGGAGGAATATGGTAATCAACAGACATGAAGGTATTTGTTGATTTTACCAATTTTCATTTTGTAATATTTTGGAGCTTGTTGGGGGATCATGAATGGAGACTAACGTATTATTATCAAATATTAGAAAAATAATTTAAATAGGTGCCTTTAAGTTTGTTTATTTTTGAAAACATTCTAATATTGTCGGCAGATTTCTAGCAGATTGGACGCAGGCAGCCACGGCAAAATGACCAGGGTAGCGCTAGTCAGTATTACGTGGGAGTCAACACACATTATGAACAACTAAAGGTACTGTTTGTGCGTGATGGCGCATTGGTTTGTTTTTGCCTATTAAAGCTATAGATGCATACGGTTCGAAACCGGCCGCAGACGGACGTCTGGTTTCGCGCCTTGAGGGATCTGTTTTTTGAACAACATTAAACTCAGGCAGTAGCACCGGATTCAAAACATTTATTTTTGTTATTGCGTACACTTACTCGAGAGCAATTTTGTAATGACGCTCCGCCTGACCACTTCGACCAAGGTCTCGTTGAAGGTTTCCATAATTATAATGCATTTTACAGTTCATTGGCATTTCCCGAACGCCAGACCTGAAAAAGCAGATTATTGATCAATGGTGATTAATGCCATTTAGTCTTAGGAAATGTACGTTATATATATAATTTGACATGATGGCTAAAATCACAAGAGGAATCGAGGCCAAAAACAGGAGCAAAAAGTCTAATTTTGCCTTGCCTAAGAGCCCCCACCTTGATCTGTATTTTTATTATATTTAGCAATCTATTTATTAAGGCTGATGAATGATTTAACTAGTCCTGTACGAACTTGGGCTAAGATCAGGAATTCTGAGTATGTTTTATAGAAGCAATACCCACTCAAATAAGGTCTCCCGGGTCATCCAGACGCGGTTTCGGCGTACCGTCCGTACCGTTCCTAAACAGAGCAGGATCAACAGCGCCACTAGAACGAACTTTTGTTTACGATTCCACGTGTTTCGACGACCACTTCTTTGTTGTTGAATTATTGAATTGCGTACTGGAGACGCGGTTGTGGACATGGCCGTGATGTCCTGCAGGTGAAATAACAGGCGACGAAGGCCTTCGACAAAAAGGAGACAGAATCCCATACTAGGAATATAGAGAACCCGTTCGGCCAGAACAAAGCCAACGGTTACTAGCAGATTGGACGCAGGCAGCCACGGCAAAATGACTAGGGCAGCGCTAGTCAGCAACAAAGGACTCCCTCCGTCAGCGCTTTTTTCTACGACAGAATCACATCCTTTGTCGGCGCTATCATCTAGGTGGCGCTGTTCTGCCATCGTCGGACTTCCTGATGCTCGATCGTGGCTGGCGCTGTTGTTGTTATTGTTGTACGTCGTATGATGGACATCCGGCTGGTCCACGGACTTGCCAAAATCTGACCGCATACCAACTTCTTCGGCAGTGCAGGAAAATAGTAACTGGAAACTTTTGTGCACGGTTCGTCGTACCAGTTGTACAAGGACGACGACTAATATCACCGTGCTCAAGTTGCGCACGTCCAACAGCGAGTGAACCAGCGGAACTGATCCCGCCTGCCAATCATAGGATAGTACCCGTGGCCAGAGTACCACGCCGGCGTTCATTGCGGCCAGGTAACCGTACGTGAGCGCCCTGAAACAAGATGAATGGATGCAAAAATTAAAAGCAAGAGGTTAGCAACTGTGCCGCGATAGGCCTAAAAGAAATAATAAAAACGTGTACATATATACCTAGCTAGAATTTCAGACTATACGACCTTTGCATCAGAGCTCCCACAGAATTATCCTACTGTGGCTGGGTGATCTTTGCTTCTTTTCCTATTAGTGCAACTACCCAGTGAGTTGATAGGCCTTACGTGCAGCCAATTCTGCAACGTTACCATGTGGCCGGGTCGTTGTCATGAAAGCAAAGTCGCGCTTTTTTCCAACGGCTGGCTTATATTTCGGACACCCGTGTACTGACACTTAGTGGACTGAAGTCAGGGCCTGAATCAGGGGCTTGACCCAAACCACACATTCAATTAGGAGTTCTCATCATCGTCGCGAGAGAACCGTCGAGAAGCTGAAAATGGAAGATCCCCCTTTAGAGTAACCTCAACTCTAAAATCTAGACAGGCGTTTTCCGAAATCCCGTAGGTTTCTCATTCGATTGTAGGACACCTTTATGTCGACGCGATCGCACGCTTGTTGCGTGAAAATGGTTCGCAAAACAAAACTGTACGAAGAAACTAGGCACATATTGATTTCATGACTTGGCGATTTCCATTCTTGGCATACTACGGCTCTGTTTTTGACTTCCGCAGTCTGCAGAGATGGGGGTTGGCATATTGGCAGCTCATACTGCAACATCGTTTCGTTTCCCATGCATTGATACCCCTTATAGTGTTACACGACGCCAGACGAATCGCATTAGACAAAGGGACAGTCTGGAGCAGACCAAGCTAACTATACAAGCGTGACACACGTGACTATAATGAGCACCCTCTTTCGTATGTCCCCCCAAATACGTTGTCGTGGCATTACTGCAACTCGGGAATGTCGATCAAATGATCGAGAAGAGGGACACACCAAGAGTGAACATCGAGATCAACCACACCATCAATGCCGCTTTCAATAACAGTATCTGCCTACATAAAACTGATTTCCGAATAATGTTGGACCATTGTACATTCGGTCTATCATACAACGAAGTCATATACATATCTCTAATGTAAATAAAAAAGACCATGTAGTTCGAGGCGCTAATAGATACATGTTGAAGGAGAATTATTTCAAAGTGTTTCTGAAAAAAAAAACTTTCAGTTGAGACTTGTTTGATGTCCAAAACGTTATGTGAATTGTCAGTATTCTATTATGAGTTGAGCCTAATAGCGCTTTTCAATATATTAGATAACACTAGATTAGGAATCAAGACGACAACTACGTCGTTTAGGACGAAGGCGCAATTTCGAAATAATTCTCATCCAAACGTATACTCTGATTTGATGCACCGAAAGCGATTCTGCACATTGTCTCGTAATTCCAGCCACCTTCCAAATATCCGAATGGTCGTATGCCGGCAATCTAAAGCATATAAAATATAGTCAGTTCTTATCGAAATTTGCTGTCAGCTTTGAAAACTAGAGTTGTGGAAAATACAGTATTTCCCAAGTTCGCGAAGCACCTGAGTGCTGGTTCGACTGGCAATCTTTGTGCTTGGAGGTAAATGCGACAAACGACGAGATTCGCGGAAGAAAGTCCTGAAGTTGTGAAAAGGAATCAAACAAATAAGCCAGGTAGTTGTCGATTTCTATGGTAAATGTAGTAAAATATTCTGATATTATTCTCTAGTGACTGCGAAGCTTTGTCCAGATGTCCATAAATCGGGTTAGGTTTTACGATGGAGTGCTGATTTCGCCAGCTGGCCCTAACAAACAGACGATCGACGTCGAGGTCTGGCGCCGATGTGGACACAAACAAGAAATCGACCTACAAGTAAATAGGACCTAAAAAGTACACATCTGTCGCAGCAAAGGAAGGAGGAAGTCGGCGAACATCCGGAACGTTTCTTTAAGCATTGTATTCTGCAATGTGTCTACGTGAAACATAAAGTTAAGGTCAATCACAAAACCAAGCTGTGGTCTAGACAAAGGTCATTGAGAATCTACATTACAGCGCCGATCCCCGTTAGCAAATTTACCGTTGTATTACTCGCTGTGCATAATTGTAGTCGGATCGTAATGCTATGACAACGATCATCAACGCTGACTTTCAAAGCAGTGGCTGACTAGTACGGTAATTTGCCTCCCTTCGTTAGCGGTACAATCGACGAAATCGCCAATCGAGCATCTAAAACTGGCAGCGAAAAAGTTCACATGATTCATTGCATCAGATATCCCTTGATTTAACCTTGGGCTAAAGCTTCTAGTGGTTGTTTAACTGTGAATGATACAGACACCTCTTATACTGTTCCTGGTAATTTCCGAGATGGACTCGCGCACGAGTTGTATGCCACGAAACCGTATAACTACCCTATTGTTTTTTCGTCACCGATCTAGCTACTTTCTATATTTTTATTCGTAAACTGTACCCCCGCTTTTCTCCTCGGCAGTTTCATCACCACCAGCTTTGTTTTTGCTATTTCCAAGGAATCACTCGTCTACACCTTTCTATCCAGGCGGTTAAGTATAATCGAGCACCGTTACGAAGCAATGTAGAAGAACAAAGGGAGATGAACATACGCACATTCACACGCACACATATATGTATATTTATAACACAAAATGGCGGTTGTCCGTTACTGCATTTGGGAGCTGTCAGCCTGACTGGCTGAACAGCCGATATTGGAATTGCAGCTAACCGCTTGCGTTTGGCCTGTCGAAGTTTATGGTGGATTGCGGCACTGGCCGTTCGATCAGCATCCCTAGTAGGGTGCAGCTACCGAGGAAACTCGACTGCACAGGGTGCACAGGTAGTGGAGGTCCGCTGCGCGTACAGACAGATCGAAACACACGCACACGCAAGTACGTTCTCGAATGTTCTTACACATGCGATGGTCAGTAGTTAAACGAGCGCGTTGAAGGCAGATCCAAGGCGACCCGATTGAAGCTTATAAATGATTGTCGTTGCTGCTGCTGCTACTGCCGCAGCTGGAAAAGAAACCACACTTGTGATTACCTCTAGATCTAGACCAGCGGGTTTCTTTCGACCTTCACAACGTTCGTGGTTCGGGATAGGGATGCAAGGCAAGTAAGCGGAACCATGCGTGACTAGCAGAGGCCCGTGGAGGTAAACGCATGGAACTCTATGAAGGACAAGGAAAAGCTGTGGGTAAAATTAGGGGTTGCGTGGGATTTTCAGAACAATAGTGTATGTCAGTCGGAAAGCCAGACACGTTATTTTCAACAACGGCTGTGGCAACCAGTTTTGCTACGTAACGTGTACCACTGTGCATCTATGCGGAGAGCAATATGTCGACTCTACCTGTTGACGTAGTGAAGGGCAAATCGAGTTAACACAAGGGCACGCCCGGCGGATGCAATTTTGAACGTGACCACTAAAACTATTAAGCAATAGGCCGCCGTGTGAAGGGTAACTGGCAGATATAAGTAATTTTATTCTCACCTTCTTGACCTACAAAAGTCTACATGTGTGCACATATAGGTAGGATAGGTAGGTGCACATTTTCTATAGGATATATAAATATGTACGCATCATGGTTCACTTTATTTTATATCAAGTTATGGCAGTGATGAATTTAGCGAACCATATATATATATATATATATATATATATATATATATATATATATATATATATGTAGAAAGAATGAAGGAAGGAAGAGAGAGAGTAAACCCTCCCAAGTTAGACAACAGACACTTGGTAACATAGTTTTTGAAGATTATATACACAGTTAGAGTACAAACGACACACCCAACGTGTTGATAATAATTCAAATAATTCTGCTGAATAGCAACAAATTCGACACACTCACATACACTGTTCATAGGAAACACGCGCGGATATTGATGTGGAAAGGCTGATTTTCCGGTTGAGTGTCTATATCTCGCTGGGATCTGAGGTTCTAATTCTCTCTCATCCTCTTATTGTGGTGCCAATGCGGTGAGAAGCTTCGTTTTTCTTACTTCTGGCTGTGAAGAATCTCACACGCGTTTATACGGTGCCGGCGGGGAGCCGCACCTGGAAAAGGCAAAGACATTTATAAGGATTAGGCGTCTCGAGGGTCTACCACCGGCAGCAATCTCATCGCGATCTTGTAACGCTGTGACGACAGGCCGTGGGCCTCAGGCCCCCGAAACACAGACCGATAGCCGAATTGGGCCTTGTTTTGTGCCAAGCTTACCTCAGGCTTATCCTGAAGGGCCAACAAGGCTTCAGGGGTTCTGCCGACGCAGACCGGATAAAGTAGCACGTTTTTCCAGACAAGGCAAGAGGAAAAAAGGAGAGCTAACCAAAGAAAAGACACCAAACAACAGGCCACATTTTTATCAAACAGATTATACCATACACCGCCGTCTTCCAACGCCCTGCGCCGTGTTCCTTATTCCCGAGTTTTGCTCTCTATGTGCATAACGACGTAATACTACTGACGTTTTTAACTTCTGGTATTACCAAAAGGTTCACTTAAGTGAAGCACTTCGGGACCGCCACGCTTATTGCCCGCACAACTACTAAACTTTCGCAAAAATACTTATTCGGTATAGTTGCTCTATCAAAAAGGGTACTAGAGTCAAGTCTGGTTTCGTTGCGTTAAAGGAACAATATGTTTGTAACGCAATTTGCTCTTTGGGGTTAACGCAAAGGAGGAGTTGTTCGACTTATCAACACATTACGTAAAGCGAAGCTACGTCAGCATACTGCTGTTGCTGTCTGTGGCAATTATTTCGTCCATTCTACATATACGACCTAGATGTCCTGCAGGCAACGCAATTGCCTACATGTATTTCAAGTATAACGATAATTGCCGGTAGTGCCGCAGTATAATCGTAGATAAGGTATTACGCATAGGTCTGCTCGTACGTAGATATGAGCGCGCTGTCTTATTCCTATTACAGAAGCGTCGACCACTTTCCGGTAGTCTCTACGGGCCCTCCCCAACAGGACATGAAAGGCTTTAAGCTCGACTTAAGCCTTGAACGGCACAGAGGACCAGGCCGATAACCACACACTGTCTCGCTGACTCTATAACTCCCTCGCTTGTACGGCCGGGAAGCAACCTCCCTTCTCTAACAGAATGGTATCGTACATCTACCGCAACAGGGACTAGCTTCGGCCAAGAATAGGTAGTCAGCCAAATGCGAAGCCAGTAGACACCATAGTATTGGTTGGTGGTGACGATAGCATAGTATTACCAGAACGATAGTATCGCAGTCAATCCACATAGTCTCGAAAGTGAGCAGCTCTCCGAGATATGGCTACAATCAACGGAGACCCTGGGGGTAGAGTGCGTAGGGGCGACACTCCAGCCGTGATTGCAAGTGAATGCAATAGTTAGTGTCGTACTGTACACCGTTTCGAGTCGGCTTTGTTGTTCGCCGTTGCTGTCGTCGCATGGCACCGGCATCACCCCCGCTACGTTCGTTACTTCCTCTTTTACTCCCTTCCGTTCCACTTTCTGCAACTTCAACCACGTACATAATCTCAACAGGCAAATCCCAAGCCTATGTGGCGTTTGGGATAACCGGTTAGAAAGGCACTTTGCCTCCGGCCGTCCCCGCTTGCATTGTTCCCCAACGAGACGTCGAGTTTCAGCTCCGGTGCAGTAGGAAGACTCGCTTTATGGAAATGACCACGACTGCGTTTTGGCATATGTTTACGTATATAACAACAGAACAACGAGATCAGCGGTACTAGCCCGCTGGTGGCGTACTTATGTATAGACGACTGCATTGCAACGGCGATAGTTAATGTCCGTTTTGGTGGGGACCTTTGTACGTGGCGTTCTACACTGTGAAAGCATCTTGTTCTCCGATAAAAGCACGTCTAGTGTACTGCAACTGTGGTTAGTTAACTGATATTGACTAGCTGCTTGTTTAATCGAAGGATAATGCAAAGGGAAGAATCCAGCAAAGTGGCCAAAGTTCGTGCGGGAAATTAGTCGTTTAAACGACAGTGTTTAACAACAATACTAGATGTGAAACTCTAAGACTAAGGGTGACAGTCTTCGTGATGATATAGTTGTAACGTATTTACCTACTCAAATGGGGGGATTGTAAAGTGGCTCAGATTCGACATCAGAAATGAACATAACTTGTTTTAATTAATGGCTAGCCATCCGACACGCTGTAGGCCGGATTTAAAATACAAATGTTTATGACACTTGGGTCAAAGATGGTTAGTTTCGATAGCTTTATATTGAAGTTACCGGCCTATCTTGTCTATTGAATTAAAATCATTCATCTTGTAACCCTAGTTGTTTTCCGCTTCATAATGCGTTAGTGTCAACGATTTGTTCGCTGCCATTGTTCACGGTGGTGGATCGCGAGTATGGTAGCCTATGCTTACTTGCGCATAGAAGTTAATTCGTCCATTAGAACAACTTAAAGGCATAATGAGTACAATCAAAAAACAACCAGGGTATCGCGAAACGTAGAAAAAGGCTATTAGGTACAGACAGATGCGCTAGGGAAAATAACTTCGTTTACACGTGATACACATCTAACAACGCCTATGGCTTGCCCGGTTGCTTAGCACGTCCTTCGGCCACTCACTATGAACAAAAAGTTACTGGCCATGGCCTCTTTGTATTTCAGTTGATGTCAGGACAATTGTCCGTTACTAGGAAAATTGTTAGCTGCACTGTTCCGATCACCGTTGAAAAAAGACATACTAACGTATAGGAGTAGCGAGCAAGATCTTCACGTACGTGCTTTCTCCCCGCTCTCTGCAGGAGAAGGAGGAGATTCGTCGGCACACAGTCATAGTAATCACCGTAATAGTAGTAGTAGAACAAGTGGTAGTTAGACGCAGCTGCTAGTGCGCAAAAAATCTCCCGGCACGGTCACCTACACGCGATACAAGATCTGATTGGCGGATGGAAAAGACAATTACGTCGCATCCATTATAGCCAAGATCTGCGCCCTTTTCTGTTACCCTCATCGATACCCATCCGCCTGCTGCCCCCAACTACCGTACTCAGCGTAGCTTCTATGTCCATAGGTATATTTATGCCTCCGAGGGGAAATTGTCGCCACGTGGGTCGGTCAGTACCTGCCACAGTATGCTATTTCAACCAATATGTGAAGGTGGCGGTAATGAGCGTCTGAAGCAAGGGCAACTAGGTGGCTTCTGGCACCTCTCAACTTTCTATAGTAACACTGTGAGGGCTCTGCACTCTCTGCTTTGCGTTGTTTCTGTTGCATTGTCCGGCGCCACATTTCCAGCTGTACTGGGTATATTGGATCTATGCATTAGGACAGCTGCGACGAACTAACTGCGTTGGAGAGACGGTCCATAGGAAAAACGAAGACCAGCTGGCCCACATTACGGCAAGACATGCTCAAATTCGGATCCAAAGAAGATCAGTCCCAGAGATTGATCTGGTGGCTGCTCTGTCGTTAGGTTCTATTGTAAACGGGATAGCACGGCGAAGGATCCTGTCTAGATATCATGGCGATTCACCGTGATAATAATCATTTGCTCTACTGTTTCGAAAAGGATCGAGTGAAGCTAGTCTACCAGGCAAAAAAACAACGATGTACTGACGAAATAATTACACTTGTGCACAGTATTACAGATAGACAGAGACACGGACATATTATCACTTCGGCCATCGTTAAGAAGGTTCTGTTTGTTCGAGTTCGTTTTGGCGCGATTTAGTTTATTTACATCAAAGCTACGATATGTATATATATATAAAACGAGATAATGTGATCACGTATGAGATAGTATAGCTTAGAAACGAAAAACGAACAGATAGGAATATTCAGTTTGTTTAATATGCGGAATTCATAGTAGATACACTGTGATTAAATGGTATGTGAGACTAAGCGGGCTGATGCTTGAAGGAAGAAATCCATCGAAGCAAAGAGTTCGTTATAACGATAGCTTGCTAATTATTCAGCTACGCTCGATACATAACCGCTATTTCGTACGCTTGTTGTTGTTGTTGTTGTTTGTGGTAACTGAAGTAGTACGGAACGCCAGCCGGAATCCTCGAAGTTGCGGTCTGTTTGTTATTGTTGTTGTTGTTGTTGTTGTTGTTGTTGTCAAGCTCCTCCAGGACAGCACCAAAGGAAGCAACGGTACTTAGTATTGTCGAACGGCGGTCTGTTTGTATTCCTTCCGCGACCGCTTTTTGCGAGCTGATGTTTGAGTCGAGTTACCGCTTGCCATAACGAGGCCGCTGAAGCTCGACTGCTCTAGAGTTTTTGAAATTTGTCACTGTTATAGATGTAGTTACTATCTCGACATGGCAATGCCTACTGCCTTCCACTTATTTCCGTCGTTGGCTGTGGCCAATGCTTTGTTACAACGAGATAGTTTTTATGTTGGAAACGTAACTGAAAACAGCGTTGAAAGACGTCCCTTTTCAACCTTTCTTCCTTTTCTTGCGTTTGTTTTTCGTCATCAACCCTCCAGGTACCCATGTATGACGCTACTTGCAAATACAACTTTGTCAAGCTGATCCGATACCTAATAAGTGTATTAAGTCTTTATGAGGAAAAGCAACTCTTTAAAGTTGTCTTTGGCGCCAAAAGAGGCGATGCACCTCGAGCTTATAATTACACTAATGAAAGTATCAAAATTACCCCAGCACATTTGTGGCTTACGTCAGAATGGCGGCTGCCACACACAAATCCCTCAGGTTTGCTTTTGCACAAGGTACATTCTAGGTCAGAGATCATTTCGGCTAACCTTGTGAGTAGACGGGGGTGGTGTGACGCAGGGTTGTCATGTTCCGAGAATCGCGGAAGGGTGCCACCAAGAAGGGCCACTCGAAACGCCACAAGTCCAGTCAACTGTAATAACCAGAAAAGTCAATAAGACAAAGCCAGTCAAATGGCTTTATGATCCCAGCCTCACTCGATACATCTAAACGATTTTCTCTGCTATAGTAGTAAATGACTAGAGTCCAGCCTTTGTCTCCACTTGGTGTAAGAATTCACAGAATAAGGACATTTCTTTGCCATTTTTACGTTTATCCTAGCTTTGACGTCGACGTGGACAAGCCGCTTAAGGACATAATAACTCTACTATAAAGGAAGGGGGGCAGGAGTACACATATCGTAGGTTATGATATATCTGAGATTCTCATATGAAATGAGCACTGTTTCGAAGCTATATTTTCCATCACAAGCACCAACTCACTCTAGCCTTGTGTATTAATGAGCCGTGTAAGTGCGGTCAAAACTTGATAAGGTAAGATAAATCGCTTGATATAACTTCTTTATGTAAAAGTCATACTATAAAAAGATACTAAACACCTACTGAGTATGATATATAATGTATGCCATTAATAATGTTTTGATGATGAGCACAAACCGTGATTGAGGAAGCGACTAGATGTTCGTCGGTAGTGAACAGATATGTGAGCCGATGAAAAAATCTGCTAAACCCTGTAATATCTCTTATTCCTCCGAATGCACTGCAATATACAGAAACAATGTACGTATGAAGCCAACGTTTCACGTAAATTGAGGTGACTGAGGACAATTGTATCACTCGTCACCTTAGAAAATACGAACAGTGATCATTATTATCATTATAAAAATTATCCAACTAATGAATTGCCTCAAATGAAGGCTGCTTGAATATTACGTACCAATTATCTCCTTTACGCAAACAGAATATCTAATGTCAGCATCTGCTTTTACAGTATATCTTGTTTAGTATTTTTAAATTCGATAACATTTAAAGATGCTCCCGTTACGTTCCCTGTCGACCCACATAGAGCTACCCAATGGCAATGATCACTTCGAGAGGATTTTAGTGTCGCGATGAATAGTTATTCGGCCTGATTTCGACAGCGTCCATATCAAAAAAAGTTAGGACTCTTCGCTCATATAGGGCAGGCTTATATGAATGATGATAGTTATAATATGACTTACGCCAGAAAAACTGTAACCGTAGCTTATACCCCAAACGCTATACTAATCAAATGCCGGCGAATTTATTCTGGCTCATTAAGCGCGGATTACAATTTACCCGTCAATCCATACTCAAATAGGTCTTATATAAAAACAACTATTTCCGTTTTTCCTTGATGCAATGCACTGCAATGATATAGGCTGGCCGACAAAGACATCAGAAGAAACAATTGACGGAAATTTGACAGAAATCTTGACGATATTAAAACAAGGACATCCACTTTTGGGCCCAATTTAACAACATCAAACTTAAGAATTGCACGCTATATGTGTATATTGAGCTACTGAGAAGGTATTGACCGTTTTTCCAGTTGTACGGTAGTATGGATCGGCGTTGGTCATGACACCTCAAAGCTGAGATTTGATTGTAGATGCCCTAAACTTGTCGGAATGCCTCTATTCGGATCTAAAATATAGGGCTAGTGAAATTTTTTGTAAAAATCGTTATATTTTACATCCACCACTATACAATTTTGAAACATTTGAAGGAAGCTATTAATAAAAAAGGCTTGATGTTTAACTCAAAGGAACTTCACTCTACGTTATTTTGCATGCGAAACAATTTACACAGATAGAACTTAATTACTCGCGGGTTACTCACGGGTCGTGAATAATAGATTACGTACAACACTTGATACGCAATGAAAATTTTAAAAAAAAATAAATAAATAACATAGGCTCCATGAGCCGCGGCCAAGCCCTGATTGACACTAATGAAAGTAGTTTTACGCCTTTAGTGGGATTGGTAAGGAGTCATGCATTTCGATTTGTTGCCACTTGGTAAAACTGTTAATTTGACCCTCTACTGCTAACGAGCAGGATTACAACAAACTAGGACTGGCCGCAACCAGCGAACAAAGTCTTGTTTCAACTATAAAAATGTTAGATAGAAAATTTATCCGCCATTATCGATCGTATCGATCTCCTGAGAACCGCCTTTTAATAGAAAGTTGTAAAAATAATTTATAGCACAATCTTTCGCCTGATGGAAGCTTACTGTTATCAGAAAAATGGCAGGATATCATCGATTGAAATGGTGCACATTAAAATTATCAATATTATGAAATATTTACTTCAATTTTAACCCAGAGACGGCCAATCCTTTTTCGACGACCCAATATATATATATATAACTTTTAAGTAAAAACTGTTTTGTGTGTGCATGTATGTATTTAAATATTATTACAAACAACCGATCTACCCTATTATTCATCTACTATATTTTGCCGAGCATTGCGACATAGGCTAGCCGCGTCGACGCAAAGATTCATACTAACATTGCCAACTTTTGGCGTATGCAATGTCGATGGGTCAGTCGGAAATTCGGATGACTTCCCGATTTGTGCCTCAAAGCCTTCGACTGTAATGATCGTCGCATCTTGGATCGTCAAGGCCATCGTGGTAAGACCTAACTCGGCAGACAAAACAGCGCACCTCTGTTTTCCTTGCGACTAGGCGGCATCGTACGGCTTTCATATGGAAATGCAGTAATCATCACTTAGCATCGATGACTGCAAGAGTTCTAACACAAGAATTGCTATTCTAAACGGTGAACACTTACCACTCGGACGTAACAATAGGCCAGATGGTACCCCTATGGGAAGATCAATCTATCATCTTCTTATTGAAGTCTACAGTATCAACATAATCTCGTGATCGAAGTCGAAAATTGATCAACTGGTAAGGCGCGTCTTACTAGAAGTGTAATTATTTCGCAGTGTGCCTTCTGCTTCGAGTTAGGAACGCGAGAAACCTTGGTAAGCACTTCTCTTAAAATCACAAGCAAATCATACCACACAATCACTATCAAACAGCAGGTCATTTGCCTTCCATTGTTTCTTTTACTGGGCCCATCGAAGGGTGTTCGTGCATTTCTTTGATCGGTTACTTCTGTGTATATACATACAAACATACAGGCTCAGTTACGTACATTACGAAAGGTACCATTTTCTATGTTTGATTCACGCAAAAAAACAACCTTTGCTAAATATAAACTAATACCGTTGCGATACCTTTCTGCGCAGATATTTTTAGATCAACGACATCATTGTGTCGATAACTGTCAACACTGAACTCACGCGAATATATCATAGAGTAAGTATATACACATACATAATACAAAGCGGTTTAACAATGTGTGTCTAAATAGTAAAAAAAAAATATATATATATATATTATAATATTCAAACATAATAATAAATAAACAAAAGCCATTGCGACATCCATTAAATGTGATTAATATAAAACAGGAAGAACCACTAAGAAGCATAAGCTTGCTGCTGCTGCAAGCAACGGTAATAATAATAAAATATAATAGTATATAATTAAGACATATCGTTGTGCAGTATCAGCAGCTTGCTTAGATCGGTGGCGAGCGGCCTACGTGGATGCTTGACACAATTGCTTTTTCCTAATTCTGTCGTACAGGCCACTCGCTTCGTTCATGCTTGTATAGTCTAGTTACAGCTACTTTTATCATCATCACGGTCTAAAGGTGTATCGAAGTATCAACCCAGCTCACACTCAATGGCGCTCAACCTTTCGATCGTTCCTGATTTAGCTACGAGGACTTGATGAAGAAGGCGATTGGTTGTTCAAGACGGCCCTATTTCCTTGAGGGCACCATTTTCTGTAGTATAACGTCTTCGTGCTATATTCCGCGACAACGGCCTGAAGTCGGACGAAATTTAAAAACGAGCCACCAGAAGTCTTGCCAAGGGCGAATTCAGTACAACGGGGCGCGTGGAAAGGTATATAGCTTTAGAAGCATTATGGCAGAGAGGAAGGATTTGTTGTGCTTGATATTTTTCTCATTTAGCACGCGCACAACCTTGGCTTTGTACGTTGGAAATGCTTGCCTTCTTTGATTCCTTGGGAAATTTTGTATCGCGATAAAAAACAATTAGAAATAAAGATGCAACATAATATTGACGTGAGGCTTCTCAGTCTACTGAAATTAGAATGTTACCTTATTAAATTGAACTCAATTACAGGATGGAGCACGCAGCACTACTTCAAGTACTAGCCATCTTACAGTGCATCCTACATTTATTTCATGTTACGTAATGCTGGATTCATCGATGCTCTATATGGGTTACCAAATAAAACTGATAAACGTCACTTAACGCTTAATACTAATACAGACGATGTCCTATCTAGCTAGATGACAATAAAAGCAGAAGATCTGATGTTGGCTTTTCGGTATATTAGACAAAAATGCGGTACTTTTTTGTAAAAAAACATACTTTTTGTTACCGCGAATATTTTCCGATCTAACTGCGATTCTTTTTTCCTGCAACGTATAACGTTTTAACGATAATAATAACTAAAAGAAAAGAAACATCATACAAGCTCTAAATAACAATTATCAGTTCTTACCACTTGTTTAAGCAGCATCGGTGCCTCCTTAAAAGTTGCCTTAATCGATACATTATAAACACCCCAAGGACGGTGAGGCCCTGCTCTTTACTCAAAAGGGCAAGTACGGCCAATGACATCGAAAGCCATATCTTCACTTTTGCGCTTTGCTGGACGCGAGCTTTCGTTGTCCAGGTTTTTGATGTCGTGTTCACTGATGACAACGAGAGTGGCGGCAGCGTCACTTCAGCCGACGCCAACGGCAAAACTTCGTCTGAATCATCCGGTTCCTGACACCTGTTCTGGCTACCTAGAACATCATCTTTACTGAGTCGAAACGACTCTTCATCATCTGCGCAGGAGTCAACGAATACAAGCAAGGCCGACAGGTAAAACACTCCGCAGAGGACGTCAGCACGACCCACGATCGAAGTTACCTGGAAACCAATAAGCAGAATGCAAAATACCTTGGGTGTCGTCGTAGCTAAATTGTATAGATGGTTCCCAAAAGACAATGTGCCTAGAACATGCATACATAACCTAAGTGTACCTTTCAGCAAAATTTATTCAGCTGCTTCATGTCTGAGCGACTGTTGTCGTTACCCATCTGCCCCACTCCGCATCTCTTTCATTAGAATATCTAATCTTCAATCCGCTACGTTACAAACTTGAGTTACCTAAAACTTCTTAGTATCTGCTCGCCTTTTCTGCCAGTTAGTTGTTGTGCTTTAAGTCAGCCTGAAGTCGGGCGGCTTGGAAGGTATTTCACGAAGAGACCCGAGAGACCAACAAACAACACGACTGTATTCAAGGATGCCTAATAAAAATATAGTGAACGGCGATTTATGCATCCTTTTTATATGTTTGCTTTTTTTTCGTTTTTCTAGGCATTCATTTTAAGGTCATCTGTCTATTTAAGGGTCCTCTCGAGCTGAAGCGAGAGCGTAAGTCCCAAGGCTCGTTTGTATTTTTAACCATTTTTCGTAACATTAGGAAACTTTACTGTGAACTAACAATTTGACTAATAACGGTAAAGCAGAAGGATCCGTACTGGAAGCGCAAAAAAAACTCGAAAACATTTCAAAGCAGGAGTTAGTCGAGCAATATCGTTGCGTGTCAGCAATTGAAGTACAGTAAATTTTGTAGTACACGGCCCCAAGCGGTCCTTCGAAGCAGATTCAAGTTCCAAGTAGTGGCAAGATGCATGCGTCAAAAAACTTCATCGAGCCCAACGAACGACCGGTGGAGTTTCCCTACATAACGGCAGCAGCCGGTCTATTCGCCGAGTCATTATGAAACTGTAGAGACCACGTTCTTTACTGTTTTGTATCAACTGTAGCTTTTAATTTTGTATTGAGATTTATTGTGGTTGAGAAAACACAATCGTCAATAATGCGGACAAGAAAATTCTTTAGCATGTAAAAACCTAGTACGATTGTAGCCATTTTCTCAGGACTTCATAACCTTGTTCTTTAAACATTACACTCCATACTGACATTACTACCTTTTCGTATTTACGGCGGCCCGACGAACGACAGGTAGCCGCGGTCACAGTAATAATGCTGGCAATAGGATGTTCGCGTCCTTGGCTTTATGCTCATGCTAAGTACGTTGAAATACAAACAAATCACGTGCATTCGAAAAGATGCATGACTCGGGTTTGCGGATTAGGTCAATGATGTTGACAACCCTACCAACACTCGCCGAACCACCGCCTCGTGGTTGCTCGGCGTGCCAACTATTGGAATGACACTCACGGGGACGTCTATGTGCGGTCTCATTTACGTCATGCATTTTTTTACGCCTCTCTTCTTCTCACTTGCACACTTTTTCCTTGCTTTCATTTCCCCCAGCCGTTTTTCATCACTGCGATTCACCTCCGTAGCGTCTCTCCATCTGTGTGATATGTATGTGGGTCGTTGTTCAAGCATGACCGCCGATCTATCTAGGGTACCGTTCTGCTTGCCGCATCTGTTAACGACCACCATTATCACCACCGTCGCCCTCAAGCTTCCTACACTGCCTGGTAAGAACCAACCAACAGACCATCCTTGTTCTGCTTACTCGTTATGCTATGAACTACGATGACACTTTTTCGTCATGCTCATCCTCTTCATATTCTGCTCGTCTTTCGAGGCCAGAGTAACCCGAATGAACAGCCTGTGTTCATTTCCCTTTCATTTTCTTGCACATGTACCCGCTTCGTCTTGCTTCACGCTATTTCCGAACGATCCAAGAACGCAGCACCAGTCAACAAAGCCCCCTTGCTGATCTTTTTCTCCCCGTCTACGCCGCTTTGTTTGACAGGCTGTGTGTGGCGGCTTCAACGGTGATGGCGCTGAAGGAGAGAGAAAGCGGCGGGAAATGGCGCAGTTATGGCAGCCATGGCAGCAGGGAAGCTCCTAGAATGAAAATCGTCCAAAATCCTTGGGCGTTCACTCACAACGGCAGAGAGCTGTGTAAATATCTCAAAACATGCACCGACTTCGTCTTCCTTCTGGCTGACCGAGCACTAGGATTGCTATCCCCACCCCGGAACGGAAATGCAGCACCAGCAGCAGTGGCATTGGTCATCTTTGCTAACGACTTAGTATAGTACTGCAGTTTAATTCGGTAGCGGTTTGCACCCGCTCCAGAAGCACTAGCACCTCTGCTCGCCTAAACCGCTTCGAGCCCAGAGGCGTAGGCGGAAGAGGCCAACGTCAAAAACACGGTGGAACCAACCAAGACGAAGAGTGCTGAAAAACCAAAGACTTTTTGTCAGAAGCGCCTTTCTCCTACGACTACTGGTTCTATTATTTCTGAAAGCTCTGTTTCTCTTCAGAGCTACTTCATGTCGCCTTGTAGGTCGCCGGCAATTCCAGTGGCTGAGTCGAGCACATCGTTCAAGCGCTCCCCGGCTTTCATGAAAAGAGAGAGAGAGAGAGAGAGAGAGAGAGAGAGAGACAGAGAACACAAATGCAGGGCAAAAAGAGTGTGTTCTCCTTCGTCCATCATCCTTTAGGGGGATGAGGGGAGGCTTTCGTTTCGTTCTGCTATGCATTTTCACATACAGAGTACAACAAAAACGCCTAGCTAACATTAAAATTGTCCTAAATCTAAAGATACCTATGAGACACTGTTTGTTTGTTAGTCTGTCGCACAAAGGCAAAAAAGGTAAACGCGCCTACACAAAGGGAGCCAAAACCTGTTAATTAAAATGTATTACTCTTTAATCGACGGTTTCCTCTGTTCATCATGTTAAATGTGTTGCGCGTGCCAACAAAGTGACGACACAGATATGCCACGTATATCCAATGTAAATAAACTGATTGGCATATATTGCTTTAGAAAAAGAATGCGCCATGGAAAAGATAGACGTACCGCTTCGGTGTGCACTGGTTGGACGCCAAATACGAGAACGGTAGTGATTTGCAGAGCCAACGTCAACCTGGGTCTCCCCCTTTCTCTGGTTACAAAGCAACGCTGTATTCTCGCGTCGTTTAGCCGACCCATCAGTTCACCAAGAAGGAGACAGCATGTCAAATGAAGCAACACGTTCACTATGTGGTAAGCCCGCGTACTTGACAGACCTCCATATAGATAATTCAACCTGAAAGAAGGTGAGAAGTAACAAATTCAGAATTGGTCTGCCGTAACTACCCTATGTTGCCAGCCGGTAATTAGAAGCATTTCTGTTCATACCATTAATTAGTATGATGCTAAAATCTTCCGATAGGGTACAATTCACTTTGTTTTTGTACTAGAGCAGGTTAATATTATCAGCTAACAATTGTATCTTGGGTTATCGCACGTGTAGACGAACCAAAAAGCCAGTGGTAGAGTTCATATACGGAGTGTCAGGCATTTCGTATAGTTTAACAGGCAAGATGTGAAATAAACAGAATAAGCATTAAAACTGCGCTTATATTTACGTTGAAGAACAATTGAATTTTATTTCCACCATTTTGAGGCCCACGCTAGATTTACCCATAGTTGGGTCAACCATTTTTTAAATTAGTGCTGTCATAATTTAGTATACATTGCGAATGTCAGCCGTGTTTGTCGAGGCGATAAAATTCTATGGCAACGTGTTTTATTACCAGCGTCAGCCCAGAATTGTCGCGCCAAATAAAAATGATTGCCCCTCTTAGACCAATAAATTGATGACCATATGCTCAAAGAATCGTGTAGTACTTCTAAAGGTCTTGGATTATTTCTGGTGTTGCCATCTTTGGCACGCTTTATGGTTTCAGCGTTTATGCCATCTGTGAACTGTGCATATCTACGTATATTCTACCGCTAATTTGCCTCTTTGCTCTTTTTCTTCTTTCTGCTGCCAGAGCATGTACAAGTTGGCACCAAATAGGGTACCTTGTGCTTCTCGTATTTTCTGGGCTGCGTTTACTATGGGTATTAAATAACAAACCTCCATTGACCTCCCTGTTTACAGTCTAGTGTCTATATATCGCCATCGTAGAACACTGAGAGTAGGGATATTGGCGAGAAAGAAATAAAGGCCAGGCTCCTAAATGTGATAATGTGGGAACACTGAGGAGTAGGGGTCGCAACTGGGGCACGAGATTCTATTTACTTTCGAGTACACCCGCTTCTAAAGCACAAGCCGCTAAAGTATGGGCCAATTAATCGAGCGCCGTAGTTCTTCTTTCGCTTGTGTGCTCTTTCTCTGATTCTTGCCCTCTAGGTATCACCGTGTGGCAAGCAAGGAAATCGCTATCTTGAAGGTTAAAGGGGAGCACGCTCCATGTGAAGTTATCGTTCGCCGAGACTCGAGTTGGCGCGCGTTTATTGTCCTTTGTGTACTCAGGATACACATTGGAGTCAATCTCGCTATGAATGTTGCCTTTGCCACTGTCACTGACATCGCTTCACAAGAGGCCTCTTATCCGCGGCCATCGTCGCCGTCCAGCCGATGTCTGAGGGCGAATGAAGCTCCATTACTCGACGCAGTGACAGTAACTGCGTGACGATCTCAAGCAAGCAATGCCCCTAGCACAAAGCTAAAGCCTGACTTTCCTCACGGTTGAGCCGGAAAGGACAAAAGTGGTAAACTCAGTAAAAGTTTCCTATAAAATTAGGATAGAAGGAGTGGCAGTTTTGACGTAGTGTCGCGGTGACTCGGAGAGTCTTGCAAGCTGCTTTCCGAAGACTACGATCATAAGTCCTTCACCATTATATTAGCCCACTTTGCGTTCGTAATCTTCCATCCGCTGCTGGTTCTCTTACAACCAAGGCGAGCTCGGTCTCCTCACTCATCTTTTGCTAAGATATTTCTGTTGGACAAATGTGCAAGTTTGAAGGAGGTTGTCTCAGGTAGACGCACGTAATATTCAGCTCGAGTCTACATTAATAAGATTAGCAAGTCCCTTGTGCAAGCCGGTCTAGCTGTTCCAGCCTCTGGCCTTTCCGATCCCGGGGGTGCTTACATCTACGGTGTCTGCCTCAATGACGGCTACAACTTTTCCTATTCGATGAGCCTAAAAGATGTCATCCCCGTATTAGAGGGCGCAAAGCCGGCGATTGCTCGGCCTATCTACCGCATGAGTTTGTAGGTCGCGTTAACATAGTCTTCATAAGCCGTAGAACAGGCAAGCGCATTATGAAAACCATTAGTGCAGCGGTATCGCGTCGTTATCAGCGATCTGAGCGCACACCTTCCTGAGTACATTTCGCCGCGTTTCACCATTATTTCTACCGGCGCAAAAGGCTGAGCACCGGACTGTTCGAGAGAAGAGAAGAGGGGATAAAAGGAGGGGGTGTAAAGGGTTAAAACAACATGGCAGTGCCAACATGTTAATTTCTCTCCTTTTGTACTACCGTACCAGCATGCACAAAAGCAAGCTGTCGACCACTTAATCACAAAAAGAACTTCTTACCAAAGATTTACTTTGCACCAAGTTTCAACAAAGACTGGTGTCGCTATCTGAATATTTGCGATGCCTCTATCTTTATATGGAGTTTTGTAGGAAAATCATTTATTTTGGAATCAGTTCATCGCATATAATTAATTCGTGTTTATATTTACCTGTTCTTCTAAATATTATAGATATAGTGGCATTCCCATAAAATAAAGTAAAATACATTTATTGGTAAAGTAGATGGTACCTGTTTATTTGAGCTCTCTGTAGAAAGAGCTGTTTAGTCATAGATATATATATATATATATATATATATATATATATCTAATTGCCTACAGACGCTAACATGTCTCATATATAGCAACAAATCTGCAATATAACTCGAGTTAGATTTACTCCGATTGCCGGTTGTAGTTTATCCACTCTCATTATAATACATTCAACCTGAGCGTCTATTCTTCTTAGATTTACATACTGTTATGAGAAAGACTGATTCTTCTTTTTATCCATTTATCTAGTATTACTGTCCAATTTTCTAGACAATATTTCAATAACATTTCCTTAAAACGGCCGCTCCTACGGCACTCGAAGGCCCCAGCGTGCGCCGGCTCACGTTTCTGTCCATGGATCGGCTTTCGTTTATATGCTGGAGTATTTCGATATTTTGCTAAAAGCTCTCTCGTTGTTTCCCCTTGACTTTCTCTTCTGTCGACGTTCCTCGTTTGTCTCATTGTGGCTCGAACGTCTACAAAACCCCAGGTATTCCCGATATCCTGTTTACCGCCATCGTGCGCACGCTTATTTGATAATACTATTTTACGTCGACTGTCCTTCCATGGACTATTTTGTGCCCTTCAGCCCCAGCTACACTATCTTTCCGGTCGCTATATGCGACTGTAAGGTCTCTCCATTCAATCCCGCTTTGTCTGCGCGGATCCCCCTTTCAGGTCCATGTGCTTATAGCGGGACCACCTTTCTCATCATCGAAGCAAGCGTGAGCTAGTCGCCCGTAGACGAACGTCGTTGACTTCTCTCATCTCCTCCTTCATCTGCCGAACCATACGAAAAGAGTGGAAGCCTCAATGAGAAAGTTTTTTTTTATCTCGGGCGTTTTTTCGTCTTTCGTTCGCTTTCCACCAAGAGCGGGAACGCTGGATAGAAGGGTGCTGGCAGAAAGGCTTTCACCTGGTAGGGCAGTGACAGTTCTACCTAGAACTTGCATTTTTCGATCCACCTTGCTCCTTCCTTTTATGTTAACGCCAAGACCCTTCCGCTTCCTACAGCTGGTACACCGCAGAAGCAGAGCGAAACGGCGTGACGAAGCTGTTTTCTTCTCGACTCGGCTATAATATCCCTCCTTCCACCCATCTTTGAAAAATGGAACGTAGCGAGAGCCCATGACGGCCGCAGTGGCAGACTGTCATGGATATGGAACAGAAGGCTAAGTTTACGAAGGTCCTACGTCAGGACTTTAGGAAGAAACGCCTAGATGAGCAGGGTTTGGTTGATGATCGGTCGGAGCTGGCGAGATGGTCGGTCCGTCCTCCAGTGCGCGGTTCTCACTCGGAACTCTTAGATACCTGCCTTCCAGCGTGTCTACCTAAAAAAAAGGGAAGAGCTCGAAGAAGATCTGGGCGTTCTGCGCAAACTGCTGAGTCGCACCACAGCATCCACTATCCGTATGCTCTTCGATTCTCTCTCCAATATGGCAAGAAACGCCAGGGCAAGCTGCTGGTACTGGGCAGTCAGGCAACTCAGCCCTACCAACCCGCCTACGCTACGCCCCCGTTGTCAAGCGAAGCCAGGGGCTATGGCCATAAGATGGGCACGGGGAATTGCCAGCCACACCGCTGTCAACCGGACCGAGGACAAGATCCATTTATTATTTTATCTGTTGAAACACACAGACTCGCAGAGTAGCTAGTAGTAGGAGTTATGCTCAAAACTATGTAACGGCAAAACGGCAGAGTAGACAGGCCTGAAGCAGCTGCTGGCTGCCATACGGCAAGGTAAGCAGGTTGATCAGAGAAGCATTTCCTATCTGATTCAGCTTTCTTTATTGAAACGAACACGCATTGATAAATTATGGCGTTGAAAGTTATGTATCGTAGGAGCTATGACAGTGCTTATTTTGCCTTTTCTTGTTACATGTTTCCTGGTTACCAACTAGCCGGAAAAAATCCAAATCGTTTACAAGTTTCATACTTATTTATGCATCGTTGCATGTTCCGATGAACCAAATAATTAAGCAAGGTAACGGACCTTTCCGTTGCTGATAGATCCATGTAGATGAAAACGGTTATTCTCATCTAAAACTTTACCATGCCTTTTACTCTCCATCTATCACTCCCCGCGTAACAAAACTTTGGTCATTACATGGTTTATGAAACAAGCACCAGCTCAACGAGGCGCCTTATGTCGCCGCGTTCAACGACTCAGAAGGAGAGGCAGTATCCGAAGCGTATGTGCCGTTCGGTCTACGTCAAATCACCAACGAGCAAAGCTAGCACGACTGGCCGACAAAGCGGAATGAGAACCAGGATAACAGCTCAAGCACAGGAGACCTTGGTGTCTGCTGACATCAGGCGTTATGGCAAGGTAGTCAAGCCGCAAGCATGAGTCTTTCAATCACTATGCTTTTTCGGGGTTTTTTTGGCAACCTAAACACATCCTTTTTATAGACTCAGTATTCCGTCCATTTATGCATGGGTTCATCCATGAGCCCACGTCAGCTCATCTTTAGCTTACCTACCTCAAACGCCACACCAGATGAAAAGGCAAATATCGAACGCGCGACGCCCACCACTTGGCCTTCCAGTAGCCTAAACAGTACCTTTTGTTACTGTAACGTCTTTACGCCGATGGACAGATCCTTGAAACGGGTCATTTGACCAGGTCGCGCCGTGGGCACACCCTAGTTACTTGCTGTTATACATTAAATTGCTGCGGCAAGCAAAGTACGAGTTACACAAGGTGCTTGAAAAGTATCCATGTCGTACGCGATTCAGTCGCACTATAACGAAGTACTCGCACTGTATGTAAATGAAAACGCGACAACGCGGGTGCCAAGCATTCCGATCGTACAGGAATTCACGTCGAGGTGTCCGCGTGGCAAATTCTATCAACTGTAGTAGTAGTAGTAGTAGTAGTAGCAGTAGCAGTAGTAGTAGTAGTAGTAGTAGTAGTATCAGACTGGGCACGTTTAGGTGAGTAACCTTTTGTCTTGCTTGTTGTATACGGCGGACACCAAAAATGAAGTCAACCCCATCTCTTTCGGAAATTGCACAACAACGACGATTATATGATAATGATCGTTTTCTGAAACATCAGAACTATTTGCTGCAACCCTTTGCTTGCGTACGTTCCGTGTCACGTTCTCGTGTATTGGCCCGCCGCAGGCTAAAGCTAGCCTCTGGCCGTTTACCAATGCTGCCTTCTCTTTTCCTCTGCTTATCAGCAGTGGCCTATGGTTTGAGCCATCGGGTCGTACTTACTCTTCGTATTGATGTCGATCTGTTGAGTATGGCCGTTTCTCGGAAGCACTTCAAAACCTGGGAAGCGCTCCGACGTCTCCAAGGACCAGTTGACTCGGAGGAGGCGGAAGTTGGTACACTTGCGCACATTCCTTGTACAGGCGGTCGATCGGTCGTTCGTTCGTCTGAATCCGTGGAGTTATCTTTTTTTTCCGGTTTTTCGTTCCTTTCCACGTGAGTGGGACGCAAAAGGACAACGCAAAAAAATAAAAGCACGCGCGATGTAGAAGCAAGAAAAGAACATCAGAGCTGCTGCCCTGCCTTGGTTCTACTATGTTTTGGTCCAGCTTGGCTGGCCTAGCCTAGCAGCGGTGACGCAATGCGAAAAACGAGCCACTGAGTAAAGATATGAATGACTCTTTTTCCGATTGCCGACGCTTTGTCCCTGCCACCCATCTTCAACGGTGATAGAGTTGCTCCTGCCATCGGATTGAATATAATACGCGCACATAGAACTTAGTGCAAGCAGGCTCGCGGCAGTAGGGCAGCAGGCAACAAACATTTCAACAGGGTCAAGGAAGGCGTACTTTGGAGGAATAGTAGAAGCTACATCAATAACGCGTATACTGGGAGTAGTATTTTCGATACTCTATATCGGTTCCGTACAATGCGCTAACCTAAATTACGAAAACATATGTACGCAGCTGCGATCTACATACATACAAAATACAACGAAGAAGGATGCGGAATGTGTAACACCTGCTCTTGATTGAGTTTATACAATGCAGACAAAGTTGAAAATCAAATGTGAGAATGCACAAGTATTTCTTTATTGTGTGTAACCCAATAGAACGGTGTTAAAGATGCATCGAGTTTTTTTTATGAACACCTAGGAAAATTGACAGAGAGCTTCTCCAGCTAAATGGTCCTTTGGTCCTTTTCTGTCTGCGACCGATGATTTAAATCTTGAACACAGACTCGACTGAATCCGTTTGGGCGGCTATTAGTGATTGTGCTTTCTTTTAACCTTGCACGGTGGCTTGATTCAGCTTGATCCGACTCGTCCCCCTTAGTCTGAGAATGGCCGTACTCAAGACTGCGAAATGAGTCCAAAGGCCCAGGCAGGCGGTGGTAGCTGCTAGACCAGAGCAGTTAACATTGGGTTTACTTTTCCCGTTCTCCTGGTTGCAAAAAATCTTTGTCGGCCGGTCGGACGATCAGCTGCTAGGCCAACGGGCAAGCGGGCCGCCTCAATCCCGCATACACGAGTTTTGCTCCTTCACAACCTTCGACATTTCCTACACAGTTACGGAACCTTCAGCAGGAAAAAAGAAAGAAAGGAAAAGGCTCAGCCGCTGCCTGCATGGTTCCGTTCCTTTTTCGCTTGAAGATTTCGCCCATTTTCTCTAAACCTCTGAGCCCCTTCTATCGTGCTTGGTTGTTCCGGGAGCGGGCAAAGGCTTGGCTACTTAAAGAGCAGAACCTGCCCGCAGCCGTCTGATGGGCCTCATTCATTACGCGGACCAGCGCTCCCTATGCGATGTCCGGGAGACTGGCTATCCAGTCAGTCGAGATGCGGCGTCTCTTAAGAGCGAGCGGACACAGGGGAGTTGTGGTACTACAGCTTCTGACGCCGACAGCGCTACCCTTGATGTTGATGGCAGGAACAACGATGATGATTGTGATGACGGTGACCTTGATGATAATATGCAGAGTAATGGTTTGTCTCGCTCACGATTCGACGCGGTTGCTACTGCTGCCGCCATTGGTACCAACTACCGCTGCGGTAGCTAGGTGAACGAGCCAGTGAGATGCCATTGAAAGCATCCAAGCGCAGATAAATGCGAAAAAGGGCGGGGAAACCGCAAGAATCGAAAGAAGAGCTTTTTTTCTGGTCCGAGTACAGGCACATTGCTGGCGCTCGCAGTAGCGGTAAAAAAACGCATGAGGACAGAAAACTGAAGCGAAAGGAGCTCGCTCTTTCTGGGTCAGGTCGGCAATGAGAAAGGTGGGTGTTGTGGAAAACAACTCTGTAAACCGCCGCTGAAGCCCGCGGAAACGCGAACACAAATCTGCCATTTTCGAATAGCGGAGACCGCAGGAGCAGAAACTGCATGAATTCTTGCTGCTCATGTTGTAACAGCGACAACGCGCTAGAGAAAAGCCTGAAAAAAAGACAATCAGGTAAAGCGACTGCAGAATGGTATATGAGTCTCTTCACTGAAAGCGGGTCACGAATCATCCGCATATAGTGGTGACATAGCACTGTATGCTGGCTAAGCCCTAAGCTGGATTGGTTCATGCATTTGTATATTTAGCTTGAACAGGTACGCTGTGATCGTTGCTTTGCTATCACTTCGATAGGCTGCCAACTAATCTAGCCTGTATCAATCCAATACAAATCGGAAATTTTCTCATGTGCAGTAGTAGCGAACACTTAAAAGATCGCCGAATGGTGGCGCATTCGGTGACATAAAGGTTCTGTCGAACGCCTGAGTATTTCCATAGTTTCTAGCATTGTGATTACTGGCAGAAAGTTATCGCAAGTAACACTAAATTTTAACTTCCTTTCAACCCATTTATAAGGGAAGGCTGTCGCCACCTCATCTTATGTTCTGGAATCTACCATCTATAGTGCCCCAAAGCGTGTAGCTTAAATGGGCTCTCCAGTGAAGCGTTCACGGTCAGTAAAAAAACTACCTTTTTTTGTATCTCCCACGGAAAAGGTAAAACAACAACAATATTTTTTTGGTATCTATATATTTTAGACAAAAAAGTATCCCGGCTCTGACTGTTAAAAAAAATTGGGTTCACAACTCATGGAACTTATACTTCAAATAAATGAAATTCATGCAACATGTGGCGTTAGTTGATTAAGGACATCAGTTATCAACTTACCTTACGGATTTTTTTTTACTTATCTACAGTTTTATTTTTTTAGTATATTTTACATTTGTTGATACAGCTTGTTACACCCACATCGAAATAGTTAGTTCAAAAAGGCTAACAGCATTAGCAGTAGCATAGTCAAGATTGCAGCTTAGGCCCTTGTTTTCGGTACTCTTTGACAAGGACTATTTCTTGCCTGCCAGCCCAACTCGCACACTAAAAATCCATTCAACTTTTAAGACTTCTTCGGCTTCACAAGCAGAAAGTCGGTTTTTATAGGCGGGCTATACCGGGCTGCAGGTATTCGTTTGGCGGCCTCAACAAGCCTGCCGAGACAGCAGCAGCTGAAGCGGTGTTTTCAATCGACCATGTCGTGTAAGCTGCACCCGGCAGGCCTAGTTTAGCCCGACAGGCCGAAAATGCCACTGTCTCCAGAACAGAATACAGCGTAGGCTTGCAGAACAATAGGCCGGACCCAGTGTTACCGGTTCTCGGTGTTCGGGGCTTTTGGCCAGACTGGTCACCCAGGGTCACCAAGCGAAGATGGTCAAGAGCATATTCATGGGGCGTTAAGGGTTACCCTGAAGGTAGATAGGTTGAGCCTTACAAATTGAGGCTCAGCAGGCCATCAGGATAATGCCCCTGCTTTAACACGATAGTCATAAGTAGACTAGGAAGACCTAAAGCCGGCCGGTTGGTTGGTGCTGGTGCTCCCGTCCCTACCGCACTCTTTGTCCGCCTTGTAAGGTAGTCAGTACGATACCTTTTTACGGGCCTAAATGCTGATGGAAAAATCGTGATACTGTGAAACATAATGAAGCGAGGTTATACATCCGGGAAAATATAAGACTGACCGACATACACTTGCCATGGATGTGTATGCGCCTAACGTTCAGTAGACTATTTTGCTTAGGAAATCACCAAATCCAGTTTGGCTGACTGTTTGTTAAGCAATACTTTTCCGAAAGGACTGGCACAAAATAACAAACAATAGGAAGTCGATAACAAAAGCGTTACCGATAATGCCGAATACAATGTAAGTTTGTTTCAACTATATAGCCTAGACGTGTGACGCGCAAATTGGAAGATCTCCTAAATAAAAATGAGAAATCGGGACATGTTCTTCAATAGTAAGCGAATAAAAAGTAAAAAAAAATGGCAGACAGTTAGGTATTAAGCATGACTAAAACAATAACACAGTGAGATTCGAATGAGTTTTTTTTTTATGGCGCAAAATAGCTAAAATCGCTTCCAACTTTTCAGGCAACACAACTTCCGCAATAAAGTCGCTCCGGTAAAAAAAAATAGAAGAGATGCCATTGGTCAGGGAGACAACTACGATAGGTGCAGAGCCCCCAGTGTGCATGCTACGGATTACCTAGGCTAGATTTGGTAGGCATAAAGGTTGAAAAGAGACTATAAAACGTCTTAAACGTCGCTAGACGTTTACCTGCAATGAACATCAATTGGCAAAAAAGTTAGTTTAATGTTACTTTCTTCTAGAGAAGCAGGTTTACACACTCAGTCTATATGGATTGATGTCTAATAGCCAATTATGGGTACGAAATATGTCATTGGTCAAAATTTGTCCACAAACGATAACCTTCATCTAAAAATACTAACTAGGTGGTGAAAATTAGCAGGAACGTATAAAAAAGCACAGAATCTCGTTGTTTGCATTAGCATAAAAACGAACCATAAAAAATAGCAATAATCACATTTTTTTAAGCGTACAATGCCT
Source organism: Varroa destructor (assembly GCF_002443255.2). Lineage (NCBI taxonomy): Eukaryota > Metazoa > Arthropoda > Arachnida > Mesostigmata > Varroidae > Varroa > Varroa destructor. The sequence continues at coordinate 8,704,315 of NW_019211455.1, forward strand.
CTTGCATCGGAAGACATATTGAAAGCGTTCCGTCTGTATATCCATGTACTTGCTTGCCTAGGTCATTAAGCTTTCATTAGTATCATGTTATCAATTAGGCGACATGCAATGCTGTTAGAACAGCGTATAAAAACATGTCTTACGAAATCGACTTCAAAACTTTATGTATCTTTATCATTCACAGGTAGTACAATGAAGGCTGAGCAGGACAGAAAACAGTACATGAAATATATCAGAAAGTCCTGTTGTCACTTGTTCTATTGAAATGGATAGGACCACCGTAGAACAGGCAGATGCAAATGATTATTGCAGCGCTTAAACGCCAGTAGTGCCTAGCAAACGGTCATCAGAAAGTCGCGTCATTGAGCTCGCCAATATGAGTGATCATGTGGTCAGCTGGTGGGTCTATGTCGTTTGTGTATCAACCTTCAGGCCTTTTACCAGTTTCATAGTTCCATCAAAGATTTGATCTCAGGTCAGCTGGATCGGAAATTCTCAAAAAACTAACTGCACGCCAATCAAAGTCATCGCTATCTTCCATGCTATCCCCGGAGACAGATCCAGCTAAAGGTCGAATGTTGCCTTGCAGCTCGATGCTTTTGCCTTATGAAAGTGCGCTCTATACATACATACCTTTCTCTCGCAGGCTGTGGGTTCCAGGAGATTCTAAGTTATATACACCTCTTCAACTAGATAAACCCCTGAAAAGCTGGATCATCTCACCGATCATGCGTTTAACCAAACACGGCTCCCCGAGCCTTACTATTGGCGGCTCGGCAGTCTTTTCATAGATAGGTTGTGGTAGATCGGTAGAACGAGCCGTGTTTGAAGGAGCGAAAGTGCTTGTGAATAGACAGCAGGCAGTGTTCGGCTGCCCTCCTGCTGACCTGAGTCCAACCGACAATCTCATTGCCAGACATCATTATTACCACCAGCATCAGTGGCAACGCACCGACGGTGGGCGCCGAGGGTCGATCACGGCCACGAGCGGTGGTACAGGACGACGATGAGGGGATTCGCTCAAGCAAAAATAAGGCGCTTTACTGTTCTGCAGAGCCCACAACGTCGAGGCCAGGAGACACGAGCGGGTTTCGTGCAGCACGGGTCGTTGTTCGTGCTACACCGGTCGCCCAGGGGTCCACACCCACCACGAACATATGTGAGCCAGATCAAAACTGGGTTAAGGGACAGGTGGCTATGAATAACTAGTAAATTCAGCTGCATATGCAATACTAGAGGAGACATCGAATTACAACCGCACTGCAGACGCGATTCATTTGAATGGTATTTATTGAAACTACGCGGACGTTTCCGTCGGCAGAGAGCAACGTTCGGTTGAGGGGAAATGGGAAGTGGTAGGTAGCAGTCGGCAAACAGCAAGTGCCACTGCAGTGTATGCAATAGGTATTGAATCTGTGGGTAGTGGTAAAATTGGGTTTAATCCCTTAAATCAGGAATACACTTCTTATTTTTTACTACTAGGATTTTGAAACCCCAAAGTTTGAAATTTCGTCAGCTTGAAGTTGTCTTTGACGCTATCAGCACTCAAGGTTGTAGCGCATCAACATATAGGCAATCGATAATAGTCGCCGGTGTAGGCTGATAGAACTCGCGCTGGTCAGGCCCGATCAGTACGGTGTAGCTAATGAGGTCTGAACGTTTTCCTTCACTTGACGCAATGCCTACAGCTAGCTTATACGGCGGATATCAATGAACGAAATAATTAACTTCACGAGATAACTCATTTATGGTACTGTCCATTTGCAGCTGTACAGCGGCAGAAAAAGGGGCCCCCTACTCTAGATTGTGCAACGCTGGCACATATACGATATATTATGCAGTACGAAGCTACATATAGGGCATGTTAGTTGGACATGGAGGCCAGCCTCCTTTAATCCGGTAACACCTTTAAAGTGTAGACCACCTTCTCGTCACCTCTGTTTATAATATGTTTAATTCGTTGAATAGATTAGATCAAAAACAAAAATTTTTCGTGTATGAAGCCAAATTCGTTCAATCGAACCACATAATGACGTATACACCAAGCCGCAGTATAAATGTTAACAACGGCAACAATAGAAGTATAGCAGAAAAAGAGAAACAGCTGAGGTTGATGAGTGAAAAAGTTATGCTGAGCAATGGTATAAAAGCCTAGGTACACGAACGCTTTTTAGCACACCTTAATAAAGGCCTATACTTAGGTCAGCAACTTAGGCTTAGGCCTTAGGTCAGCAACAAGAGGGAAATGAAAAAGAAAAGACAAAAAACTTCGAGTAAGCTCTTTTGCATGAGCCGATCATTTTTCGTTTTCATCATCCTTCGTTCGAAGGAAGTTCTTCATACAACAAGGTGAAGAGCAACGATCAGCCAAAATATCCGATTGATCGATTTATCTCGAATAAAATCATTTGCAAAAAGTACCATGAAGTAAGGATTCGTTTAAATGTAGCTCAGTGGGTTAATGGGTATGTTTTCGGCGAACTTAAAGTACAAGTACGTTATAAGACGACTTTTTAAAAATAATAAAAGGATTGCTTATTAGGCTAGTTGGCATAATAATTAATGCCAGTCTTACGCTAAGCAAGTATGCACAAACAAAGTATCTTATCATCTAAGAAACGTAGGAAATTTCATTAGAGGATCCGTCACTCGACAAACTCTACACATGATTATTAATTATAGGCGCATTATCATTATGGTTTAATAATAACAGTCTGGCCTATGAGCGTTAGTGTGTATTAGAAATTATAACGAGCACAGCTTGTTTCTCGTGCGGTAGGACTGCCTAACAGCGGTTCCGTATATAAACAACGACATACTTTCTGTTCTTGGCTAGTCGAGTGAACTCACCCAACAACAAAGAGTATTTAGTTCTGTACTATACAAATAGGTCTGACCCGATATTCGTAAAAACGAGGAAGCTCTAAGCTTGAAATCTCAGCGACAGACGTTCAATATGAGCGGCCGTACTTTTTCATTTGGCCCACCCGTGATATGGCTGAGGCCGAATGGCCCTATCTAAGCGAACTGGAGCCAGGCTTACCTCTGCCATATTCGCCTAGCCCTTACAATGCGCCCTTGTCTAGCTCCACGTAAGAACACCTGAGAATCCGAACAGAGGCAAAGAACGAGGCGATCGACTATGTGTAAGTCTGCTATCATTATTGAGGGCGGATGGTATACTGATATGGGCAAGGAACGGGGCTGCGGGCACCGAAGGCGAGTGCTGCTGCTATAAGGGAATCTCCTAGCAAGTAGAGGGAAGAAAGCATGTTTGAAAGGAATCGCTGATAGAAGATGCGTTTAGGCCGATGCCATCTGAGGCACTATCGGTTTCGGCAGAGCTCTCGAAGACCTTACTGCAACACTGGTCGTAGATAGGTTACTGCCTTCGTGAAGCACTGCGCAGACTCCACCCGTTCATAGCCGGTGGTAATGACTGGCAACCCGTCACCCGTAGCAAACCATTCAGGTATAGCGCATGGGGAACTAGGAACGGATGCGATCGCTAAAGCTAAATTTTATCGTGCTGCTGTGTTTCCTTCGTATACTCGCATGTGTGACGAAAGCAAAATGGGTGATGCAATTTTCTAACTAGTGAAAAGTACAGATCAATTATCTCATCATAATCTTATTGATATACCGTACAGGTAAAATATGTATAATTGTAGGGTTAGGCTTGAATATTGAGCTAGAAAATCATGGACTACCTGAACCGGGCGTTTATGTACATGAAAAGCTTCCGTGTAACAATCACGGCTGATTCGTTTCTGCTTTAGTCACGTACGTCTTTACAGAAAATAATTCCTTAATATCCTACTTACTTTAAACAGCTTTGCCGGGTTAACTAAATAGTCAATTTTATATTTTTACGAACATTTGTGAAGCAAGTGTCTGTGCATATACTTGAGCGTTATTTTAGGTGCAATATAAAATTTCCGTTATTTAAAAAAGCATGCTTAAACTATTGCATTACTGAATATGTATTGCTTGTTTGCAGCCGAAATCAGCCGAAGCTCTCTGACAAGTTTCCTCTTCCGCAGCTCAGCCATGTAAAACGTGTTTGGATCCCTTACAGCCCTACCAGTTGTCAACGTCCCCGCGACCTTGCAATGCAATAGAGCTTTTTTTATCCATACCATCTAAACCACCCGCCGCTGAAGCGTCGTTTGAACTCACACGGCGTCCCTACTAGCCGGCTCGTAGTTTTTCATGTTGATCTCATCTTCTGGATATTGGTTCAAAGATATACGAGGGTAGGGTCCAACAACAAACGCAGGCCGCGAGACGATCTCTACAACGAGACTTTGCGTGTTGCACGAGCCCTATATGGATCTGTTCAGCCCAACACATTGTCCCCGTTCCTGGCCTCGGATAGAGGTGCAATATCTGGGCTCTCAGCTATAACTAAAAGGCATTCTCAATCGAAATGCTCTGGCTCCAACTTATTGCTGACATCTTTCGGATCCGACTATCAGAGACGCATCCGAGGCACCGCTTCTGTCCACGGCAGCTGAAGCGATGTTAGAGGTCAACCCTTGAAGAATGATAATTATACAATAATTTACTATTGGACCCGTTTTAGTTGGCTGGTCAAAGTTAGTAATTTATACAAGACATAAGCAGGAATATAATAAATGACTAGATTCACTCTATAACACTTAGGTGAATAGACGAAGTAATATTAAGCTATATCCCAAACCAAAGGCCCAAGTCTTTGAGGGGCGAGAGTCCCACAGTATTAGACAAACAACATAGTTATGAAGTCTGGTCTGCATAATGCATTTGCCTTCAACCTCCAAAAAAAAGGAGAGACGAGCTGATCGACAGCACACTTCTATTTATATACCTGCCATTGATATTTTGACAAAAAAACCCTGAACTTTTGATTTGTTTACCGCTACTGAAAAGCGTTGGCTTCACACACCGGTAATGCATGCAAATGCCAAGACAACAGGGTTCCGAACAGAGATTGCTTTACGTATGCGCCACCCTTACTATGGCACCTGTAATGATGAAGTGGGAAATGGAGCCCATTTATAAATCGCTGGAGCTTTTGGACTTAATATATATATATAAAGAATTATAACTGTACATATAAAATCTCAATTTGTAAAGTCCTTGTTCGTGGAATACATCTGTTTTTATTTTCCTCATTCGTATTCGGTCCTTAGCACTGTCGGACGCGGTGTGCATAATAAGCAGCCGACGATCAATTGCTATAAGTCAAATAGAGTCCTGCGTCTCCAGCGGGATCTAACGAGGTAGCTGCCGAGTTGTTGTTGGCAACACGGAATATCACTTATGCATTTGTACCTAATTTATATACGTGGTACGATGAGCAAATATTTGTATGGAACTGATCAACAATCCGACCTTCTGTTCACTTACTACCTGCGTACGGCAATATGATTGTCTACCTTATGCCGGATTCACGTTCAACGTGCAGTATATTTTTACAACTTGCACTATTTAATAATAATATTTAATACTTGACAAATATACTAAATGTCACGGGAATAAATTCGTCCCCTTATCTTCTAAATATACTAAATTTTACCTACCCGTAATTAGAGCCTTTACATAATAAGTAATGGGTACAAGTGGATACCCGCATCCACTAGGACGCAGCCTGAATGGTGATGACTATAGCATGACAAAATAGATGATTTCCACTGCGCTGTATTTAGCCTATCTATTTAGACCAAGGTATCCCGTGACGTATATGTATCATGCCTTTGCATATGGACAAACATAGAATCGTATAGATCCTCAAATTCCAGCCTTAATTTCTCTTGGATATTGATGTTGATGATTATGTTGGCGTTCAAGACAATAACACGGCACACAGCCTAGATACCTTTATTCGATCACTTTGGGCAGAGCGAATAGATTTTGAGTTGTACCTTTACCTAAATGATTGTATAGAAGGAACCTGCCCAAGCCGGATCATGGGGTAAAACAACGATGACCTTAATTACTCGATAACTAGCCTACCCATCCTCTTCGCGGCTGAGGCTTTCACCGTATGACATTTAGCCATTCGCCCACTCGATGACCTTTACGAATTCTCCTCCTGGAGGAGAATTCGTAAAGGTCATCAAAAGCAAAAGATTCTGCCTATAAAGAAGCGGAACTTGACTGGTTTAATTTTTTAGCGTCACCCATCTTAGTGAAATATTCAAGGTCTGTGACATATAGTCGTGGGATAACTGACAACAAGGCGGCCGGAGAGAACCGCCGACAATATACAGCAACAAGTGAAGTGTCAATGTGTAAGAGTTTATAAATAGATTTCTTCTATTTATAAATAGATATTCGACTAGTCCTTTTTTTTTCTACTTTGGACGTTGGACCAACGCTAACAGAACGAGCCTAACGATACTGTACCTTAAAGTAACCACTCACAAGCGATATCTAGGTTACAAGCCTCTATCGCAGTTGAGTTTCCCATGGATGTTTTTCGGGTCGAGTTTCAAATCTGAATCAGAGCTTCGTGGTCCAAAAATTACCATTCTGGAAAGACGTAGAGGGCCTTACGTATTGAGTAGATAGAACGTTGTTATGTCGTCACTTGGCCGCAGTGTTACTTTCAGCTACGTTGAACTAGAGTTACCTTATATGCATATACTAATAATATAGGTACAGGCTCATAGTAGAATACTAATATGAATAGTGTATATATGATTAGCCTGGCGCGAGGGCGAGAGCCAACAACGTAATGCTTACTGCCGCAAGAGTTTCTAATCAGGTCGTTATCAGATCTACAAATGCATCAAGCTTCTTTACCAAACAGACTACAGCTGTACGGTAGATCAGTCTTCATGAGCCAACCACTTACACTGCCGCACACAGACGAGCAATTACTGCAGGCAGATAATCTAAGTTAGGCTCAAGGCCCATTCCATTCACTTAACGTTACGGTTACTCATGCGCGCAGCGCTCGAATCGGCCCCGCGCTTGTCCGTAGCTCTATTTCCCTTCCGTTTATGATTAATGCCTGTGAAATGAAAACGATGACTGTTTCGGCGACTTTCAAGTTCAACGGTTCTCGTCTGCCTCGTGTATTTATTCGGAAATCTGCCTACAATCGGTAGTTCCTGCAATAAAAAAAATAAAACAGGAAGTTGGCAATACAGGAACTGACCAGGATGATTAGCTGTTGTTGGTAATGGGCAGATGATACTACAAACCTAGCGCGGTAAACTCACAACGGTATCTATTTTGAAGCTTCACGGAGACAACGGCAGTCATCCGCAGGCTAGTTGACAAGTGGCATCTGCCAGCTAACTGTCTCTTTTATGCTCCTACTTTAGGTTTGCTTGCTCTTGCTTTACCTGGCTCCTATTCATTAGGTTTTACCGTGCTATGGGGTTCGCCGTTTATGGCGCAAAGCGAATCTCACCCTTAATGGTATGAGAGGGAACTCGACCGGTGTCTAATTTGCGTGGGACTGTGACCATGTGTGCAGGCGATCGGCGGAATAGAGATACAGCCACGCTGCATGTAAACCCAAACGGCCTAAGCTCACTTAGACATCTCATTGCACGCTATTTGTTGCTATTTATCGCTACACATTGTGCGATGCACGTTTCAACCCGTCAGTAGAAAAACACGCCAACGAAAAATCGATTGGCAGACATCTAAGCGCATAATAGTTGACAGTGGGCACTGCATAGATTAGATAGCAAACACTATAGAAACAAAGTGTATAACTAGATCAAGAGAATTCTACCTGTGCGTTTACATGTAGCTTGTGTTAATTCACAAGCTGACTCGTCAATCGTAGCCAGCCACGACGATAACATTCACCTCTAAAGGCTGAGTGGTCACGGCCACTGTCGATTCACGCCCGCCTTGGTACAACATACAAATATCATCTTTAACCTTAGTACATTACGAGAAACATTAAAAAAGGATACTCATTAATAACACTAGCTGCATTTTCTATATACTGACCAATTTTCAGGAAGTTAGATAATGCTGACCATCGGGTTTTAGCAGGAGCCCTTTTACACACCTATCAGGTTACGCCAATCCCGAATCACAGATATATACAAACTGTACGAAATTGGGGATATCCAGTCTCTCAGATAGTTTCCGCGTTTCGGTTTACCTTAGAAGTCCTGTCCCCGTTTTGCGGGGTGTCCCCGTTGCGAAGCGGATCGGCGAACAGATCTTTTACCGGTCCTTTGGACGCCTTCTTCCTTGCCTTTTCTATTCAGCCCCGGCATCCTCGCTTCTACTGCGGCATTATCAAAGCTACTTTACGATACTTCGAGGCCAGTTGGCGGGCTATTGGTCTCGCCGTCTTCGTTTCCGTCGTTGATCCGCCGTGTATGTCTTTTCTCGTCTCCTTTACATCTACGTGATTTTTCTTCTTTGCTTTTCCCCTGCTGCTTTCGCATCTCTCTCATTCTTTGCCTGTCTTCCCGTTGCTGTCGGCCTTACGCTAAGCAAAGGGGCTTTTTTCTTCGTGGCAAATCAACTCCTCTTAAGTTGAGCCGTCACGCCATTCCTCGTATAGAAAGCTTCGCTTAGTTCTTTCAGCTCGGTCATGACGCGAGCAGCGCTGCCTCTACCGGTGTTCTATCCCTGTTCTCGTCCCTTTTAAATGTCCAATTTACTCCCGAGAGAGTGGAGAGCGAACGGGAAAGGAGAAAAAGAAAGAGGAGCGTCTGCGGGAGATGGACCCCACGTGGCAGCAGTGACGGCCGAAACAGCCAACGAGAAAGCGAGGCAAGAGGCAAAGAACCAAGCCCAGTAAGGACACTCCGGTCCAGGTCAAAAGTTGTTCCGGCAGTAATCGCTGCATCGACTGCGTGGAACGGAAGTAAGCAGGTGAAAGAGGGGAAAGTAAGGGGCGCAAGAACGAGCTAAAGTGAGATACTAGTAAAGCTAGACCAAATGTACCTAGCTGGGGTGGGTCCATTGCCGTCCATTGCCGAACTGTCGACTGAAATCGCTGAGCGGCTTGTTCGCCCTCGGGTGGATGTGTGGCTACGCCCCATATTGCTCTTTCACTTTTGACTGCCAGCCCAGACCTGCTGCTGCCACTGAGTGTTCACCAAATCAGCCGACTTGAGACAATGTCTCAACTTGAGAATAAGGAAAAAGAAAAGGAGGAAACAGGCTTATTGTTCGAAACTCACGAATCCTGAAGTCCTAAATACCCTACGTAGTATCACTACTTCTAGAGCGTTTACGGCCGCTACCTACTGCTCTGTCTCAGACAGCAAAAGGAAATCAGGGCCGTACTAACGAGCCTGGAACAGAACGTTCCACATATCTCGACTTGCAGCTAGTCTCCGGGGGCAAACCCTTGCGCCAGATTTTATTTATAGGCACCAAGTGTGGAAAAAGCGTGAGAATAGCAGAACAACGTGTAATATACGTATTTGAAGTGATATGAACAAGCATCATATTCGAACTTATTGAATGTGTCTTTAGAGGACTTGGTAAAGGACTAATAAACGCTTCCTGTACTAAAAGGTCAAGTGTGTTACTGATAAGTGTATATATAGATCAGTCATAGTTCGAGAAATGGAAGACGAATGTTGAAAAATCTGTATATGTATTTATATATACACCAGGCGCTTAGTTTTCAGCGATGCCGATCGCATCTTCCCCATCAAACACTGCTTTGCGACTAGTACTGCTACTCGCTCTACAACCTAGCTCGCTCTCAATACAACCAGAATATATCTTTCAGTATCTATAAATTTATGATCGTGTATAGTAGCCAAGAATATACAACATTCAGTTGAGGCAAACATGTAGTTGCTTTTATGTTTAAGCGTTTTGCAGCTCAGGAATCATCGCTTCCCGTATTTCCCCTGCCAACTCTCTCACGACGCGACCCAGTACAGTTTCTCAAGGACTCTCAGTTCTCTTTAATTGAGTCGAAACGTTCAGGCAGCTACAAGGTTCTGCATTCTTGCACCTTGGAGCTCTCCGAGGCACCGTCACCTTTGTATTTCCATTATGCAAGCATTCTTTATTATGTCAGTTGTACTTCACTATCGCCAACTGAACAGTCACTTCCGTAATAAGTACGTTATTTGGCAACGGTAACGATTCGCTTCCTAGGTGAGTTCCCCTGAACAACATCCGATTTACCGTTGTATCGTGTTACGTGCTCGTTACAATATCTGCGGTGGAGACAGAACTACAAAACGGCCGTTGGCCGTTAGTGGTTGCTGCCGGAAACTTCGTTAAAGCCATGGCACTTATGTTCTAATAGTGGCTGTCCTCTCTTGAGGTAGGTTCGTGATGTCGCCTGCGTTGCCGTTACCATCAGTGCGACAGAGACTGTCGCAGCTGGCCAGTTCGAGGGTAGTTGGTAGTGGGTACCTGTGCGGTTCCTGCGGGGGTAGGGAACTGACGAATACGTATAGGGGATACGCGTCGCATTCATTTCCGACAGCCGAGACTGCGTGAACAGAGCCCGACTGTTAGTTAGGGCGATGCTAAAGGCAAAAGCTTGCATTCCCGCACTGCGCTGTATTCTTGATGTTAGTGCACGACGATGAAATTGCCGTTTCGTGGGTCAGCCAACATGGCGTTCAGAGGCAGACACTATTCAGGCGGTAGTCAGACTCAGTAATCTCGTGATATCCTGTTTTCACCGTCTTCGATGAGCTGTGGTGACCATGGCGCCAGCAAGTCTCAATTCTGTATTTGTATCTACGTTGGGTCAGTTGGACCTTACGTGAATGACAGGCCAGTGTATGTGTTTATGGTATATGGCACGGAGGCGTCAGCTGGGTTGGCCATCCTTGGGACTGGTTATACCGTAGTGGGCTGTGGCCATCTGAGGCGCGTCCGTCTGAACCACTGTTTAGCGCCATTGGGGCTCGGGGAGTTAGATAGTGTAGCTATAGAGAACCGTCATGCTATATTAACAACGGTCAAGCATGATCTTCGTGGTTCTTCTGATCTTTTTCCCGGTAGGTGCCTGCACCGAAGATCCATCAAACGCATGAACGTGACAAATGATAGACATCAGAATTTAAATCACTTCGCCTAGTTAAGCCTAATATACGTATATATTTTTTCTGTTCTAGGGAATAGCTATATGCTATATACGGATTGGAAGCGAGCAGGATATGTGGGAACCGGTAGTTCTGGGGAATACTGAGCCATAAAAAATCAGTAGTCCTAACACAGCAATCGAAATACGTCGATCCGGTAGGCCAGTGGATTACTTCAACATACGCAATACCGGCTAGATCTAATGTAGTAAGCTATATTTCCGGGAAAAAAACATCTCCATGTATCGGCGGGTTGCAAACCCGTCTCAATCCAATCCATAAATTATGCGCTAAACAATATAGTGCATTTATTAACGTCTGTTTTGTACGTATCCTCGGCTTCGTTCGTTCCATGTTATGGTCAGCATAATGTATTTTCTGTTCTATCAACTAAGTAACGATACGCAATGCGACTTAAAAACAAATAAGTTTATTGGCTAGATACACCTTTGATACTTACTGATTCGTTACCGTATATCGGCATTTTCGGCCAACCAGGTTCGAGAAACGTTTACGACTCAGCACAGAATTGCGAATCATAGAAAACCGTCCTTGAAATTTCATTTATCTTCAATGACTGTTTGTGGTCGACGAAAAGTTCAAATGGTGCTGCAGTTACTGCATATAATCAAAAGTTATGAGTTATACAATGGATCAAGTATGTGTCCTAAGTAACTAAATAAAGGGCAGATTTCAATGAACATAAATGTACGAAGCGAGACAAACATCGGCTCATCCATTTTGTTATACGACCAACCAAAGTAGAGCTAGTTGGGCACGCCAATGATTGTGGGTTGCTATTAATATGATCGATTAATACGTGATATGGCATCACAACAAATCGATTAATACGTGGCATGGGGTGTCGTTTGTCATAAACCAGTCATTTTTGTCAGCACTGAACCGTAACTTCAAAAGGTTTACGCACTGTTCGTAGCACGTTCGACGTTCAACTTTACATGGCTGCGAGATGGCTGGGAGAGCTAACTGTGGAACTTGGCGGATTATTGCTAGTCTGACACCAATTTTACGTTATGTCCTATGAGTAGTCACGGGACAACATCTACGTGCAACCTACTGTTTAGGCTATCAGAAGCCTTCGATCGGACATTTCCGCTCGATTGAAACATCGTTGTCGACCTGCCTTCCGAATACAATCCGTGTGAATTTGAATAGATTCGATACGTTTCGATTACATACGAGAAACATAAAAAACCGACAAATTGCACTGGAGTTAACCATGACTTCGCCTGTGGCTTACATAGAGTTACAGCTTTTGCCGTGTAGCAAGGCCAGTACTTGTGTTGTTTAGCATGACGCCTTACCTATCAACTTCTATAGAATTGATAAACACATGCCCTTCGATTGATGGCGTCCAATATTACCGTGGCTCACCATTCCTGAGCAGCGACACAGAGCGTATGTGTGCGCACGCTAGCCTGACGGACGTAAATCGGTGAATTAGCGATAGCCAATTGCCGACTAAGGCGACAGCGACTGGTTAGGGCTTAATTACGCGCAGAATAATGTTGTATTCTCTAATGATCTAGAGGTTCGAAAGTTACTACAGGGGAGCCGGGGTGTATGAAAATGAATAGGATGATCCTGTGGCAGTTGTTTTAAAGTGAAGACCAGTTAGCGTTGCCAGAGGTGAGGGGTAGTCGAGGCGGTTGTTCGTCGAAACGGAGCAGTGGTTTCCACTTAGAACAAGTGCGGCTCGTAGTAGCAGTTGTACGGGCAAGTTTTTCTGCTATTGGAAGCGATGGGTTCGAGTCGGCTAATCGGCCCAGGCTGTCAAGCTCGATTAGCGCAAGTTCGCTAGGGTATTTAACTATATAATGAGAGAGATAGGGCTGGTCCAACTGTTCATGGCACTTTTGGAATTCGCCCTAGGGAAGTAAAAAGATAGCAAATCAACATGCGGGTTCCAGCCAGTACGATCTAATCGTCATATCTCAACTCCGGAAACGGAACTCGAAGTTCGGACGAAATGAAGTCAGTCAACGATAGTACTACCAAATAGCACCTTTAGGAGTTCTAGCAGTCTCGCTGATTGTTTCTATTTCATTGTAATTAAAAGAACGTAATTGTTCAACACAAGTAGACGTTTTAGCTCTACATAAACCGTGTAATAACAAATCCTTGAGCAAGCACTCACAACGAGGAATATTCCGGCGCTTGCTGCGTACTTTTCTAGCTTAATTTATTTGTATAGTGGCTACGATGCTTGTCTGAACTGTATGGATAGTTCATTCTAGTGACTAAATATTCTATGAGAAAAGGTTCTTACACAGGTTTACTCGCGTAAATCGTCGTAAATTCGCATACCTGTTCGTGTGCATGATACGGTTTCTAATCTAAAAAATATGTCGAAATCCACGGCTGATTAACTTCTATAGAGAATGCGTATATTCGCTCATCGCGATGGACGAAGCGTGTCCGAGTATCACACTTCTTCAACCCGAACGGTTTAGAGTAGCTCAAAAACAAATAACAATTTTTAGTGTAAACGTTAACAAAAATGAAGCTCAGGTTTGAATATAGGCAGCGTGGTCAAAACCCACAATAAGCTACCTTTGTTTGGCACAGTGACCCATCAGATCCGGCCAATTTCTCTTCTAAAAGCGTTCATGCCCGGAACCAACTTGTTGGAGTGGGACTTTAAGTGGCTATGGCCGGGCTGTTATTGTGAGCAGAAAATAAGCACAAACGATACATTGTGCAAATGGCAGTTTCGTTCGTAAGAGCAGCAGCACCAGTAAACCACCAGGTTACGCGTCTGCATGTGGTATGGCGGCCGTGACTATGGCCGACGTTCGTATTAGCTTCTGGCGTCACCTATGACAGAAACTAGGAGTAACGAATTGTATTTTTTCTAGGCTCGACTAAGAGCCCGTCCTTAAACAATAGAACAAGAATGACTATAGATTTATCGTTAACTCTGGGTTATTTGTTTTATCCAGCGTGTTTTTATTTAAGTGAGGGTAGATTGAATATTTTATCACGATCATTTTTCTGTACCTTATACATTCGAAAAGATATGTAGCCAAAAACTATTACGCAACAAAAGATGGAAATGATAGATCGGGTTACTTGATAGGATTGTTGCATACAAAAATTCGTGACCTTTAATAAGATAATTTTCGATGAGATAAATGCTTCGATTTTATAAATGTCGTAGTGCCTCAAAGTTAACAAGGCCCTGCCAACTGGCAAAACCTTTGGCTCTTCTGTGGACGCAACATCATCATCACCTGCCTACTGAAAGTTAAGATTTTTGTGATGATCCTTAAGTTAACAGTCACTTCACTAGAATTGGAATGTGTTTGCAATTTATGTATGTATTATCTGACTGGACTCTGGTGAATACGCAGAAACATTCGTTTTTAAAATCCTATTGCTCAAAGTACTTCGTAAAAAGGACCAGATTTGCAAAATGATAACGAGCCGTCAAGAGGTCCTCTATTTAGGACGTATGCTCTATATAGAAAAAGCTTGCCTCTCAAACTTACTCGCCTCTGCTGGCCCAGATACTATTCACCCTCGGGGGTGTCAGTTCTTATCCGAATTTTTACTAACTTTATGAGAATGTATCGCCATACTTCTTTGCTCGAAATTGCCGACATCGTCTCATTGTTCTACGTTCCTTCTCCGTGCTTGAATTGTGCCCTGTGTCCTATGTATGTAAGGGTGTGTATGTATTTATTCCTTCCTCACGTGAAAGAGGACGAACCCGTCAGTGCTGTCACGTCACATGCAATTTCTCGAATTACTTTAACTGTGATATACACAACCGACAAATTCGCTTATACACATACATACAATCATGGGAGATTCAGACAAGTACGTTCACATTTGCTCTTGCGACCCCTTGGCCTTTTGAAGCCCTACAGCCTTGATCTGTGGCTCGGAAGCTGATGCTCACTTACATTCGGGTAAAAGAGTCTGCCATTCCTGAGACTAACTATAAGTCGTCAGCTTTTCCGAAATCACTCTCGTTGCCCTGCCAGAGCTCGACTTGTTGTGGGTCTCTCATTGGCTGTACATTGTAGCTGGCTCACCGAGACGATCCTCTGGAGCGGGGGGTGACGACAAGAAGGCAAGAATGGAAGAGGCGAGATGTTATGTAACAGCAGCGGTGAAAATAATGAGGAGGTGGGCCATACGCAAGAGCAGAGGAAAACCAAATTAAATATAATACTTAATGAAGTCTAATCAAACTGCTATCTTTGAAGACGGTTGAGTCATGTCCCGGTGGACAAAATGTTGATTTGTTTTAACATAATTCCACTGAACGATTGCAGAAAGCATGGGGTGGCAGGGGTCCTAGATGTTAGGGCAGACTTTGTCTACCGCTCATGGAAGCGGCGTAAATTATAATCGTTCAGATATTAGATTGTAAATATACACAGATTGTGAATGTTCTGTGCTTGTTCAGAAGTAAATACTGGCGTAGACCTTAACGGAATCCGTTAATTTATTATCTTTCTAGCAAAATGTTCGGAATATAACTGCTCTTGCCGTAAGTGGAACACTTACCGTCAATACGTATGTTCAAGCTACTTAAAACTACTCTTTCAGTTCTACTTTCACAGTGGCTGGTCCCGAAATCGTATATTGGGCTACCAATTTTTATTGTGGAAAGCTTTCATGTAAAGGCCAGCCGTTTATTCTCCAGAAGTCAATACAAAACTGTTGAATGTACATAAGGCATGGTACTTAACGGTGTGCTTTTATGCTACTTCCGATTGACGATATACTAAAGGAGTGGGTATAGCGTTTCGGGTACGCTGATTAAATCAAATGAATTGTTTCTATCAAAAATGATAAGTACCAGATCGCTTGGCAAGATCTCTTCGAGCGCTTAACTAAGTGATTTTAAGAGACGGAACGAATCATATTATCAACCCTCAAGTGCGGTGCGTTCCGTTTTGACCACGGAAATTCCAAGCTTGGTTTTATATTGTATCTTCTTACTTAGATCTTACGTAGATCTACTTAGTTGAGATTGATGTTTTCACAAATACAGAGGTCCAGCTTTGGTACTATTTCAATTTGTGGTGCAAGATCGTCTTCTCGTATACTGTTGGATCTTTAGGGTATTCAATTTGGCTTTTTCGTCCGCCTATATGAAATTGCACAAAGCCCATTGTATATCCCCAGTTTTTTATGAACCAATTATCGAAAATTCGTTTAGGCTTGGAGATTTTGATCCACTTGATGATTCATACGTTGCAATCAAACTTCCTTTAAGAAGTTGACTCTTGTAATAAACTTTATTAGCAGCACTTAGTTATGGTGTCGGTTACTGACAGGCTACTGAGAGCTGCTCTCAAATAATTACGAAGAATCACAAAAAAATCGAAGAAATTTTACGTGTTTCTAGATTATAAAAAAAAAAAAAAAACGGATTCATATCTTATGAAAGGTAACGAATCATCGGTTTATATAACGGGTTACCTCTGCCGACAGTTAAAGATAATATACTGTGAACTACTATGCGCGAAACAGCATAAGTCTATTACTGTAAATTTTCAACATTTTACAATAATGTGTGCTATGCAATTTTAGTCTCATCCACCAACTTCTTTTATAAAATAATAAAAAAGACAGTTCACACCCTATGAAAGTGAGTTAAAGATGTACAAGAAGGCGATCTGTGTGATTTGTTGGACTTACGTGGAAGAAAAGGCCGGTTAAATTTATAAAAAATAATAACATTGTCACACGCTCAATCCTTGAAAGAGATTGCCTTGGTTCGCTCTGTTTGGGTCGTTGTTGGTATTCGCTACTATTATTTATTTGTGAGGCGAAAGCATTGCAATATAAGGAGTATACTATGATATAAATACTAAAAATGCGCTTTTTTGTTTCCGAGATATATTTACAGAACACTGTTTATGTGAAACGTATGCAGCTGTTGCACATTTGTATAGCTTTCCTGACAAATTTGTTCCTCTCCTAAATTTAGACGAAATATACGAAAGCACTTGAATCTATCAGTATTACGTGACGAAACTTCAAGTTAACCGTTGATCCACATACAGTTATTTTCTAAAGTAAACTAGTCTAAGGGACATATTATCATGCACTTGTAACTAGAGCAATCTCAAATACGTGAATACACGGTTAAGCTGCGCTCTCTGTCGATATAAATCCGTCTGGTTTTTTATCTTCGTAGTACCCCATGCCAATACTTCGTCACACGTTTCTTCGAAACGAATTCTTATTCTAATATATTGATGAAATCCACACAGCATTTACATCTATAGTTCGATTTCAACACAATTTCTTATATACATCAGTAATGTTCCGCTGGAGCTATGAAATATACCGTAGACGATGTACACCCATCAGGTTCCCGTTCACTTGTTCAAACATATCGCCATTTCTTCCTGTCGAAGCTAAACTGGCAGTACTCTGATCCTGGTTTGTTTTATGTCGACCTTGAAGCTGAGTCCAATCTCTCTATGTAGTCTATAGTTTCGCAGCTTTGTAATACAGCTTTGATAGAACGGCCAGTGCATCTCGTATTGTTCCGAGTCGCCAGAGCGTCATTGCCTTGGCACGTCCCGCTGTACGCGCATCTCTCTCTCCTTGTGTGTGTGCGTATTTGTCTTGTACTTTCTCCGACTTCGAACCAGCAGCATTTGCCTCCTCTATCGACTTCAGGTCAAAAACAAAGTTGTTACGGTCCGCTGTCCCGACTGGTAGCCGAAGAAGCTGTTTCTGACTGGCAATAACGCCTGCCAAGTTTCTTTGGTCATTCGTTTCTCGTCGTTACGGCGTGTCCTACCTAACTCTCTCCCCTCGTTTGCTGTCCTGTCTTGCACCGCGTCCTATTCTAATCCTCCTTGGGCCCTCCTATATGAACTCCAGCGTACTCGGACGTCACTAGCCAATACGCTGTTCTTAATTCCTGCCTTAGAAACTCACTTGTTTGGCCACTTGACAAACCCCTTTGTGCCGCACCTAACGCCACTGTTCGATGCACCCTTCCATAGCCTACGTTGAAGCGCCGTAATGGAGCTGGTTACCCCCTGTAATTTCTTCTAGCTAGACGCAACGGTAGTAGTACGACCTATAATCTTTGCGATGTCGAGATTCGCTCTACACCAGCCTCAACCTAAAGACATTTGGCGTTCCGAGGTTGCCGGATGTGGAAGCCCCCGGCGGCGGTAGCAGCAGCGGATGAAACAGCCGCCATGGCCCCCGTCAGAGGCAATAGCTGGGAACAAAACAAAAAGCTGAAGGCGCAAAAGACAACGCCTATAGCAACTGAGGTGGCAGCAAGGCCAGGCTCCTTATGGTCTTTTCTCGTACCTAGAAGCCATCACTGCTTCTCTTAAGTAGTCTTTTGTACAGATATCGGTGCAACTCAGCACAGCTATTTGTCTACACTGCATTCGTACGACAAACACTCGCCGTGGCTTTTAGTAACACTTCGCAAATTCCGGTGATTGCCCTGACTGAAGTCGAGATGAATTTCAGGGAGCTAGCAATTTTTAAGCCAATAGTAAAACATAATGATTAAGTGATACAAGTGCTTGTGCCTCGCGAAGGGTAATCCGTTAGTCTAGCAGAAATCAATCTACGACCTTCAACCTTAAAAGCGACAAATAGCAACCTTAAACGTGTAGTTTCCATTTAATCACTACGACCATAATAACGTCATCATAACCTCAATCAAAAAACTGCCAGTGTCAATCTAACATCGCTCCTAGCGCAAAGGACGGTCGGACATGATGGTCGACCTTCATCAAGCAGGTCTGTTTGTCACAATCAAACAGCCGGTGCGTGACTACTAACGGCATAATTCGGTAAATACGTAGAAAAATTTTTTTTTTTTCTAGCCTCGGAAAGCGTACAACAATCAATTGATAGCTCAGCTCTTCGCTCATATTTGTAAATCAGGGAACCCATCGGGTTCTATAACTATAATAAATATATCCAGTATCGTAGCGATTTTCCCGGCCTTTCTTCTGCCTGTTCTGCTAGAAGGGCAAAAATGAAGTGGTCATGATAATAATAAATATAAACTAGACAGGATGATTCTATGTGAATCCTCTAAACTGCGCGTTTCCATGTGCTCAACATGGTATACACCCGTCTTATGTATAATCAATGTTCAATGGCTCGATTTTTTTTACTTCCTGCCTATTTAGTTTCGGATTTAAAAGTTCCAGGGGATACTTCGGTAAAAAGGCATCAATAAATATATCCGAAGGAGTATATTCATTGACTTCTCAGTAATCCCTATACAACCGAATTTCATCGATAATTTCTGAAACTGAAGCATGTCGTTCTCAAGAAACTGAATTTATAAATATCGTTTATGATAGTAAAAAGCTTATTAAAAAAGAACAATTTAACTTATTTAACAAGAAGATATTTCTCGAGTGATACAGTAAGATAATATTTTCGGTTGATATCAGTTCAACACTTCCCTCAACTTACATAATCGATCGAAAACTGGCGTTCAACTAAGTTATATTGAATTTTTTCTGTCAACTAACAGACTGGGAATATATGAGTATTTAATAATAATAATAGTTAAATATTAAAAAAAGTAACATATCGGTAGGTAAATATTCAATGAGTTACCACGTATACAGACGTGGGCGTACACTGTTAACGCTAGATTAGGCAATCGTGTTAATAGAAAGACGGAACAGATAAGGCTTTCCTTAAAAAAAGCATAAACGTAAGTTGATCACTTTTCCTCCGGCAAGTTAATCGACGTTTCTAGTTTGTTACTACGAAAACGCAAGCATCTTGCGTTGATTAGCTCGTAAACAACGGTGCCAGCCTGCCTAGCTGCTAGCCGTTGCCTGCTAACTAATATAGTAGATTCGCTAGAAATAACAGAATACTCGTACCCGAAACTTCAGTTGACAGACAGCTAGAAGACCAGCTTTACTAGAGGATTATTAAACTAGAATTACTTATATCGACTCATTTCCTCCCTGTCTATAATAAAGCCAGAGGCGCACCTGACCCGAAAAACTTCTCACTACATTTTGAAAATCAAGGCCGTCGTCGCTGCCCGCAAGAAGCTAAAGGGCCTGCTTCAGATATAATTGGGCCACTGCACTAAAAATGCGAGTAAACGCAGCAAAGCTATACAGTGGTGCAAGGCTTTTGATTGTGACAGAAGAACGGCTTAAAAATCCTTACTTCTACGGGACAAGCCAGCAGTTCCTGAGAGGTAAACGTAACGTATAGTTGAAACGTTGGTGGAAAACGGCATTTCTGCTGTTCTTCCTATCTTTAAAGCTTATTAAGTACCATTCACGTATGTTATCGAGGTAGAAGGTTTTTTAAAAATAACTCATTAGAAAAGGAAGTTCCCAGGCTTATTTTCACAGAAAATAACATGCCCATCTCGGTGCGCCTTCCTCAAAAAATTAACCTGAACAGATCATGGCAAGAGTAAATTTAAAATATGTGTACAATTCGGGCAAATAGTGCATCATATTGGCTAGGATCAATAAAATAGAAAAAATACACCATTAGACGATTAAAGTTAACGAAATGAAACATTCCTGCGAGACAGATCATGTGGCCTACGCGTAGGATGCTAGCGTATCTGCCGCTGCACTAGATGTTACGACACCTCATCTTTGTCGCCTTTTGCGCGTAGTCAAAAGCTCAGTATAGGGATGCTCTTGAAAACTGAAAGAGTCTTTGGAACTCAGGGAA
Source organism: Varroa destructor (assembly GCF_002443255.2). Taxonomy (NCBI): domain Eukaryota; kingdom Metazoa; phylum Arthropoda; class Arachnida; order Mesostigmata; family Varroidae; genus Varroa; species Varroa destructor. Next base: position 8,725,050 of record NW_019211455.1, read on the forward strand.
TAAAAGCTATAATGGGAGAAGGGGTGGCGGACAAGAAACAACATTGGAAATGTGTGTCGTGGGCACTTTACTTCTCGCCTCACATGAAACACAAGTAAAAACCTCCCAGGCAGTGAAGGCGGATAAGGCAGGTCGAAAGATGCACGACAGTAGCGTCTCAGGCAAAAAGGCGGTTAAGACATTGGAGGACGACGACCAGGGAAAGAGCGAACAAGGGAGAAATGCTGGGGTGATGGGACTTGTGGGCTGACAGGTAATCAAGAAAACAAGTGTACAAGGAGAATACGTACTTCGCGCAGAGATTTCGAAGGTGCCTCGGGCGCCGACCGGGGGTGAGCGCCGCGCCGCTGCTTCTGCTGGTTGGTACTTTTGCTGCTTTTTTTTTTTTTTTAGTAGACTGCTTTTAGTAGACTCATCTAGCACTATGACTACCATTGCCCTCCTTCTCTCGACCTACGAGTGGGGCGGAGGGGGGGGGTGCAACAACACTAGTAGCAGAGACAAACTAGTGTCCCGTTTTCATTTCTGGGAGAGGTAAGAATTGGATCTGGGAAAGAAAACCTGCTAGTACTGTGAGTAAAAGTAAAGGCGAAGGGCCCTCTCCATTGTCATCGTCTCTTTGCCACCTCTTGTGCAACGTACCACTCCCACTATGGCTCGTACGGATGTGTACGTATAAAAGGCAGCGTTCGTAGAGGCAAGAACAGTGGCAGAATCAGCAGTACCTGCAGCTACCAGATATTCTGGCGTTTGTTGTCCGCTTGGGGGTTGTGCACTACGGCGACGAGTCAGCAGCCGGTGAAGACGCCACCTGCTCGTCGCATACCCCATTCGGCACCGATAACTCCGCTGACTCTTTTGGCTCTAGGGCGTCACTGATGCAAAACAGTATGCAAAGAGAGACAGAAAACAAGTCGGTGACGGAGGAAACAGCAGTCGGGCGACGGCACTATAAGGACACAGGATAAGAAAAAAACGCCAGCACCGCCTTGGTATCGTCATTGGCGGCGTGCAGCAACGACAACGAAAACACAAAGAACCAAAGGACAAACACATTAAGCCGTTTGTAGGCACTATCTGCTACGAGCAGCATCGGTAGGGTAAAGCGCTCGAAGCACTGAGCGAAGAAAAAGGTGAGAAACAGCCGTCGATGGCGCGTAGGCGGAGCACCTGGCTCATTCAATACTCGCTACTCCTCCTGTTGCTAATATTAAATTATGCTCACTACGTAAGGCTGTATCACGACCCCTGGTGGTAGACCGGCTGGATCGCAGACCAGGACAAGGAGGCATGGAAATAGCGAAGCAGAACGAATAGCAAATGAGCGCAGTGACACGAGCAATACTAAACGGCTGGCCTGACTTGACCTGATCCGATTTGACCTGGAGGGCAAGAACGAGTATCTGCAAAATGAGCCATTGCAGGAAGGAGTTGATGGTGTGCCGGTAGTAGTTATAGTAGAAACGTGTCGGTCTTGTCTGCAGAACCTACAACGTACACTTATCAAAATCACCTCCTCGTATAGTCTGTGCTCTCTTTGAGGTCGGATGTGCCCTTAATTACAGACTGTGCTGTACTGATCTCGCTCTGGTCCCTTTTTGTCTTTAGTTCTAATACATGTATTTGGATCAAAGTAAGCTGTGATTGCGTCTTTCAGGAGCAGCAGACAGAGCATATGATTTGGGAAAAAGGCAAGAATTATAGAAAATTCGCTTTCGCAACAAGTCGCTCTCTTTCCAATTCTTTGCATTCGAATAAACTGTAATAACTTGGGTCGAGTTAAGTTTCAGCTCGATCGTAAGATCTACAGTCATTCTAAAATTCTACAAACGTCTTAAGAGTGTGTAACCCATAATATCAACTAGGCCTATAATGTCAATTTGTTTATTTCTTACATCTGTAATACTGTAATATGGGTACGCTATGATGTACGCATTGCGTAATACATGGGCGACTGCAATTTCTGGTATTATTTTCGAATTTCGTTGGTTATTGTAGTGACTACTAAAAGATATGTGTTGTTTGCCAAAGATAATTTCTTCTATAGTTCATGTGTTATATGAGGCGAATAAGCACAAAATGTGGAAACGTATTAGCGACTGCCTTTTTTCAGATGCCCCCGGAAATGCCTTGGCCAACCAGTAACCGGTTTGACTAGAAGCTCCGCTTCCTGCTGCCACTATCGTCATTGGCGACTGCCGAGTATCGGTGTGCACGCCTCATACTGGCGCCCCTTTCTGCCAACTTCGTTTTGTTTTCAACTGCTACTGCAGCTAAGCTTTAATATGTAGCTATTGTATAGCCTAGCTGCTACCAGAGCTTGCTGACTGGAACGGATGTAAATGAAACATTTTAATGCCGGCTGCCCTCCAAATGACAAATTACATGTCGTCTATCAACGGAGAAAAGCAACTGGACTGAAGAAAGGGCGCGACGTTCGCGCAGAGCTTGCTGGGTATCATAATAGTCGTTGACAGGCTCACAACTGACCGTATTCAATAGTACATATACAGACACAGTCAGACCTAGGGACACCGAGAAAAAAAAGGGCTAAAGCTGACATTGAACTGCCGCTTGTGGCCGCTGTTATCAGGCCAACACAAAGCCGCTCGTGCATTGTGCACTCCCTTCTATTTACGGCTGATGACAATATTGTTGATCTCACCGCATTATTAACTCAGACTAATTTTATTCCCTTATTTTACACTGTGAAGCGTTGGCACGATTCAGACAACTCTGCGATTCGGAAACGATGGTCAACGGCTGGTGCTACCATGTGACCAAAGCGTAGGCGGCGATGGCCACAGTGACGGTTGATGGAGGGCGCAGCGAAGGACCACAACGTAGAAACCGATAATGTCAAACAGGTCTTCGTGCGCTGAACAGCAGCACATCGAAATGTAAGCGGAAGAGCGCAAAGTAAGGGGACCAGCTAAGATGGCTGGGCTGATGGTAGCGTGAATTTCTGTCGCTGACAGGTCAACAGTGCCGCTATCACATATGCGTTGTTTTATACAAATGGGACACAAAAACAAGCCTGGGCGGCTTTGCTTAAGAGAAACTACATAAAGACAATGATATATGACATCAAGATAACTCAACAGATATATCAGGGAACCGACTAGATTCGACGTTTTATTATAAAGTTACGTAATTACTTTTGAGCAATTGAGCCTTTATGCCGTAAATAGAAAGATGGAGCGGTCTAGAGAGAAATAATGAGAGCTAAAACAGCTCATGTTCCGTAAACATTTCCTTTCTGAATTGGGTCGCATACTGCTAAGCGGAAACGGATTGCAAAATCCACACCAGGCAAATATCAAATGCTCGATGATTAATTCATGTATATGTTATTGTTATAAATGAGTACAAAAAAGCCACTCGTTCGGATCATAAAAAATGGCCTACTATGTGTGTTTCATTGAAAAAAAGATGAATAAGAATAGGCTACATAAAAATAAATTTGAACTTGAACGTTCAATATCGAGGTGAATGATTGATGCTAAAGGATCGCTAACTTGTCGTAACTTGAAAAGCAACATATTCTACTGTGCTTGGATGATTTGATAGTTCATTAATATATTGTTTACAGAGGGACTACTCTTTATTACCTGTAGCATGCACTAGACGTATTTCGTTGTCTCGTCTTGTCTCAGATAAAACCGAAGAGCTACTTGACTTCTCTAATCTGCTTTGAGCTTTTTCTTCCTCGTCGTCGTCGAGGCGGCACGTCTCCTTCGTGCCGTATTTACGAGCCACGTGCGCTGAACGTTCAGCTTACTGGCTGATCACACGGAGCCGACTGCGATTATGGAATAGATGCATAGGGAGTTCGACTCACGGATGTCTCAAGTGACGATGGACAGTGACTTGTTAGAGGGTCTTCCATTGAATTTTGCTCAGTGGACTATTGTAATAGCTGTTCTTTTTAGGAATACCTCATTACAAGTCCAGCTCGTAGATAAACATTGATCTCAAAAGAACAGTACTAATATATTATTGGATTATACGAAGTTACCATGTTTTGGCCTGATAACAAGCACTTTGGCAATATCTGTGTAGGCTGTAAATGTTATTCATTCGTTTATTTGCTGATCGGTGCCAAGACGGTCGCCGATAACGAACGCTTGAGCTTATGCATGAACCAGTGTTTTTAAGGTATGAAATATATAACACTTTATTACAGAGGTATGCACACGCTAACTCATTATTGCGCAATACCAGCATCTACAATTGCACCTGAGCCTGAGTGAAACTTTTGCAATAGCTTTAAAATTCGGTTTTAGAAATACATTCATTCAACTGGACGGTTTCATCACGTATCCCGATGCCTATGTTACGCACTTAATATAAGCATCGCTCGTAAGTGCATAGCGTCGATCAAGCCATCTAGGAGAGCCGCTTCTCTAGGGACCATGTCACATCCAACCACTCTAGCGATCATCTTCAAAATCGTTTAGTTTTCGATTTGCCAGTCTTAAATATAAGATAGAATGCGAAACTTGTACAGCAGACGAGGCCTGCGCGCAGCTTTGCTAGAGAGCTAGCTCCGTTGCCTATGACAACGACATAGGGGTTTTCAAAGTCATCGACTAGGCGCGATCGCCAATTACATTCATGTTAAATATTGGTCTTCCGTCTGCACTTTTGCATCTGAGAGTCTAGGCACGTTCTTCCCCGCGGCCACTAAACATCTCAACCGCTAATTAAACTCCGTAACTTCGTACCATGCGGTGCGAAATTCTGCGGTCGAGGTCCAAAGCGCGGACGTTTGAAAGCCCGAAACGGTTACTTGTCGAAAGCTAACTCTCAGTAACCCTTTCCAAAGCTTTTGGGTTTTCCCGTTTAAATATTACGACAGCCTACTTTGCTCATCATGGCCAGGTCCTTCGTCCTGCCAGCTTCCTTAGCCTCATTTATGTGATACATCTTTTCCATGCTCTGGGCTGTTCTACCTTTAGGGGTCTGAATACAGCCTGCACAGCATATTTCGGCGAATGCTGGTCGGCCTTCATTCATCTTCCCAAAATGCTCGAAGCTGAGTGAATTTGAACTTAAGAGGGAATACAGGGTCCTTGCTGGGTGTGTGATTCACAGCATTTAACTGAGCTAACTAACATCTGATCGGTCAAATAACTGAACCGTTCTAAAGATAGACAATAGACTTAGGGATTTCATCGTTATACAGCTAGGGTGCGGCATGATATGTTCGGTACTTGATACATGCGTCAGGCTCCCATAAGCGACACCTTAGTATTTTTCGGTGACTCCCAATACGTCATGCTTATTAAAGGATGTTCGCTGTTTGGCAAACGGTCTATGGAGAAGAACCAGACATTTTCAAAACACTTTACACAGTTCGGCCTGGCCGAAATCATTTCGGTGTCGTTCGTCCCATCAAGGCCTGCTACAGCTTTCCACTTAGATTGTCTTCAGCTGTTGATCCGAAGACGTTTCAGTTCTAGTATTTGGGTAATCGTTGTCTTGAACTAAATACACAAGTCACGCACTTCCTGAATACAGATTGGATAGTATATCTTTGATTCGAGCGTTTTGTTTTCCAAAAACGCAATAGGACTTGTCATTCATAAACGGTCGAATCTGCAATGTGCGAGTCCTAATATAAATTATGTATTGAGAATACGTTATTTTCGCACGTTATCACGAGCTTTGTTGCAGTTGGACAACTTCAAACTTCGTCGTAGTGATGGTTTAGACAGTAGCGAGGCTGGTCCCATCAGTCAATTCAGCTTGAATCGTGCGTTCGAATCTAGATGTGCACACAAAAAAATCTTTGTTTCTTTTGAGACAGTATCACCAGAATGAAGATACGAGGGAGGGAAGTACGCCTTCAATAAGGGAAGAGATGTTACCTCATGACAACAGTGGCGAAGAAAGGCATACTTGGCAATTGAATGGCTACAAGGCCAAGAGGCCAAGCACTCGCATTTCTAGTACTATCAAAAAAGTAGTATCTAAGGTCGAAAATTTATTTCGGCACTCCAGATTGAAGGATTTTAAACATTTTCTGATTTTGCGCAGGCAAGTTGTTAAATTAGAATTTCAGGGAGCCACAGCACTTAGAAAAAAACTAGAACATTTAACTTTCAATAAATAAGGACATGTATACATGGAAGTACTTTCTTAGAAGTAAATGGTTTTAGGAGAGTACTGATCTGCTGATATAGCTAAAATCACTTATCATCTTCTTTGGGATAAATGTGATGGATAAACTGATTTTTGAAACTTCTCGCAATATTTTTTTTCAATGAATAACAAATATGGGTTTGCTTACGATTTTTTTTATTACAATATTACTTAACCGAATCGTTTTTACATTTATATTTTTTTGCAAAAATGTTGTTTCAAGGTACTGACCATACAATGTGCTTGGAAGCATTCGACAAGTACAGCCTTCTTTATGTAATTTATACGCCCGCTATTTTGCCTTACACTTGCAGGTGGCTAACACTGGAGAAACGAGCAACACGGTCAGCTGCAGTTAATGGATTTCCTGCCATCCAAGTTGTTATCGCTATTGAGCCCAAGACCTACAGTATGCCCCGAGCTAATCACATCGTCACTAGCAAGCTGGTACGGACCATCTAGGGCGAATGAGAGCGCCCATAAAGTTACATGCTACTATTTGGTAAATTGGCTGATTGCTAAATAAGGTGACGCATATTCGCTCTTCAATAAAATTAAAAAAATGTACTACTATAGAGACAACGATGAAGGTGTCTATTGTGCCGGCACTTGCTGTGCCAACTGTTACAGGAGTACTTACGTTGAGCAAGCTCAGCCTTTGGGGCGACAGGTCAAGAGTCCTGCAGGGAGACAATTTTCGATCCGCCCCCGCAACTCAGCCTGAGAGTCAAAGATAAGTTTTCTTCTAATGAGAGGGAGAGGCAGCAAGAGAAGCCTTCGAGCACCCACAGTATTAGCTCTTACTAATAGGGAACAGTGACCGACCGACCAGTAAAAGGTGTGCAAGCCTCCTTTCCACTAAAGAGCGTGTCAGCCCCCAGTTAGCAGTATATGGGCTAAGTCCAGCTCCTGCGTCTGCGCTCTTTATGAGGATCTAGCCCTTTGTGAAACAGCCTTCAAGTTTCAAGCGTTGATTCCAGAGCCCTAGCCTTGCTTTTCACCTTCTGCGTGGGCTTCCGGGCCTTGGGACTCATTGGGCTCCCTTTGCAGTAGTGGCCGTCGTGGTAGCGAAGCCAGCAGCAGTACTCTCAATACTAGCAAGACAGCTACCGACCGAGCCGAGAAAAGGGCTTAGAAGAAAGCTAGGGGAAAGCTAATTATTTACACAGCAACACCCATCCAGCAGGCAGCACAGAGCGAGCAACGGCTCGCTCGCTGGCTCCGCTCGGTTGCAGAGGCAGCGTTGCCTGGGGCTGACAAACTCGATGTTCGCTTTTCTCTTCGGCAGACTGCCCCAAGGGCCACTCTTGCCCCATTCAAGTCGATAGCGCGGGGCCATGGCGAGCCACATAGCCGAGTCTGTATGGGTGTGGGCATCTGTGTTAGCGCAAGTATGTGCGACTGTGTGTACACGTGTTCTCTTTTTGAAAATGAAGCACCGTGGGTCTTCGGTTCCAGCGTGGGCTCGTCGAATGAGAAGAGAGGCAACGGCTGCGGCTGCACCATCAGCAGAAGCAATGCAGCCCCGATAACACGGCAATCTCAACCAGCTAATATAATACTACAGGTATTCTTTCTAGGCTAGGTTTCTGCCGCCATGGTCCTATCCTGCCTACGCTTCAGGCCTCCACTTCTTTTTCTACCAGGTCAAATTGTTCTTTTCCGGAATTCGTGTACGGGGCGGAATAGGTCATATCATAATATTATAAGTGTTAATTGAATCAAATTTTCGTTAGTACATCAACAGTTAGCGATGGTAAGTTCAAGTTAAGTAGCTTACGAGAAACCACTAATAAAAAAAAACAAAAAAAAAAGGGTATATTACCGTGTGTGATGGTGTTTGAACCAGCATTTTAGCCTGTTATAGCTCAGGCCTAGGAACTACCAATAAAGGCGGCTTTGCACTGCTTGCCTATTGGATTAAACAGCAAAAAAATAGAATGGGTTGATCTGACTAGATAGAAGATATGTGTAAGCGTGTTACCATTGTACATCGTAGTTGATAAAAATAAACTACAACTTTTTTTAGGTTTCCCTTTTGTGCTATAACTTAGAAAAGAGGGCCGATCGTTTCTGAGATATGCTTGTTTGTCGATTCTACAGCTGACTAGCATTCAAAAATGACTACGTGAAGACGTTTGCCAAGCCCTTGCAATTTGGCTAGCAGTCTATCATTGGCCAGTTGTTATATATACATTTATCTACACTTGTACTTAGTATATAGAAAAATTTAACAAATTTACTGTTACGGCGAATCGTCAATCAGTTTATATATATATATATATATATATATATATATTAAGAAGAAAATCGCACATTTGGTTACGTGACATCCATTCCTTTTGTCTAATTGTTACATCCGACGGTGTTTGAGCTTGAAAAGGAATGATTCGAAACTTTGTTTAGTAACGACGTTTGTACAGTGACTTGGTTACGCTATAGTATCCGTATCTAAAATCGGATAACTGATAACTAGTGGAGTTCTAAGAGGTAAATAAGGGGATATGGGAAGACAGATTAAAAAAACAAATAGCAGTACGTTAGTGCAAGCTGGCTTCAAGCTCACGTACTGTAATGACCAGCAGCAAAAATAATAGTCTGCGAGTTATTTCAATTTTTGCTTCTTCAGATTTACATTCTGTTGTTATAATTGATTCATCTGTCCCGTATGTGTTCCCCGGGTAGTACAACAAGGCCAGCCATTTCAGGACGGTACCCAACAACCCTTAAGGAAAACCTGCAAACGATTACAAATAGAAAATGCTTGTCCTTTATGCTCGTGAGTGCAAATGCGGGGGACTCCACTATGTGTGTACGCGCATCAGAGCATAGGGTCCCTGAATGCTGTATGTATGTATGTATGCTGTGTGATGCTAGCTTGAGTTATTCCTCTTTTCATGAGAATAGATAGGAATTGAAGCACCCTTATGAGAAAGGCGCTTCAAGCCGACTCGAATTAAGCCTGCAAGTAGAGGGCTGGGAAACCGGACAGGGGCCCCCCGCCTTGCAGAAGAGAATGCTGACGAAGCTGTCCGGTTAAAAGCATATCGACCCTGCGACCAATAAAGGCGAATGCGGCACCCCTCTCTGTGCCTTCGTCAGGGTTGCCATCGCTCTCCTGCAGGCGTCGGGCCGATCGACGATAGGAGCAACACGCTTTTCTGCCACATCCTTTTTGCTCGGGAGACCCTGACCAACCGCCTACCTCAACGCTTCCCGCCTTAACGTGCTTTCAAAGGGCCTTGCCAGTTGTCCAACACACGAAAAGGGACCGGCCTCAGTGTTGAAGCTTCATGTTGGCCTTAACTCGTACATTCGCTCGCAATAAAGTACTCACAACGCCCAGCTTGCCCCAAGACCCATTCAGGCTCGTTCAACATGAACTGCAGAAACGTGAAGAAAGCTGTAATGTGTCATCCTAAAACGTATGTAGGTTAACAAAAACGGACGTATATCCTATCTATCGACTTTAACATTTCTGGTGTTTATGCCGCCCCGAAGAACGGAAGACTGCTGGCTAAATTTTCGATACGCACAAAATTTGCACTTCATCGAACACCTCCTCTCTAACCAGCTGTGCCAGATTATTATATCACGGCCATACGAGAGACATCACTCACTGGATGTAGATGCGACTTAGCCCAGGTTCATTCACGCAAAGAGCGAAGCATCCAAAAAGGTCGCATATATGCAGAGAGGAAATAATGCACCTCGCGATCAGCATGTAGTGTAAAGTAGCAGGGCTACAACCCGCGCGTTGACGACTTGTCAACGCTGACTCGTAGCTGGATACGTTGCGTTGCCCTATGTCAATAACCATATGTGGTAACTTACGTAGGGCATCGAGAATTGTATATGCAACCTCTGCTCTTAATAATCATAGGAGCTATGACAACAACGAAAAAAACAACACAATAACGATATCGCTGCGCATCAATCTGCTCTTAATGATGCATCAAATGCTGCGGTAAGCGCTGTTTCCGTAAAGCAAATTGAACTCGACTAAGCACTCCCGTCGAATTTAGGAAATTCTACCTTACAGGCACCCACGCTTAGGTAACGATAACGGTAACCGCTAGGTTAATCAGCGCCTAAGGCGAAACGGGCACCTTCATCAGATCCGCCAAAAACAGATCTCTATGCTAGAAGCGCAATAGGTCGGACAAATTAGACATACGCGTACTTTTGCAGAGATTCTATTAACAGGTGATAACTGAAAAGTGCAGGTTGTCGGCCAGGTTGTCGCGTTATTTCTGCCTAGCGTTAGCTGGAGAGGGTGGCTTCATTTCACTGTAATCGACCATATTGATACGAGCATGATTTGTTTTATACATAGAGTGCACATAGCGAGCATAACGCATCCAACTGGCATCCATTTGGTCGTTCGTATCCACGCAGGACGCAGGGCTGGTTTGTAAGCTGTCTGGGCCGTTACCTAAGCTATAGTGCGGCCATTTGCAGTTAGCAATGTGCGATAGTCCAGTGAAATCTAAAAGCATTAAATATTACTGCTGCCTCTATGGGATGTAAAGAACTGATGGTAGCAGTAGGACATATGTGCGATTAGGGCCAGGTATTGTGTGTGGCCTCATACTCGTGGTTGTTTGTGTTTGCACATATGTATGTGTACGCGCATAGCATGTTTGTATAGGCAATCCGGCAGCTGCGCGCTTGTGCGAATACAGTAATTAGAGATAGAACTTCATGTTCATTAGGCTAAATGACTCGACATAGCTGAGAGGCTGAGTACGGCAGCGGCGCATCATGGGGTCGGTTACATAAAGATCTAAGACTGGGGGATGTGGCGGCGTTGGCCTTACCGCCGGCACCAGTCGACAATGGAGCGTATTCTTCTTACACTACTGTGTAGCACTTTATGTCTGTATATAGGTGAGCCAGAGTGAGTGGCCGCCATGGCCATATTTGAGGGCGTGTGCTAATGTGCAAAGACCTTGGCAGTTGTGCTCCTTTCCCCAAAACACGCCGTTCGGGCAGCAGTTAATAGTCCCCAGTGTATCTATCTCACTGTAATTTCTTTCTATCTCTTGTTCTCGCTGTTTCTCCCGTTTGCACAGACCCCCTACGTCATATATAGGGTCTGTGTTCGCGTTCGACGTACGAGAATGTCTGAAAGGCGCATGCAGCTAAGATGCATGGAGATTCTACACATATTCTGCCGACTGTGTACTTGTGTATGTGCCTATATGAATTTAGAGGGTCGCTCGTCCCCGGCCTCGGCTTCCGATAGACAGACAGACAGACAGACAACGAATGCATTCGAGTGAGGTGGAGCAATACTATATGGTGAAGGGAGTGGAGTTAGGGACATCGATTTTTTTAAAAGACTTCTTAGTCATCTATCATGACAGCGAGTACCGGTAGAAGTTGAGATGACGGCGGTTGCAGTAAGAGCAGGCTTCTTTTAGAAACGTTATCCAGCAGCTGCTGTTGTCGGAGGCCAATGCAAGAGGCCTGACCAGCTAATTGGCCGACTAGTGAGGGGCGTTCTTGAAAAGGCTGTATAACAGTCCGGTCGAATTGAGTTCGCTAAGAGGCCTCCAAGAAAGAAGGAATTAAGGTATTAGAGGTTTGAAGGGGTTTATTAAAGGCACAGTTGGCACGTTTCACATCTGAAGAAGGCGCAGGACGACGTGAGCTTGAGTCAGCTATGCCGAATCAACTTTCCTAACCTATTGTTGGATGCCATAGCAGTAAACGCGCTGGGCATCCGTTCGTCTGTGACGTAACTGCTGTCAAAATTATCCCATACTGCATGCTGACGGCAAAATCTCTTCGCAGCGCAACAATTGACTATCACCATTATTTTCTTTTTGGTACACGCCATCTCCATCATCATCCTCGATGTTATCGCTGAAAACCCTACATGCTCGCAGTATTACTACATAACTGCTCCGGTTCCCATGCTGGGTAAAGCAATGCAAGGATTAAGTCTCACCATGCCGTTAGAATTAGTCGCCAGTCCGAATGGCGTTCAACTCTATAACTTTCTTCAGGCTTCCTTGGCCGTTGCAGGCAAGTGCAATTTCATCAGGAAGAAGAGTGATTGTGGAGCATCTAACTTGAGTGCCGTTGTCATGACTCGAATGGGTGTTGGTCCCTTAAAAATTTGAAGGAAGAAGCTTGCACGCTGAGACTGCTCGTAGCCAGGAAGATGTGTTGCAAGTAGGCGAGCTAATGAGGTAGGACAAAGACACTTCATCCCTGTCCCGTAGGAGTATAAGCCTTATTTTATAATCTGCTAGTCCAGACTTTTCTCCGAGATAAACACGAATGTTATGCTAATAGGAAAGTAGAATTTGTTGACACTTCACATTAGCATTAAGTGTTAATGAAACTCGTAGACTTGACTGTAGTGTTAAATAGCAACAAGGATTTGTCAGAAAATTGTTGTTACAGCATCTATCGTTTACCCAGCAATGTTCCCGGCAGCGCGTATTTTAAGCTAGGCGCTGTCACAACGTGGTTGTTGTGACTAAGCCGCTATCGACCCGGCGGTGTTTGATACGGTTGAAAAAATCGTAATCCAGTTATTTACATTGCTACCGGTGTGCGTATGCACATGATGGGAAGCTAGCGGGGGAGACGCCAAGACAACAGTCACGTTGTTGGTAAACAGGCAACAGGAACAGTGACGATAACACAACGAAAAGTAAAAAAAAACATTCATTTTTCAACTGCCACACCACAGGCGACCTAAGTCCGATCCGTCCAAACAAGCAAAAGAACTTTGGTGAAGCAGTGGCTGCAAAAACTATGACTCGTTCGTTATGATGGTGACGGCGGTGAACAGTGACGCCGGATATTATTGTATTCTTGCGTTATAGCAAAAGTGTATACAAAATGTATGCGGAACTACTAGATGTTGATTTTCCGTTGCTTCTCCCATGACGTCCGATTAACAAAGTTCTGCCAAGCCATGTACAGGGACAGCTGTTATATCTAATAGTACATGATGCACTCAGCAGATGTACAGATGGTTCTGCGAAGTGTACAATATTGATTCGTACGCTAAGTTCCTGTTCGCTTACTGTCAAAGCCGTGTTGAAACGTTGCAACACCGAAAATGCATAACGTGGCTAGAGATGTAGCTTACAGACCCACCTGTGCCTGTGCCGGCCGACAGCTTTACCTGCTGCTTAACTAAAACTTAGGCCTATGGCTGGTGGTGCATATTCAGTAGCTCGTCGTAATGAACACCACATTAAATATGCATAAGTAGACTATTGTGTGATTTGATGTAAACTAAAGGTGTATATTTAATGAAACTGGCTAATTGCAAAGTGCTACCAAACGACTTGCCGTGTTTCTCTAATAATTAAAATAGAGTAATAAAAGAAACGTGTGGCTACTTCTTTAGCTCGTTTTAGTTGAAGAGAGCCAAATTGGGAATAGGGAATATGAAATGAGTCGCGGTACATCGTAGATATCGGGGCTCAGTTCCTGTTACGATATTTCCCTGCAACAAGTTTTGCTTGCGCCGTGAAGCATTAACCACGAACTATTATATTGCACACTTTCTCATGGAATACGGGTCACTGAAACTTTCGGTCACGCCACGAAATGGGCGCTCGTTCGTGTAATCAGTATTTTATGATTGGCTGAAATATATATATAATTGTAAGTTCTACTCGTTTGACTGAATTTACTGTCCGCTACCGGTTTCATAATTGCTCATTACTGATTCAAAGTTTCGCAAACTTTGAATTAGTAAATGATCAGGGCTGTAATCATTTTCATACATTAACTATTTGTTCTACTATTACTGTTCGTTCTGGAGTTCTCGTGTGGTCTACGGTGATCTGTGCAACAGCAGCCAAGCGGCGCTTCTGACAATGGCCTGAGAATGCTTTCCATTTCACTTGGGTCGAATACGTCCTTGCTAATATATAATAGGTATTGTTGCAATTTCTATTGTGTAAACAAGTCCTCAATATCAGCTTTCAGGTTTAGCATCGAAGACCTGCGCTCATTAAAAGGTTTAGCTAGGTGGCTCTTGCCGGATCTACCTAGCTTTATCCAACAGGCCTAGAAAGTGGCAGTCTACTCATATGCCATGGTAATCATTTGGCAGCGTTAAAATTTTGAATCAGCTATGGCCGCATGTTCATGTCATGGCAACGCATTAAAAGAGATGCATTTCGCTTCGATCACGCCGCCTAGCAGGTACTGCTAAGGCCGGTACTTATGCTAGCAGTATTCTCTGAAGGGTGGGCCAGCGTTCCAATAGCATAAAAAGTCACTTCGCACCACCGCAAGAATATGAGGCTGGTAGTAGCTTTAGATTGAGGGGGGACTGTCCCGTTTCAGATTTGGCGCTGGTAAAGACCTCGCCAGCAATTCTTTCTTTTCATCTAACCTGAAAACAGCTTTTGCTACTCGTCTGCTAGTCGCAGTAGTCCAATGGCAGAGAGTGAGTGCACCCTGCGGTGTCATAAATTCTTCAACTTGGTCCAGCCGACATGTCTCTTAGTGCACTGGAAGGAAATTTCTAGATGCGACGGTTAGCAATGCAATGTTCACGCGTTTTTCGACGAAGGCTAGAATAGAAAAGAAGCGTTCCTTTCAACACAAGCATGAAGCCGTCGAAACTTGCTCTTTCAATAAGATACTATAACGTCCTCATGGGAATATTCGAAATTAGCATTAATAGATAAAGACAGATCAGTAGAGTGCACTGTCGGTCCTAGCATAGAAACGGTCGGGTAATAACATAAAGTTGGCAAACAGCTGACGCACCGAGCAGGCTTCATGAAGAACTTAGACGGGGAAAATGGGACGAAGAACTATAAATATCATTTTAGCTTGATCATGTGTACATCTTCGAATTGAGATAACCTCTGCAAAAACTGCAGTGATCATACAAACAGGTAAAAAGCAACGTTTGTGCGTTTTATACGAACTTCATTATTTATTTTACTCACAGTGGCTTTGCCTTTCTATAATGAAAATATGCCTTTATTTTTTGAATACATGTCAAAAGTCTGGTAGAGGGAACACCATAAAAACACTACAGTAAAACAAATGTTTCAAAAAGGGGCGAGCCGATGTATAGCCCAAGAAATTGCTTTCAATAAGCGTCACCCCTCTTCCTACAATCTTAGCAAATATAGCGCACGTGAGTATCGACATATTCGCCGTATATCAGTTTGTGGTCGACATCTCTATACATTAGCTGCCTTGCAGATTACCCCTTTTTGCTGGTGGCTACTGATAGCACTTATTCAGTCTTCGTTCCAATATTGTGCTCTTCTTGTGCTGCAGGCATCGTTCTAAGTCCTTACGACCGTCCTGAATTTGCGTAATCTCACTTTGCGAATTTTCTCACACGTCTTTGCCTTTTTGTTCTCGACCTCCAAGCCTTGCCAATTTGACATAGCTTCCATGCATTTTATACATGCAATTATTCTATTGTACAGAAATGACTTTTGCATTTGCGTCCACATCAGCCGTTTCATAGTTTAATTTACTTTTATTTTAAGAAACACCAATACAATAATCATGATGATGATAATAGTTACATTGTTACTTGTTTTCGTTACCAGTTGTTCTCTTATTCACTGAGCAATTACGCTTCTGATATCAATGGGAATTTAAGCCACAACTTACAATTTTTGTTTGACTTTACAGAACCTCTAGCGATATCGACTATTTCGAACCAAGTATGGCTTACGGAAGGAAGAGAAATAGATCGTGTCTGAAAAAACTGATTCCCCTCAAATAAAGTGATCGTTCTTGATTTCTGAACCCGTCCCCATTTTGCCGTCCTTCGGTGTTCTTGTTCGAATCGCTAATGCGGTTTTCTTTTTCGCAATCGCCCTGGAGTCCGTTCGGCCTAAACCGCTGACAGAGAAACTAGACAGTGAAGGTTTAATGAAGAGCCGGACGTACACAAAACACGAAGCAGCAGACACAGGAGCGGCTGAAGGAAGGAACCAGGCAGAGAACAGAACGATAGGGCGACGTGGTAACGACGGTCGTGGGGTAAACAGGCTGTTTCTGGTGACTAAGAGCATTTGAACAGCAGTAGAAATAGGGCCAACGCCGGAGCTCTGGACACTGCGCAGAACACTGCGCGGATGAGATGTCACTCTAGTTATACCCGAAGTTGAAATGGTGTTAGTACTAGTAGTAGCAACGGAAGCAGGAGACGCTGAAGCTGCGCAAGAAAGGAATGGAGAGAGGAGGCGCAAACTAGACACGCTCCAGCGCTCCTGTGATGAAAGTCGGAATAAGCGATAATGGAAAGCGTTAAAAAAGAGGTGCTCACTTAGGAAAAAGGGTGCACTTCTCTGATGAAAACAGGAAAAGAATTTTACTAAGGACAACAAATAACCAAGTTAACTGATAAACAATCCATCAAAGAACAATTAACAAGTCGGTACCTCGACAGCAAGCAGTCATTTAATCATTAACTATATTGAAGTTATATCATCATATGTCCGAAGCGAACCCCAATTAGCGGTCCTTGAACCGTCAGTAATCCTAGTAACTTGATCCAACTGGTTCGGCAAATAATTGATTTGCGTAGATAGTTGAAATAATAATAATAATAATTTAAAACTGCAGAGTGTAAAATTCATTTTAAATTATATTACTATATTTCTCGATATATCGGTAGATATAAATGATAAAATCGACGCATGAGTCCAGTCATATCCATCCCCGTTTGTATTACAGATACATTGATTTTATGAATACTTAACAAAACGCACATTGGCTGTTTAATATCTTGACAATATATAGCAGATAACGCGAAGTACAATATAATTTTTTAATTGATTTTGACAAACTAAATCACATGAAACGTTAATTTCAAGCCTAAGAAAACCAATTGATTATAAGCATATATTTAATCCGCCGTAAAAATAAGCTTCAGACATTAAACTTCGGTCGATTACTGCATTACGCCAGTCATAAAATCAAAGAGATTCTTCTTTTTTTCATAGAAACAGACTTTTCGATGCCGTTAAGAAAAAATTATGCCCAAAAGGTGCACGAAGCAGACTACACATGATCATGAGAATACGATGCCAGCCTTCTATTATTATTGCAGCAAATCATAGAATTCATGATGTAACTATGCTAACCAACATAACTTTTCTAAAAATCTTTAACGCAACCCACGAACGCCTGTCTTAGAAACGTTACGCCCACCATTGAGCGCCGGCGTCCATTTAAACATAACGAAAATTCAAGTATCTCTTAATTCATTCTTAAAATACATTATTAAAAATTGCATCCTTCCATATATATATATATATATATATATATATATGTACATAAGTATTAATGTTTATAACGTTAAATGTATCTCTTGGTCTGTTAGTTTAGGACACTGGACAGTAAGAGCGTCTAGCTTCAGACCGTTATCCGTAGCCACACGTTCTGTCCATTAAACGAAATGAAATAATATCGGGAAGTATCAGAAAGGCGGACCATGTTTCGCTCTGGATCCGCCACAGTTCTTCGAATCTACTCCTTTGTCGGTATTTCCTACAGTTTCATTGATACTGTAGACGATTGGTCCCATTGACTCATTGATTTGCTTTTTGTAAATAACGTTGCTTGTCTTTCCACGTATCTCGTAGCAATGCATCATTGATCTTACTCTCGTTTCAATAGCACCGCAATCACTTTTCCTGTGTCCACTGGCAAAATAAGCCTATCCAACACACGAAGACCTCCTGTAGATTGTGTATATCATCAATCAAGCACCTAAGAAAATGTTGTTACGCACCACCAGCAGAAAAGACCACGAACGTTCCATCTTTAAAGATGTATCACGTTTATTTTTTGAACAAATTGATCAATGTCCCGATGGTAAATTGTGTGTTTTTTGGTCTTCACCATGGAAAGACGGAAGGACTATGCTGAGTCGGCAGAGTGACACGTGAGCGTCGCAACGGTGGTACCGGCAAAAAAGTATTCAAAGATATTGTTCCGAATTTCGAGGAATAGTGATTATTCGAAGTCCATATGGAAGACACCTGGATAACTTACGAGCGCTATTTTAAATTACGTAAGGATATACGTTGCTGATCTTTTAGGCGATAATTCTAACATAATTTAGAAGTTGTTTCAGAAATTGCTAATACATATATCGACAACTGGTCCGACATTTTGAAAAAGCAGATGAAATGTCTGATTTTATCTCTTGCCCATATAAAATCGTTACTCTGTTTTGCGTTGACTGGGTCAAATGGTAGTTAACGAGAAAAATTTTACCTCATTTCTCACAGATTTCAAACACACGGTCCCGCGCGTTTCAACTGCAAACAATACAAATCCACCTCATGCGTATATCAAAATATCCCACAGAAGCTAAAAACATCAGCATATTTGACAGGATCTGAAAGGATCACATTTGAATATTCAGCCATAGTCATAGTCATAGTATTGCAATTTTCGCCTAGGGATGCTATTTCTTGAATAGACATCCGTAATAGAGAATAGGCAGAATACGCTTGTCCAACATATTTACCAGCCAATGGGGCGCTGATGCCGCCTGATTTGTAAGTGCTTTTAGCTTTAAGGTTCAAATCCGATCTTTTCAGCTTTTATCTAAGGTGGGTGCGAAATCCTTATGTACAAGTCTTAACCGCTCTTAGGCAAAATTTCAAAGGTCGATTTAAAGAACTTTGCGGTCTGAATCGTCGACTATCCATATAAGCGGGGATGTTCTAACCCAGTTCTAGCCCTGCGAACTGGGTCGAATAACTTGTATAGGACAGTTGCATCGATCTCTTTTTTTAAAGTTATGAGGATTTGTTCATATACCTTACAATTCACAATACATATTTGTCCGCTCTCAACTTATACTGATGCTGAGCTGTAACACTTTTAGCTCTATCAATCTATCGTTTAATGCTTTTAGCTATTTACCTCTGGGCTTCATGCTTGTGTGAGATATAAGGAATTCTGCGGTGAATCATCAGCGGTACCGCTTACGATTATTTTTGTGTTTGTTATCTGTATACTATGTGAGGGACATTATCTTTTGCTGAAAAAACTTGTTAGAACCTAAATTCTAGTTAGTTTAGACCCTGTATAGAGACGAATTCAATAGAAACTACATAATATATAATTTAAATATTTGGTAACTGACGTTATTTAAAAAGCAGCAAATCACTGTCGTTCCCACTTGCTCAACTGAGCTTTCGTTACAAATAGAAATTGTCTCCCAAAGATTACCGTCCTTTGCGAGAGATGTTTCGCCCTTGAACAGTTGTTCCTATGACTTCCCAGTGGATCCACGCGCAAATAGCACCCTTCCCAAAACAAGTTTATTAACGTGGTTTCGTTCACTTAGTGCATAGAGGTGTTAACAGATTACAACTATTTATAAATTATAAGCTTTTGTTCCATCTTTCTAGTTGTTATTATTAAAGCAGCGTTGGTTCGAACCCTGCTAGCGCCATGTGCTCTATAACAGATATGATTAGGCTAAGAAATAACATAATCAGAATACAATGTACGTTTAAACCAGCAAATAATTTACATCAGTGCCAGAATTATGTCGAATTACATTATGCGAATAAGTGACCAATATAATTCTAAGGTATCAGCTTCAATATGATTCTATCCTTTCCCTACGGTCGCTCTTAACACACACATATATATATTGAAACCTCTTGTATATGGTTTTCTTTTTCGGAGTTATTCGTGTCTGGCAATGGCAGAAGGTCCGCCACACACATTTGTGGGAGATGCAGAAAGGCATGGCCGGTCGCATGGGCAACCAGGTTGCCTTATCATCTGTCTCTCAGCTGATTCAGCTCAGTGGGAGATCGTGTCACGTATCCTCTAGTCGACTAACCTCTGCTTTCCGAAAACCACTTGTGCAGGTGGGGGAAAAATCGTGACATATGTCTGGTCGCCTGCTGATCTCTAGGACAATGTCTTGGACATCATACAATTTACTCAAAGTTTTATAAACGCAACCAGACTCGTATAATTCAAATAAAGGACAGTGTTTGATAGTACTATATTCATTCTAGGATTGTGTTCGACTGTTACCAGCAAAGGTGAACAGATAAGGTTTAATTGACAGGATAAATTTTAAAACGTTTGCATTTTTTATATTAAAACCCGTGGCAGCAATAAGACATATGCTACAACGGCTTGTATAGCGTTGTGAAGTACAAATGAAGTGTTTCTATACTACGCAATGTATAATTGCCTGGCAAAATAGACGAGTCACAATATACTTTCTTATAAGCACGCCCCTTTTGAACACGGTAGCTCTCGTCGACATGAAAGGTTCAAAACGCTTTGGCGATTTCTTTTATTTCGTTCTTGCTAGAACTTTGCCAGTTTTTCTTAGTCGCACTCCTTCGAGGCTATTTGATATTTCGAACCGTGCTAAGTTGAGTTTTATACCGCATCAGAAATAGACATTGAATCCACTTTCATTTAATTAAGCATGAAATTAGCTCTCCAATCTGGTCTAGGTTGTTAAAATGAGGAAATCGCACAGTTAGGACAATATCAGTGATAAAATATTTGGGGCCTTAAACACCCTCGACTGCTTGTAGACTATGCCTAGCTTTCGAACTATCGAAATCGGATCAGTACGAACCTATCTATAATTTTAGTCTCACGACTTTGCCGATTTCCACACGTCGCAGAAGTTCGATAAATATCGTTTATACATATATACTGATTAGAAAAAAAAAATATAAATTGAAAGATAGGGAAAGCCGTGCGGAGAAAAAAGAGATCCCCTAGCCCCGTAAATTGACAAGGTACTAATATTTAATGAAATGCAGTTCCTGTTTCAAAAGGTTCCCAATGGAGCTTTAAAGTTGGTCTTGAAAAAATTGATTTCAGTCATAACCTAAACTGGTTGTAGAAGAACCGGCGTACGTTTTAGGGAAATCGGCATCGTACATAATACCTAATTAGTCTAGTTGTTATCAAATCAATTGTCTTGTAAACCTTTCTAAGTAACATCTGCAAATGAGAAGACACCACTCTGTCTGCGACGACATGTTTATGAGACAAATGGTGTTTATGCATAATACTCCTATCCGTACGGCATTTTTATATAGCAGTTTCGACAACTTTTCTACACCCACCTTTCTATCCCCCATGTAACTGTCATCAGTAAAAACAGTATTGCGAGAAAAAACGCTTGCGATTAGTTTTTATTCTTTGGACAATTTAGCTTTTTCTGCATTTCCGCTCGTCGCGATAACCTCGGTTAGCCCTCTTCTGTCTCTTGTGGGCTGTCCTCAGAATAATTTTCTTTCAGGAAACGCTGTCAACACTAGGCAATCTATTCCATCTACTCAGGTCATAATTTTCTACCTGATGTCCCCTTTGTTCTATTTTTCTCTCTCTGTCTACCTATACTTTCGAAAACTAGACCAATTAATTGATTGAACTCATCTTCTCTCATTTTGTTTAAACTGCGATGACAGCATACAGCGGTAGCCTCTTGTTTGTGTTAGGGGCAGTACATATCTAACAGAAATCTTTGCCGGCCAAGATGACGATGATCGCAGCGTCGCAGCCACCGAGCCGATTGACTGAGAGAAATCAGCTAAGAGGCAGCGGTCCAATCTTCCAGTTCAGGGACAGCCGATGGGTCTAGCAAATTCACCAAACCCCCGTCGATGTTTGGTGATGCCTGTCCGGTTCCCGGGGGTATTGGCGACAAACGAAACGCAAAGATCCGCGAAGCAGACATGGGCTAATCTCGATCCAGACATTCAGCGAGACACGAGACGAAACTAAGAAAAGACAAAGGTGCTACAGGCGAGAAGTGTACATTTTGTATACTTATACGCATTGAGGCCTTTTGCCATTGGTAAGCCGACAGCTAAAGTAAATCCGCGCATGGGAGCTGCCGACTGATCAACGCGCACGTACATTCGGGCAAGATGTATACACATGAATCGACAATGATGGCTAGATAGACTCACTGAAATAGCGTACCTGTGGGGGAAGCGAAGTGGATTAATCTCCTATTCCTGGTCAGAACACGAGATAAGCGCCATTGATGCTGTACTTCATTATCCAGCACGCGAACGCAAGTTTTCCGAAATAGGACACAGCCCAGGACGGAGACACACACGCTAGTAAAAGCTACAGTCAGCGAAATGTGGATTTTGGTGGGATGATACAACAGCGCCTAACATGATACTTTTTATTGACATATCTACCCTGCAGGTACTATGGAGAAAATGTTTTCTGTATTTCCTAATCACTATAGTAATAGAATTTTAAGAAAGGACCAATAGGAACAACCGTCGACTACTGGATTTAAGAAAGAAACGATCATTATGCGGCAGAGATGCCGGCTGTATCGGATTTTAAACACCTGTTTAAATTCAAAATTAGTTGAAACAACTGATAAACATAAAACGTTTTCGTAGGAGTAAATTTCGATAGCATCTGATCTATTCATGTTAAATAAAAAGTTACTGAATTTTGTGATCCTTAGTAGTGCTCTTACCACTCATTTAAAGAACGCACCCATGTATAATCGTTAAATTAAATTTAACAGTTAGATTTACATATAAAAGAGTACTTACTTTAGCCCTTCCTGAAGAATTAAACGCTAATTTGCTGACAATTTCGTCGCCGTAAGCTCGGCCTACGTTGTATATATATATATATCCAGACATGGTGCCAGTTCATAGGGTTGTTATTTTGTACACACAAGCATACACTGTCAACAATCACGGTACATGCAGTCCGTTTGCTTACGTTTGTTCTTTCGCCTTCTTATTCATGCCGATAGCATGGAGAATTTTATACAGTGAAGTGCCATCTTGCAGGGGATATATTACAGGGGAACATAATCCTAAAACCTCGTTTGCTAAGTTATACTTACCATTAATCGAATCATATACATTTATAGAAATTGGTAATTAATTTAAATTATTTCAAAAAAATCTCACGATTCATGCCATCTGTGCGTAGGGATCGATCCGACTATATTAAGCGATCTCTTTATCGCCCGGTTTTTCAATCTACTCCTTTTGCGGGTCGTCGTTTACCTATGTACGTAAACAATACATAGATGCATACAGATTAACAATTGACGATTGCGTATGTAGAAGACTGTTGAAAATAATGAAAGAGGTTCGATTGGACAATATCGGGGGGTTTCTTTTGCAAATTCTTGCCGATGTACGCTTATTCAAGTTAACGAATTCAGCTCAACAGAATGCTATATTGCTCTTTAGATAAACTGTTATCATCAATGGATTGTCGTAAGGTCTTTTTAGTCGAGGCTGGCTTTCTTTCTTTTTTTGTCTAATTAGGCTAGATTATTAAGTAATATAGACATCCATTCAGAGCGACCAAGATACCAGGCATAATCAAGGAATATCATTAAGCCAGCAAATATTTGCGTGAAACTGAAGCTAGATATGCACATGAAAGGTCTATGTTGAACTGAAGTTAGAGATTACATGAATAATGAAGCCAATATTGTTTGCTTAGACCGATAGTCCGTAAAAATTGTAACATAGGACTTTCAAGCACAACCCCGTTTTCAAACTAACGTTTGAAATCATAATGCATTTGATAAATGTATAAATGTTTAACCTTATATGTAAATGTTACTGAAGAACGCATAGTGGTCCATTCAGGCTCTGTTTTCGTTTGTACCCTAGGGCCTTGTGGTTTCCGCAGTTGCTCTCTGTCTCCGGTGCCGAATCGATGACACTTATCGATAGATTAAGAACATCGCATTTTTCGGGCTATATATTTTATAATCACTGAGCTAAAATTCGATGGCACTACCCTACTTTTATTGCTTCTGTAACAAAAGCAGTTATCATCACGATGCGAAGCAGCAACAACACCACCATTATCATCAATGACATAGTTTCTCATTTAGCTTTGCTAAAGGCTGAATGAATTCCGTCTACCAGGAAGGAAAATGAGGCAAAAGTTGCCAGCCCTACACGGGCGTCTGCTTCTGTCCTGTTGCTTGCTCTTGCCTGGCCTAGTAGACACGAAAGCCAAGAGTGGCCGTTTAGTGATGGCCCCGGGCTGTAAGCATGGGAAAAGTATTCTGTAGGCCACCCAATTTGCCTGCTACTCGTATGGTCGACGCTGTCATCTTCTTTGACATGCCTGTAGTTCTCTTTGTTCCACGCACAGAGCTAGACTATGCACACGCTAGAACTGTCACTGTATTGCTAACGCATTACTCCTTGACCCCTCCTGTACTCAGCGGCCAATTGCTGGTATCCCCAGTAGTAGTATGACATGCACAAAGGCCCGATGCCTCCTCTCACCCTCCAGCCTCCACATATCCCCGTGGCTATATAGACTGTCTAGAAGGCGTGAAGCGTCTTTGTGTCTTCGAGAAAGCATTGACAACTAGCGAGAGAAGGTACAGTGGAAAAGCGGAGGTGGAGTGCATGGTATGCCTGCAGGAAAAGTCAGCGAAGGAGGACGGAAGCAAGAAAAAACTAAGCGTCAGGGGGTAGATAGACTTACGGAGAAAAAGGAGAAACATTGAATACTATTCTCGGTGCGCCGGAACGCCGTCTCTCTGTAGAGTATAAAGCAAAAGCTGGGCCATTGACTCTGGATTTCGTGGATGGAGTGAAGTCAGCCATAAGCATAAACCGAAAGCGTTTTCCTCATATCAAACTTAAGGCGCATATGAACGCCAACGGTCAACTCAATCTTGCAACAAAATTGACCCGTGTATTATAAGCGAAAAGCTGCAATAGAGTATCATCGCGCTTCTGCTACTCTAGATTACGAGGCGCTGGAAAAATAAGCGACGACAAATTCAAACTCTGTCTAGAGGCTTCGCACTGTCGACGGTCTGCACCCTGAAGAAAGAAGCCAAACGTGTTTTTTGCGCGGCGCTTGGGCATTCGTATTGGTAAGATGTGCTGCAAGACAAAGCCCCAGTCTTCATACATTTCGTTCATATCGGCGCGAATATAGGAACAGAGAGATTTGTAACATTGCTACATAGTCTGTGCGTCATGTTGTGCTACGACGATCAGCAGTTTGGCTATAATTCTGGGTAGCACGCGTAGTTTAAAGGGTCGAATTTATACGTCAGCTATCAAGATTGATTAAATGAAATTGCGCAAGTGTACGGACATTTATTTCGTTAGCTGTTATCTAACTGATGGTATTCTCAATCTTCATTCGCATTTTAAGTTAGAGCAACGATTTTGTGGGCAAAAGCCATTCGGGGTCAGTTAGTGTCTTGTAGAAGCTAAAATATTCAGCTTTTTTGCAATCGTCAAGGCTGTTCTTCAACGTTATCAATAAATTTTTCCACTTGTGTCTAGGGGTCCTCTGAGATATATGAACCGAAATGAAAGAAGAGGTCCTCAAAATCAGTGGGAACGATAAAAGCAACACGCTCATGTCGGGAAGGACAATATACATATACAATGAAAAGTATATTTTGTCTGCAAATCACCACTGTTTTGTCCGACGACCTTGTGCAATTGGTACTGATGAAGGACACACACATCTGTAGGATGAAAGGCGGAATTCGGAAACCAAGGCAATAAACAATCACCACACTCTAATATTTACGGTTTTTTACTCACCTGAATGTAAGAACGGTGAGCGGCCGATAACTTTTGTGTGAGTCCGGGCTGGCCATCGGGGTTCCCCAGAAATCATTGGTCCACATCACCGGTAAAAACCACCGACCACTTCTAGATACCAGCCCATTTTGGTTACCTTCACCAGTACCACCATGAGCGATATGCGTAACACCAGACAAATCGACTGTCCTATCTGCGCCTGGGCCTCTTACCTGTGACACGATTGGCACCGTAATATCGTCTGCATACCCGACGACATCGGGATTTCGAACTATTGCAACGACATCATCATGCAGCAAGTCACCGTCCAATGCCGCCCCCCCCAGAGTCGCAAATTTCCAGCTCCACCACGGACTCGACGCAGCGCTCAATGGCGTCGTTGATGACGCGTCAAACGTGGTAGCAGACGCATTCGCTTTCCAATGTTCTGGCGCGGACTGTAGTTCTTCAGCACTACCACTGTGCGTGTCATGAATATTAGTGTTAGTATTGTCATTTTCGTCGTCGTAAGTACCTATTGTGGATGCAGACGTTGTCTCTTGCTGGCTGACCGACTCTGTTCTCGTGAATTGAATCCACGAACTCGTTGTCCGCGATGAAGGCCTGTTAATAATAATGGCGGCTGGAGTGGAGACAACCGCAGCAATTTCGCTCATTGATTGGTTAAACGTGTCAAAGTTTACACAGTAGCATAGAAGTGTCACACCAGTGGCTGCCACAGCACATATTACTCGATCTCTGTTGGCAAAACCGAGGCATCGGCGCCACCGGGGCCCCATTTTGTGTCACGCGTCGAAATAGCCCACTTTTTATGTTTTTCGTCTGTCACGACTGACAATAACCACAGCCCTTGTTTTTTAACCGCCAGGCAACTAGTATAGAGCACAGACCCACTAAAACACACTTCACACCCGTGTGAATTACTCCACTCTAGGAGCACTTTACACGTTATGCATAGAAAACAATATTTGATGTTGATCTTAACTGTTTTATTTGCTGTTCCGCTTTCGGACAGCCACAGCAACAATATACGTAGAGAATTTGATTCACCGTAAAAAAAAAAACGTAACTTTCACAAGATGGACCACCGTGAAAATACTTATTTGAATATCGAGTGTTCACTTGCTTCTCGAGTATCCAGTCACTTCGCGATGAAATAGCAACTGTTTTGGTAATAGCTGTAATAGTTCTAATAACGTGAACAGTAGCAGCCTTGAACACGGGGGTCGAACACGCATCTGGGCGCACATCTCCCCCCCCTTGAAGGTCGGACCACATCTGGTGAGCTCTTGGTCGCGGACCTCACTTCACTGCGGACAGAAGGTGAAACTTTGGCGCCACCATCGAACAAACCCCGACGTTCTCTGTACCCTACAACTCCGCGCCAGAGCGTGCCCCTGTCAAGCTCACCCCAAGTCTGCGACCCAGGAGGCATTCGAAGAGCCCTTTGCGCATGTTCCATCCGTCTGATGGTTGCCCGCCAAACCCGCGGCGCCAATTTCGAAGGCAAGGCTAAACATCATACCTTGTCGTTTAGACTGCGTCGAGGCCAACTGATAGCAAATTTTTAGAGTAGGAAAAATCTTCCTACCGTTAATACGTAGTACGATTGCAATGGAGACATCAACGGAGCGATATATGAGGAGAAAGGTAAGGAAATGTAGTAGCTTATAGTCATGTCCCCTTGCGCTAGAGCAATGCATTAAGATAGGTAACAAAAGCAAGCAAGGATACGTCTGTTTTTTGTCATGGGGTCAGGTGTAATACACCCTGAATAAACGGTATGTTCGTTATATAGAGTATTGTATAATGCAGTTTATTCAAAGATTTAACAATTTGATTACAAACATGTCAGGTTAAAAGCACGCTACACTAATACATCCACATCCAAATGAAATTCTTCAAAAACAGATCATTGAAATAACATATTCTGGCAACGCACGCAAGTAAAGCATTTCTAACAGCTTCCATGCAAACATTTCCTGGTAAATTTGTTTGGACACAAAAGAGCATTTGTTTACTTATGGCATGCAGGCATACTCTGTAAATGTTTAAATACATTCTTTCACAGCTGATGTAGTCCTAACTAGGATATTGCACTGTTGCTGCATCACTTTCTAACGTATAGTATCGTCAAAAAACCTAGCGTAAGTATCAGCACCGTGAAAGGTTAGTAGAAGACGTATTTGCATGCTAATATTAGGGACACGTTATGGCCAAGGTTTGAACCCAGGCATGGATACATTTCGTCTTGTGCTGGTCTTCGTTTTACGCCAACAGCCTGATGGTATGTCTAGCGATCATATCGGACATAAAACTGGAAATGTAAAGATATTAACATGGAAGAAGTATAAGGCCTGGCTCGAGTGCCTCGGATCTTAGGGTATTGCAGTGGTAGCATGTTTGGTGTATTTGTCTATTGCATACTCCGATGTTACGAAGACCATGTAATATGAACAAGTTGATTTCGTTAACGGTATACGCATGCTTCTGGTTTGCATATACCATGACCTAGATATAGGACAGGAAACATATGTGCACAAATACCTGTGCACATGGTTGTAGTTTAAGGTTAAAATTAACTTTTAATTCTAAGAACGCGTCTACAGTCTTCTATAAAAGGACACAACTCTCTTGCTTCCTTGCGTATGTGATATAATAACATCATTTGTGTAAATTCTCACAGATATGGACGAGCACATGGTAGAATTCCTGCTTAAGATACGCATCGCTGACCTAAGAGTGGTCCCCTGAGGGCAGCTCGAGCGTGGGATGTCCGAATATATCCCGTAACCTGACCAAGGAAAGCCCGGTTTTAAAAGAAATCTTCGATCCATTATACCAAAGCTTCACTGATGTCAAAGTGCGCAACCAACTGATTTAAACTCTGATATAAGGCTAGAATATAGAATGTCAAAGTGACGAAACATGGTAATCTGTATTGATCGTTCAAGTTGTATGATAATGGATCAGAGGTTATTCTTTTTTTTATTACTGAAAGTATTGAATAATTTTGCTAGAGCTGAAGCATCGGCGAGCCTCCATAAAGAATGGTCAGACCACAGAGTAGCGCCGAAGCGAAGCAAAAACGATGTCGGTGACATAAACGAATAGATTCTAGCACACATATTCGAAATGAATGTGGAGAGCATTTATTATTACAAGGTGTCGCCGGAAAATTATGAGTGCTGCCCAATCTCTCCAATTCCTTAACAGACTTATGAGCATGTAGAACGCCAAACGGCAGTACGCAACGATACTGACAACGATGTGACTTCATCGTCACATTTTACTCACGGCCTAAATTAAGGATACGAGATTAAACGATGACTTCGGTCCCTATATTCTCCAGATTTAAGCTCGCGTGATTTTGATTGCTTCTGTGCTTTACAGAGCGCACACAGGAAGCGTAACGTTTCCTAGGATGGCCGATTATCTCAAACAAACTATAGATACTGGAATTAGGTATGGTAACGCCCGTCATTAATACATAGCTGTTCAGAAGTTCTCCAAGCACTAACTTCAATATGTAGAGAATAAGGCAAGGTACATTTAACATATGGCAATATGTAGACTCTAGATAATTTAACAATTAATATAATAGTCGATCGAACGTTGCGGGCAAAACAAGCATTCAGTCATATTCCAATGAACAATTTACATTCAATTCAGACTATTAATTTAATGAACATCAAGTTTTACATTTATTTGATCAAGCGTCTCACCTCATCGCTTATACTAGACGTCTTTATATATCGAAGACCTTATGTATCCTCAAACTTCTAGTTGTATTGAACGTCAGATGTTGTTTTACGCCTCACGTCGTCTAGATAAGAGAATAGACACAGCTAAAAATAACTGGATAATCAATGAGTCAATATAAAGTAGACAGCAAAAAAAATGGACTGCAAAGATTTATATAAAATTATTTCGTTAAAGCCAAAGTTTTTGTTACTAGTAAAAGTCAACGAAGATACGATAATTAAACTATTGAATATTTAAAAAGATTTAGCGTTCGATTTGTGTAAATTAACATGAGTAAAGGAAAAGCTGGCAACCCGTGCCCAAGGAAGTTCAAAGATCCGAGGAAGTCGCGCTGCGCTTACGCCATCTTGACTGCTTGATTGAGGACCATATTCTTGAGGAAACGAAAAGCCATACATTCATCGTTCATATGTGGATGCACGTTACTAAACACAAACATAGCTGGAGCAGTGATCCCGATTAGATTAACCCCCAAGATAAGAGGTGTTTCAACGTCTTTTTTGTATATCTAGGCTTCAATTCCGCCGCTTAACTAAGATGGAGATCAAGCGCTGCTGCGGGTCTAACTTAACAGGTACATACTCTAAAATCATGCTCTAAAGCAAGGACAGCTTTGCCGTCCTTCAGAAACCTGGTGTATATTTTATGCAATGCGCCGCTACGGATGCCACGGTATGGTAATAATTGTAGCACGTAAGGATAGCATTTAACAATACGTTACCCAAAAACTCATTACCAAACCTCACAAGTCGCCTACATACAGATATTCGAGTAATAGCATCTTGTTATCTCTCGCGAACGAGACTCGTTTATGTCAGGTCGGGAAGTCACTCGTAACCAATACGTGCATGTTTGAAACCGAATTGGTACTTCATTTAGCCTTCAAAAATTATATGGTAAAGAATGTTATGCTTGAAGAATCGACAATCCGCTTTTTTGCAAAACAGAAGAACTCTGCTACTGCGGCAAGCCTTGGATACCGATACGGCCGTAAGGAGCAATAGTGTCGGAGGGCAATTGCAAGGGCGAAACCAGCCGTCTGAGGTGTCCCCTTTCGGGCTCAAATCAAGATCTTGTTGTCCATCTTCGTTTATTAGGTGCTTACAGATGAGTTCAACATTGCGAGTTGCGACAGTAGTAGTTGAGTACAGTGGCCAGAAAAGTCATCCCGGCTCCTGCGGTCCTTCGTTTTGCCGTTCGAAAATTTTCCATCAGCAGCCTTCTACTACTAGTAAACGATGATTGTCTTGGATGCGTCCTTTGAAACAGTAAGTTATTTCTTTCTCCCTTTTTAGGTCCCCTTCGCAGAGTGTTCTGCCGCTTTTCGTCAGTGGCAGTCCAAAGGACTCAACGTGGTCGCTTTTTTCTTTATACATTTGCGAATATTTGTTATTGTTTCTAGCTACTACATTTGCTATCGTTACTATTATGTTCTACAGGGTGCTCTTCTCGTATCTGGGAATTAATCCTGCCAAATGCCGGCGCATTGTCAGGCCTTTGAATCGCAACGAATAATACGCGAGTTTAGAGACTTGTACCATACTATATGATCATAAATAGCGAATATAGAAGAATGGTCCTGAAGTCTGCTCTTTTGCTGTTCCCAATGTTAGGAAAGGCGCGAGGTACCAAAAATGATTGCTTACAGAGCTAGGCCTACTATAGGAAAACAAGTGAGGTTGAGTACGTGTATATTTCGGCGAAACTGTTCGACGTTACTAAGCGCAGCCGAACTAGCAACTGAACGAGGGTTAAGTCTTATATCTTCGTTAGATAAAATCGTATAAGTTGTCAGGACAGGTCGTAATTAGATTTTATGTGTGTTCTATTTAGTTATCGTGGACCCTCAAGCTGTCGTACTTTCTCCACAATGCGCCGCAAACGTGAACAGATAAGCAAAACATTACTATCGTGTAGTATAGTAAACACATTTGTCCTCGACCCTCCGTTCCGAGACAAATAGCCTTGTCGCTCCTATCCAATGACCCAATCAGGTCGACTTGAAGAAGAGCCATACAAAGTGTCATGTACGTGTACAATCTGTTATTTGTCCATGTCAAACGTCATATGTACAGCAGACGAAGAATAACAAAAACAATAACAATAGAAGCAGCAACCGCAGGCATTAGTAGAAATTGTTATGCGAACTAAATTGTAAACATCCGTTGTCACGACGCTTTTTTCACCTAAGCACGTCAAATCGACCTAACACCAGCTGGGGAAAAGCTCAACAACAACCCAGCATCAGGGCAGTTTGCCTATAGCAGTGGCCAATGCGATAACTACACAGTTGACTGGCCCCTCCTCGATGTGGAAGGAGAGGCCATGTAATGAAATGTAGAACGCACGAATCTCGCCCTTTTTCTCTGTTGCCAGTTATGCCATCGTCGCTTCGGTCGTGTCATGCATGGAAAGTTAGCCCGGATCTTTTGCATCCACGCTTGGCTGCCTCCATTTAACAGACAATGTTGTTTTACGGTACTAGTACAACGTGTCCATAAGGCGTCGGCGGCAACGGAAGTAGGCAACGAACGAAGGGCGACTGACCGTCCCTACGAGCAAAACGTATCCGAGTGGAGAATACTGGTCAATCCGTGCTCAGTTTCACTAGGTGTCGGTCAGTCGTCTGTCGAAAAATATAACGCACCGGGTTATCTTCTATCTACGAGACAAGGGTCACTAGCACAACGACATTCATAGCCGTAGCTACACGAGTAGTAAAGGCAACGCGGAACATGTACAGTGGCTAGGCGAACATGCCATATAGCTTTCGTTGCCCAGAGGGAGTGGGATAAATGGGGGGTAGGCTCACTGTCCCGATTCCCTGACAATTGCCGTA
Source organism: Varroa destructor (assembly GCF_002443255.2). Taxonomy (NCBI): domain Eukaryota; kingdom Metazoa; phylum Arthropoda; class Arachnida; order Mesostigmata; family Varroidae; genus Varroa; species Varroa destructor. Next base: position 8,757,369 of record NW_019211455.1, read on the forward strand.
TCAGGTTATACGTAACTCTCTTACTGGATAAAAACCAGTTCCGCTTAAGCTAGTCCTACTGGTCCATATGGTTCTACAGACCACAAAACTAACCTGCTGTTGTTCTGTGATAAACCAGAAGTGTAATTTTGAGCCATATGACGTGAGCAGCGGTCCATAACTGACAGGCAGCTGCAAGATTACGGACGCATAGTACATACCTCATATATATGTATATATACATATGTATGCACTACTTAATTTTAAATGATTGTTGTCATTATCGTCTGTACTCGAAAAACAGGACTGCTGCTGCTGCTTTCGCCGCGGTACTCGTTAATAAAACCTGTCTTCCTTATGCTTATTCCCACCACTATTGTTTCACCGTATTGGCTTACCGCTGATAGGACCTAACCTACGTGCAGCGTAAGTTAAAAATTTATAGCAAGTACCTGGAATTAAAACAAGTAAATAAGAAGTTTGGCAGTCAAGCGCAATTATAGCGAACAAAATCAGGAACTAGACTATCATTAAACTTCCGCTGTCAATGTGCTGCGCTAATATTAGCCCCGTTATAGTGGCAGTATCGCAAATAGTATTAAAAACTTGCTCATATCTTTAAGCTTGTGTACTTTTCTTGAGCTTATTTGTTTTTTCTTTTATTGGAGCTCGCGGTAACGAGCACAGAATAGTGTTCGAAATTACCAGCACATAGTTATTTATTAATTATCTATTTAAATACTTGTATGTTTTTGTAGAAATATTTGTTACGATCGCATTAGACGCCTAACTTTGCTGTATTAAGTTAAGCTAAAAGTAAGTAAATTAGAAGTCAGTATAAAACCAATAAGCTAAATGTATTTGTCTTAAAGAAAAATAGAAATGCAAAGTTGTGAAAGACATAACAATTAGATGAAAGAGCACTTCGACAACGAAGATTGTTTCCTCCAAATCGTTTCCACCTTATGCAGAAAACCATACTTCAAGAGAAATCTAAAAAAACATATATTACAAAATTAGCTAATTTTATTTGAAATAGGTTAAATTATATGCCGACACTACCGTTTTTTAGCCAAGGGAACTACGTCGTTAAAATAAAGGGAAAAGCAGACAGAATACATGTAGGAGTAGATATTGAATACGAGCCACGATCGTCCAGGCTGTTGTTGACAGAATTCGACCATTAATAGTGGGCCTAAGTGGACAGCATTTGAGCCTGCATATAAAGCCATTATTGACAACAATGTAAGGTAAGTCCGAACTAAAAAGCAAAAGTGTCCCTTTCGAGCATCAACAGATTCTTGAGTTGATTTTTATTTTGTAAATAAAATAACTCAGACGCGGTTAGTATTGATCTAATCTTGTCTCTACAACGAAGGTATATCTTATTTAGAAAGAGGATTCATAGCACAGGTATGGCCTAGAAAAAAGTTCGCATAGATTTATGTTCTTAATAACCAAATTACCTCCAGCCATGGTGGTAAAGTTCGAAAACTCTTTAAATTAATTCCCGTTTGAGACAATGCTTGAGAATCATTTTTAAGAGCTGGTCACAAAGAAGATTTTCAGTGACGAGATAAAATGTACCTCTTTCGGTAAAAATTATGTCTTAGACACACGCCTTACGAATGTGTCATCTTTCCGTGCTTCTTACACAATAAATGTTTATTTTTGTGTTATATCTTGTTTTCTTTCACGTCCTGTTCGTATGCTTTCTAAAATTTTCACGAGTGCCTATCTAGTTGATTTGGAAAACGAATGCCCTTTTTAGCTACTGAATATCCTCTTTTGGTTCTGTTGCGCATCGGTGATTCGTATTCATTTGTGGGATTCGCGTCCCGAATAACCCAAAAAGCTTGGCAGGGGGATACTTTGGCGAAGACTGGATCAACGGGGGGGGGGGGGGGGGGGAAGACATAAGGATGCCCGGGGTTGAATATTTCCGTGGTATGCATCGGTACCCTTTCGTACGATACGGTTGGGTCGTACTTAGGAGTCCACCCCGATCGCAAACAGGCGGCCGCGTGGCTGGAGGGTGCATAGTTAATTTGTCACATCCAAATCCCAGCTAGGTTCTTTCCGCTAACGACTTCTTGCTGGGAAGAACGCGTCAATGGCCGGCGGGCCAGGCCGACGAGGAATCCGATGTGGGCCGTCTTAGGGAAAGGGATCATCGTGCTTAGCTCAATAGAGACACAGCTGGTGACCAGAGCGGTAGCTGCAGTCTGATTTCTCGCAAGCTTGGGGTGCAGCTGGGAATATTGGCTGATCTATCGAAGAAAACATTAAAGCATTATTTTACTCATGACTCAATTATAGAACTTCAAAGCCATTACGTCAGTAATATGCATAAATAAGCATTAACATACATTTAGTATGTGACAGTTCGTTACGACGGGACACCTTTTTGTTGTATGAAATCTCTGTATGTTCACTGAGCTTTAGAACAGAATCTCGTTGGTCGAACTTTGTTTGGGCCGGTCCCAGTGAATTAGTTGTTTTAGGAAACTTTTAGGGGATGAAATTAGCCTCATACATTAATTACTGTTAGCAGTCATATGTAGGATGGCGTAACATCTATAAATACGCCTTCACATGGTTAAAAATATATCGTGTAGTCTATGCGGCTCCTTGGATAAGCACGAATGAAGCGCTTGCTATGAATGAAGTACTGTTTAATATTTCTAATCAACGCTCTTACGGCAAATCAACCGATCGAGTCCTAAGATGCAATAGGTACTTTTTCAGGCTTACTATAGTAACAATCCCATATACAAATTATGTAGGACTAATACCTTTTAGTTTCACACAAAAAAACCCTGGCTCGCTAAAATATTTTTCAGTATGATTTTTTCTGGCAAAATCTACGTTACTTAGGACACACTATATATTTTATTTTAGAACAGCGATACCTTTATTTTTTCTCACGCTAAACTTTTAACCTTAATGCATCTCTGTGGGCCGGCATGTGACTTTGGCGTCAGGTCGACCATGATGACTAGTTCGCATCAAAATCCTGCGCGACCACATGTACTTCTCGCCAGATCTGCTATTGGTGTCAAGTTAGCGATGACGCACTCTGCTAGTCGTTCCACTGGAAAACTTCTCCAAATTGACCCGCTGCGTAAACGAACCCGTCATACTAACTTCGTGTGTGAAGTTTTTATCTCCATTTCTTGCCCTATTTCGAACTGCCACTATCATCAACTCTAAGCTGCCTATCCGTTCCTGTTTCGGCAACTCGTCACATGCTTATATGATTTTTCGGCTCTGACGCGCTTTCCTGGGTTTAGTATATGTCAGAAACTGCTCATAGTAGTAGTTCGCCTTAGAAAAACTAGTCACCCTCGATCCCTAGTATAGTCCCACCAGCCACCTCACCGACTAGCTCCATATATATATATATAAACTGCGATTCCAGAACTGTGGACATGGTGACAAAAAGACCTACCCCATATTTCACCTCACCCGTTGGCTATGACGAACCTTAGTCATAGCTATATGCCCTGAACATTAGTTCGAGGTGGGGTAGCTTGATGGTGATGGTCTCGCAAAGTCTCTGAATGTACTCCGTGTCGTGTGTGTACGCATAAAACGAAAGTTTCTAAGCGCCAACAGGCAATAACGACTTAAAGTGACAGACTTCCTTCTCCTCAAAGACTTTATATAGGGATTTCAGATTTAGGATATGATACACTTCGCTTTTGTACTCGTTCAGTAACCCGCCCGTGCAAGCCATCGTGCTTGCATTTGCGTGTCGTCGTGCTTGCCCTGTCAGCCGAGAGTTTTCGCACTCGGTCACATCAGCCAGAGGGTCAGATCGGCGGCGAATCGGAAATCGTTCGCTAAAGCCTTTGCGAAATTTTTCGCATAGACCAGGCCAGCTGCCAGGCTATACGCCAATCCAAGAGTTGGGACGAAGGTGGAACAGTAGCAGCACTACCAATCGCAGAGGCGACCGTTACAAAGTACCACAATTTTGTTCGGGCTGTTACTCTCTTACTAGACCTCAAAATGCTGTTATATCCGCACATATGCCTTTGCTCTTTCTCAGGGTTTGGCGGCACCGAGTACCAAACAGCCACTCAAATGTCCAATCAGAACCATATTGAGTAGTGATAGGATTTGGGTTTTGTTCAATCTTTTCCTTTTGCCTTGCCCCCGACATAGAACACTGTGCGGCGCTTTTTGTTGTCAGTCACAGCGCAAGCTACGGGTTCTTGGCCGATGGTCTGGCGAGATCCAATGTCCGGCAGCGCGATATTCTTTCAGAGGCGTATCAACCTAAAATCGATGCCATCGAATCTCATACACGGCGTTGCTTATGTCGTGCTGCTACCACTGCTTCTACTGCTGTTCAAACCTATTGTCTGCCAAGTCTCCCCGATTCCGTTCTGTATTGGCTGCCGCAGCAGACCCCCGTGCAAGCTCCGCCGTCACCCATGAATGAGGAGGGCTACAGTAATTGCGCCAGTAAAGTAAAGGCGACGAACAAACTTACTGTCTGCTTTTTAATTACTGTCCCAGCTAAAAACGCACATGCCGCGTTTCCGTGTTAGTGAGCCAACATCCGTCCAATTTCGTCTTGCCGTCCATTCCTAACGCTAACCATACAATACCTTCTTCCTCTCCGACCCGTTCTGGACGCGAGAAACCCAACTTCTAGACGCCCACAGCCACCTCACCATGCGTGTGAGTTAGTGACTGCTAGAGTCCTTTTACCGGCTGTGTCTTCTCTGCTTTCGTAACTTCATTCGTCCATCTGGTTGGCAGAGAACTACGTATCCCAGACGGGGTACGTAGTTTTCTGCGCGAACTACGCAGCACTGCTTCCTTGCACTGACCCTTTTCCTTGCTGAATACGAGATTCTCATTCGCCATTCGTAATGCTACACGTGCCGGTTCTGTCGCTACAACTATTACCCGACCCGAAGACAGTCCGCGGGTAAAAAGACGGTGCTCTCTGGAACTCTGCGACGGCGTGTTCCGCTCGTCCCGCAGTATTCCCTTTCTATGCTCTCACCAGCCGCCAGCGGACAGTCAGTCAGGCAACTAGCGCGCGTCGAGTTATCGGAAAACGTTTTCCGGCTCATTTGCGTTTCTGGGCGACGGTTTTCGTCTCATTTTGCTTCTCCTCGTCTGTTTGCTTCATTCTTGATCCCATTGGTTCCTTGACTAGCTGATGCCATGGTCGCAGCAATGGAACGGAGGCCGGAAAACATTTCCTGTCGACGATGACGACGCCAGTGGCTACGGCGACAATGAAGTGTGACGAAGTCGCTAGCAGGCGCCACTCATAAGGCTGTTATGGTGTCCTAGCAATGACAACGTAAACGACCTTCGAAATATCGAGTCGTCAGTTAGCCTCTGTTCTTTTCGTCGAGCCTTTGCTTTGGCTTTGAACGGTAATATTCGTGTTGCCGTTACAAGAAGAGGTTGTAGTTGAATACATGCACTTTGTCATCGATCGACAATTGACAAACGCCGTTTGTTGGAACGCAGATCAACTAACGAACCAGCGGACGCCAGTGCACAACTGATGCAAGGACGACATATATTTCACGAGTGATCTTTTAAGAAAGCAACAATAGCCAGTTTTATCCTTGATAGAGTCTACTACCAGTTGCCAAATCATCACTCACCGGTATTCCTGGCGCTCAACGCACCCGTCTACGTTCACGATTTGCGACAATTGGCCAAACGAGGACAAGTGGAACTCATAGCGCGGGGCGAACTACAGATTCAAAGAAGCAACCCAAACAGCCAGTGGTTAATATCGGTTTCACCTCCAGTCTCTTCGATTGTGCGGAGAATGCTTTCGACCCACGACGAGTTGGGCCTAAACTGTTGGCTTAATTACCGGGACCGTTTGGTTTCTTCTGACTACAGATGAGAAACTCAAGCATCTGAGCGGCACAGCGAGGTGCATTCCTGCCAGACTTTATATAGGCGATAGCAGCATAAAAAACCCAGATTAAAAGGGGCAACGATTTGTATGGCAACTGCAGAAAAGTGGCTGTGACGACGGTGCGTGGTTGTGCCAATATTCATGATTAGGGTGTTTACCGATGCTTATTACGGCAGTAGCCTTCTCTGAGGAAAGGAAACGATCGAACACAGACGTGCCGCAGCACAGCCTTTGCTGCTGCAACCATCGCTGACTGTTGTTTGATTACCGACGACGTTTGCTACCTGCCCAGTGGCTCACGTACGGTGCTTCAGCTGACGCGACAGCGTCGTTTTGACACACCGCTTAGCAATTCGATGGCTACGACAACCGAATCAGTGGTTATCCTCGATCATCGCTGCATCGATAGTTCGCGGTGGCTGGCTGAAACAGCAGGAACTCGGGTGACATTGGGGGCAAGAAATTGCGGCTACCTGATAACGACAGCAATGTGTTTTGCTCAGACATAGTACGCCGACCATTGCGTGCCGTTCTTCAAACTCCGTCTTTTGCCCTTTTCTACAACGAGCCAAATATCCTATTCCGACCCCCAGGAAATTCTACTTCCCTTTTGAAAAGTACAGACGACAGGGTCCTCATCTCTTATCATGAGGGTTCGAGGTCCCGCATCGTTCGGCAATGACAACTGCACGATGAAAGTTGTCGCCTTAGCTATCGCGGCCGTCGCCGACTGCAGGAAGATGATCATTCTCCATGTTTTCTTCAATAGCTACTTCCTTCTCTCGCCAATCTTTCGATCCCATTTTAGATCGAAGAAAGCCGCACTCGTGAAATGGAAAAGATGCGGTAGGGATAACTGTATCTGTCCGCGGTTATATCGCATTCATGGTATGTTTTTCCCCGTCTGTTATCAGTCGCCCTGGCTGAGAAATACAGTAAAAGGACCAGGTAGACTAGCCAAAACAGTATAGCACTAATTAGTGGAAAATAAAAAAGCAAACTATAACACGAATTTTTTATTTACAATGGATGCAGTAATGACCGAAGAGATGCAGTATAGAAGAACATAGCAGCGGCGCTAACTACTAAAGCCCTTTTGGCAACCAGAGGCGTTCGGCGACCCAGTTACTTCTTTTACCGTTTTAGGTAATCCCTACCTACCCAGGCATTATTTAGGTAGAAATAAACTACCATTATTTTTCAGATAATACCTTCACCGATTCTAGCTTTTTGTTCAACTCGAAATTTCGCCTAGTCTTCCTCTTCTATGAGCGACATTTTCTGCATTCCTCGCATCGTTTTCATCAGTCACGCGTATGACCCGCTAGGCTGCAGCGACGCTGTATGTGCATGGTCGCATGCGTCTGTCAGTTTGTCTGTGATGAGCGCTGCGTGCACGACGAGTCCTTCTCGTCGCATGGTATTAGACGCGAGCCAGTGTAGCGTAACGAGAAACAGGAAAGGAGGTTCGGGCTTCTATGGCGGTTATGCCAGGAGAGAAGGCCGACACCTGCGTCCCTGGAGGAGCACTACATGCTGCTAGCGCCGTTTCCACCTACACTCCCTCCGTCATTGCAGCTGAGTGACAGGCAGTTGCCAGTTGTTCACACTGCATGTCGACAATGACGACGCTTCCTAGCTGCACTGACACCAAGGAACCCAGGAGCTATCTCGTCACCTAACTAGCATACAGACTTTGCCGCCCCGCAAACTCTCTTCTTGCTTGCCGTACCCCTAAAACCCTCGACACCACGCCTTTACATTTATCCTCGTGCCCTTCAACAGAACCCATCAGCAATCTACATCCTTCATACCTTTACCATAGAATATCCTAGTATCGTCCATACAGAGATAGGAAGAGCTAGTCCGGCTACCCTTCGCGCGGCTTACGGGAACGACTCGCGCAGCTGAAACCAAGCTATGACCTCGTCGTGTTGACGTGCTACTATGTATAACTTTTGTATGCTGTCACAGCCTATTATTGGTACTTTGGATACTACTACGTTATGACTGCTTCGACGGTGGCTATTTTATGGTACGCCTTTGAATACGCAATTTCACCGGACTTTCTTGCTGCTGACGGCATAGCTAATGAACCTGCAAAAGCGACGGAGATTGCAAGTGGCCATCTGCAGTGGACGGGAAATCTATATATTTTTATATGTACATACAGGTAGTTATATATATCCAAGTAGAAATGTCATAAACTACTTTAAAAGATTTAATGAGTGAATTGGTGAGCTTACCTAAGCTGTTTCGTTATACAGCGCGTGCGATAATATTGGAGGTCGCAAAACGGTATAAACTATTTAATTGTCCACACAAATCGCCTTTGTCACGTTCAGACTGTTTGTAACTGCCCTGCAAGATCATAGCGATGTCATTTAAATCAATCAAATGCCTCCCCGCGGGATGTGAGTGTCGCTATAAATAACCCCATCTAAATCGAACTATGATGCAGTTATGACCCATACGCGCAGCTGGACAATTCCGCGACAGTTGAGCTTCAACTTTTTTCCAACTTTTGTGGAAAAATGCCCGCGTTCGTAGTCTGCATGATTGCTTCTGTAATTTCTTTGTATGTAAATGAAAGCCTTCTGCTATTCCTACCGCTACACGATACTCATTTACAAGCTCTGTATATATGCATGTGTTACCTTGATGTAATAATTTTGCTAAAAATTCTGACTAGCTTCTAACATGTTACGTCACTGGTACAAATGCCGTTTAGATAACTTGAGATTTCGGAAGTTTAATTAACATTGTATCCAAGAAGGTACGAAAATTGATTTTGTTTCGTTGCTCGTGTATTCACAAGCTACAGCCACTGCTTGACTGGTCGTAGGCGAGCTCGGTACGACGTACGAGAAGAGCATGTAAAGAATATTACAAAGATTCTGAAATATAATAATATTAAAATAAAAGTTTACTTTGTGGCCTGCTGTTTACGGCTCTCAGCTACGCTAAAGAAACATAATATTAATACCAGTGACAACGTTACCTGTGTCGGGCAAACAAACTCTTTGCTCGCAAACAGCCTGTTATCTGCCCAGCTTTCTTAACATAACTCGAACCAACAATTTGTCCTAATCCACTCAATTTGATTTGGCTTGCGTGCTACTAAAGTGGAACGACCTTTTTTGCGCAGAAAAGATGTGGCTGCCAGGAGAGGTCGGCTGTTCCATCAAAGAATCTTTCTTCTAAAGCCACATCTCTGTTGGGTACTGTATATCCCCTAGCAAAATGAAGCATGGGGTAGATTCCTCTAGCTAGCCAAGAAAGAACTGCTGATTCTGCAGAATCCACCTACTCTTACGTGGAGACTTAAGTGCTGTTCCCATGTGGGACTAACTCTACTGACTTCCCAATGTCTTTCTTAGGATCAAGACCGTGTAGCACAAAGATACACTCTATGCTTGCTTAACTCGCTCATGTGTGATACAAACTTTGCCGAATGATGGCACTAAACCGAACGCAGCGAAAAGCACGCGAAATGAGCTTATTGAAAAAAGCGGGGGTCTAAAACCCGATCTTTGACGCACTGACAAATAAGGACACCTACGTAGAGTATCTTACTCGGCATTTTCCACGACAGCAGACGTCTATCCTCTTGATTGGCTGTGTCGTATGGAAAAAAATAAGCGACCGCAAAATTGCCAAATGACTGAGTCCAACGTGCTTATAGCCTGAAAGAGCACAGCGATGCAGATGTCGTTCAATCTATCCGAGCATTACGTTAGGGATAACGTTGCATGTTGCTGCGGGAGGTCTATAATGGTCATTGTAATTGTAATGGCGATATGGCTGAATTGAAACCCTCAAAATATATGTGCGTCATATTTTTCCTGCGCTGAAAGGCATCCCGATCCCGTTCCTTCAAACGTTTTGCTGTTTTGTACTTCTGCTCGATCCCAGTTTACACTAATTCGAATTAAAGAAAAAATACAATTTCATCTCCTACACTTGACAAATGATTGCTTTGATTTTCGGAAGCTGCCCAAGTCAACGACGTATGGCGCCGATCAACGAAGTATGTATTAAAAGAAATGAGTTTCAGTTAAGGTATATTATCTAGGTATGCGATTGGCCCGTTTAGCCCCTACGTAAAACGCGAAAGAAGGTGAACAAAAACTTGATAAATAATGTTTTATGTTCTTTTCATAAGTGTCTCAAAAAATCGCTTCCAGTTAAAAACAAACTGTTCTGTAAAGAGCCACCACCGAGGATGTTCTATGATGGTAGTTCTAGTTTCAATCGCCTTGTTTAAATGTAGGCTCTGATTTGTTTCTTTCCTGAACACAGTCCTTCAAACGGCCTTCTTTCTTACAAGTCTACAGAACTAGAGCTTTTGAAGTCGGGCCGTTAGGGCGCATTGCGCATTAAAGCATCAGTGCATCGCCATCATTAGTGGACGATACTGACTATAGTGGTTCTTACTGAATCACGTTTAATTAATCTTACTGAGTCACGTTTAACTTTTTCGTGTTTCGTCTGCTGATAATAGTTATTGCGTGATTATTTACAGTGTCATATTAGTTTTAGATATTAATAACAGAAACTATTGCAAACTCACCTCGCCAGACAAATTTTTAATAAGCCATTTTGAACCAATGAATAGGAGAATCGTTGAAAGTACGACTGAAATTCGGCTCTTTTTATTTCGCTCAAAAATAATGGCCAAAACAGCCCTAATTCGGAAATTTCGCTGTAAAGTTATTGGTTTACAGGCTATGTAAAAATAAAATCTATTTACGTTCTGCATTATGGATGCGAGAATTAATTTTTTCTTATCTTAATTGTTTTATTAGTTTATGGTATGTTTATTTCTTTCCGGTTTAGTAGGATTCCAATATTACATCGAACACATTTAACCACTGGATCATTGATTCGAATGTACCACAGCAGTAATTCCGGCCTTCTCGTTGGGCGTTCTGTGACTTGATGAGCCCTTTGGTGGTTTTCTTGCAAGTGGTCGCCGAATTTTAGCCCACAAATTAAATTATCCCTAACAAATCTTCGTTTATGTGTCATAAATGAAGTTCTGCATCGTGTACATAGACCTTTGGACACGCTGATTAAATTATTACATGTATTTTTTTCATCGGAGAGACCCTTTGGGTTTTTCGATCCGAACTTGAGACTATAGATCTTTTACGCTAAATGAAATAATGAGTGAATGCCGTTATGAACAGGTGTACACTCTAAAGTATTAGGTTAGAAAATGTATAAAAGATTGAACTTTGCAAATGGAATAGGGGCTTTAAGGAAACATCACATAGAGTTTGACATGCTCGTCATAAAGTATCCTTTTTTTAAATGAACTCAAATCAATACTTAATCCCAATACGGAACTGGCAGTTTAAACTTAGATTGGACTGATCCCAAGGAAGTCGATCTTTTAGCAGCGAATTCCGCGGCAATCTCCGATAAAGTGTCTATCGATGAGCAAATCGGGTTATTTTTAAGTTTATTGTATAGGGGACCAGGAGACCAGGAGAGGAATAAAGAAATTCGATTTACGCATAGATCATATGGTTTTAGGGGAATTCGCATATACATGGTCTACTAATTAAACTGTAGTCTAAAACAAGGGCGATTTCTTCCCTGGAAAGCTTCAGTACTACAGGAAACGTAAATATAACAATCTACTATTAATTTTAATTGTTTTTGTTCAGTTTTAATTATTTATAAACATAATAATCGTCGAGTAAAAGCTAGCCCTGCTAGTATGTTTCGTCCTCGTAATCATACATTTTCCTATTGAAAAAGAGCTCAGTTTGCCAATGGGTTTGGTGTGCACCACAGTTCGGACGATAACATTCTGAAACATATATACGTAAAACAGACAGAACGCTAGCCTCTCTTTGTTTAGAGTGCTGCTTGTCGTGCAGTATGTAGCAGTTATATTAAGGATGTAACAGTAAATGAATATGAGACGAATTGTACTTTACCTACCAGTCTCTTCAGCTTAAAACGAAGCATTGTTGGCTTGCACCAATCATGCACACGTAGCCGTTAGTGCGGTACGTGCTCACTCAGTCCGCAATGCTCGTAAATATCATATATATATATATATATATATATATATATATATATAACGATGAACTTTTTTGCGACGACACATAAAGCCATTAACGAAATGTATAAATTGTCAATACTAATGTGGCTATTAATGAGATTAGGAATTATTGTGCGGTCTTCAATTTTAAAGTATTACGTCATTAACGAAATCGATTGTGATCGCTGCAGTACAAAACTATTCTGTACCCGAGAGGTCAGGTCAAATCACTTCACAATTTGCGTTTGTTGCTACTGATTCGTTTCAGGACTGCCACATAGGTCTACCCCCCCCCCCTTCCCCCCTGATGAGCTAGGCACGGTTAGAGGCTAGATTGTTTGCGGAACCAAATGGATGTACACATACATATTCTATAATATATATATATGGAGCTCTATCGGGTCGGTGAGTCTCCACGATTTGTGGCCGACACAGCGAGACATGCTTTACCCTGCGTAGTGGGAGTGGAGGGGGTGGGTAGAGGGTTGTTCCACCTCTCAGCCCGTTTCTTCTTCCTATATTTTCTTTTCCGACTTGGTTGGCCTGTTGGGTCAGTTAGGATCGTGACGTGGACTAGTAGAAAAGAATGGGAAAGGGAAGACAATATTCCCCAATTACCCCTCTATTTGGGAAACAGACAGAGAGAATGGGAGAAAGACCCCCCGCCGTTCTTTTTGGTAAATGCCAACGGCCTGGTAGATGAGAAGTAAAATGGATGTGGGCCGAGTGGAAGGTTTACTGAAGCAAGGCAAAGCTAGCGGTCACCGGGTGCCGGCTGCCATGCGGACATTATAGACCAAACTCACGCCAATGCCGATGCCACCTCGTACCCAACGGCAGCAATGGCGGCGGAAGCAGTGGCAGCACTTCTTCGCTAAAATGACTGACTGAGGAGGCCATTATAGCGACGTGACTTCGTTCTTCATCCGTCTTTTGCGCAGCCCGACCGATGTGCCGCTGGAGGCGGTATCAGTGGCGGCGGCCAACGGCCAACCCTGCCTATGCCACGAGCTCAGACCGAATCGGGCGACTCAAGCCTGGGTGGTCCGAATCTGGGTCTGAGCTACTCACCCAAACGGTGTTCTTCCAGTTAGAAAGAGAAGAAGGGAAGATTTAGAGAAGTGGAGGTAGCCACGTCGTTTTGAGGGGATGCGAGAGTGACGCGGCCTGGTCATTCCGGCTACAAATAACCGAGATTGCTTCCTGCGTCTGCCACCCTACAGGCTGCTTTTGCGCGGACCGTAGATTGAGTTCATCGCTTTACGCTACCACAGCTTTTACTTGCACTATTGCAGTTACGCACTCCACCAAGCCGTGAAATAAAATATCAACGGAAAGCGACTTTCTAGATCTTCAAAACGGTATAGGATAAGTCACCAATTGTCGTCGATGTCAATCTGCTATTACTTTGTTTGAATTTTTACGTTAGGCTAAAAGAGCGTGTAACAAAGAAGCTTTGTAAACCCCTGCATTACCTATGTTTTCTACAGAACCGCTGTTTTTTAGGTGATGTGAAAATGGTTTGGCTCTCTCTGCCAAATCGTTCATGAAATGCAATGCCGGTCATGTGTTCGTACACATTTGGATGCATACATATCTGCTGTACTACTAAGTGTAAGTAACATACATTAGACATGCTGGCGGTTAACAGGATGAATTCCTATGTTCGGCCTGCCGAAGGAGATAACGACCGACAAAGTGGCGTATGCCTGAAAGACATCGTGTCAGTGAACTTGCCTGCTGTTTATTATAAGCTATATAGCTATATTCATGCCATCGTCTGCATAAACTGCACTGAATGTACTCAGCCTGCTTGGATACAGGCTTGCCTTTTATCACGGAAATGATTTGTCGTATTGTCTATTCGATGGCGGTAGGTTTTAACACATTGGGCCGCATGCCCTTTAAAAGAACTCAGTGTTTCCCAGGGATATGTCCTATCTCGACAACTATAATGTCTACGAGAGATAGTAGTTTTTAGTGCTGACCTCTTTTTTGAATCCCCGAGTTTCAGCACCGAATGGTCTCCTTGCACCTTTGCGCGCCTGGAGTTTTGTTGCTAGGCCCCTATGTTAGCGATTTGTTCCTATATTCGTACGCATGTTAACGTATGGATTATTATCCTATTGTATGCGCATCCATCCAGAACAGCATCTAAATCTCACTCTGATCCAGAAGGTCTAAACGCACGAAAACTCGACCCCATTCCTTGTTTTGCTGGCTATTCTGCCACGGCTTACCGGAAATAAGACCGTTATAGCGACGCCCAAAGCAAATCCTTATACTTATCGGGGCCTTGCTAGAGCGCGCTGGAGCAAACAAGCAACTGCTAGTAGTGGCCAAAACGCCAAGGATGACGCAAACCTCTAGACAAAATGCCAGTAATGCTTCTAGCATCGACATGGTAGGGAATAATCGCGTGGGGTATGGGACGCACGGTAACAAAGGATCAGAATGAAGGTAGTCGGAGGTTGGAGCAGAAGCGTGGTCGATGCCCAGCAATGCGCTTCTCTATTGCTTATAGCAGTCTCTTCTATTGCTGCCGGTGTTGCTGTATTATCCAATGCTTATTCGAGCAGTAGGATTGCCGGCAAATCCAGCGGAACCTTCGCCCGAGGCCCATCCTGCACCACGCACCCCGTTCCCCACCAGTCCTGACGCAAGGTAAGCCGGCCCACCTTCAATTCAAATGTCCGCACCATTAGGCGCCCGTTTCCCTACTCTGGCTACCGCCGGAGCGACCACTTCCGCCGCTGCCTTGACATCCCTCATAACTTCCGGTCGCCTTGTCTGCTTCTAAGGTCCTCGGCACTCTTCTAGCTCTCCGTGGTCATCTATAATTTGGCCACTTGCGACAGCCGTGGGGGCTTAATAGCCCTGGGACTGGGAGCAGCAGCGTCAGCAGCTGACTGCAACGGTGTTGGCGAATGACTTGCTAGCTTGCTACATTAGCGGAACGATCGGTCCGCGCGGACGTAGAGCTTCAGACAAAGCAGAGTTGAAACACGGAGAGTGCAGCTCGTAAGTCAACGGGGATGTTAACCATGTTCACGACTTATCTAGAGAAGCAGTAGCAACCATGTCGATGACAAAAGCTTTCGAGCCTGAGTCGTGCGCTTGCTAAGCTTGCATTTATCCTACGCTCTGCATACGCTGAATGATTATCGAGCAGCTTTGACCAAGGCACAATCATGAACTTTACGATGTATTACGTAGTTAATATTGGCCAGTTGCCGTAAAAGTGCGACCAGTAAGTGTGCAGGTCTAATTTTTGATTGTGGAGCAATTATCCATCGGACGGCCGGATGAACGCTGCTTAGAAGTTGGCCGAATAGTTGTTGACACCTGTTTTAACATACAGGCGTTTACTGTTTACGAGTCGCTGTGTCCGTTGTTGTCGCCGTGGCGAAAGAGTACGTTGTTCCGTTCACGCAGGAGATAGCCGAAGCCTAAATATCTGGACATATGAAAATCGATGCCGTACTCAATCCAGTTTGATGCGACAGTTATTGTTGATCGAAAGTTAAAGTACGTTTTCTTTTTTGGTTAACGATACTGTGTTAACGAAATGTTGCCTGTAAGTTACATATCGATTTGGGTCGTCCATCAACAGTCTGTTCCGTAGATCAGTAAGCCAGATGCTGTACGTAGATGCACCTACATAAAGCATGTTCAAACTAAGTAATAATTGTAATAAGTGAATAAAATCTATTAAAACGTGTATCGTTTCGTATGTTATCGATTAGACGATGAGAAAAAGGGCCAGAACTTGAAAAATTAGTGCTTAGTTAATATTACACATCTAATTAAACAAGGAACCAAGGACGAACTTGCAACATCCGCTTGCTCTACTAAAATAGTGGTTCTCTCAAAAAATTCAAAATCAAAAATAGTTGTCGAAATTTAATTTCGCAACTTTGCCCTAATATAAGATTGAAATATATAACATGTTGAAGTAGCAATCCCACTACCAGTACGTGCATTTTCGTGTCATTTACCGAACAGAGTACTTATTAATCAATAAACTTATATGTTATCGGTATGAACTAATATTATATGAACTGTATTCTATGTGACAAATGTTATAATGTCAAACGAAACAGAGATCCTTAACTCAGACGTAAGGAAAGGTAGCCTATAATAACTATACAGCTGTTATGTCTTACAGAAATCATTGTTCCGTACTTCGAGTACTTACTAAGAATTGAAAACTAAGTTTATATGACTGCTGCAGGAACCGCAGGCTTTCACGTCCATGTAACATAAATTTAGCATTTCATAAATTCGATTGCGTTACACTGTAGATTAAAGTTAACGAGCAGCTTGATTTTCATGCGGATCGATTTTTTTTTTTATTTGTGTTTAAAGATACTTCGTGCTAGCTCTTGTCATCTGAACACCGCAGCAATCGCCAGCCACCCACAGGTTTTTCCCTCATCTCTAGCCGTTGCTGGTAATTTCTGTCTCAACAGATTTACGTGTATCATCGAAGTCAAGCCAGGCCTCGGTGAAAGGGATTGACAATTGCTATATACGTGGTCATCAAAGCAGCGAAATGAGTTTCGTAACAAGCGCTTGTAACACTGTTTTACGCTTGGCTCCAGTCTCAAGAACTTCCTGATGATTAGCAAATTGTGTGGTGTCATAGTCCGCCACACATTCGTTGCTAATTAGGGAAAGTCCGATCGTTCGTATACCGCAGTGAGCTGCTGTGATGACCTCATGGCAGGTGCTCATACCGCAAGCGTCTGCTCCAATAGCTCGTAACATGCGGATTTCCGCCACCGTCTCGAAGTTTGGTCCTCCCTGCATACAGTAGACGCCCTCCTTAATAAAATCCTTCGCACCGACTTCAGCCGCAACTTCTTTAGCAAGCTTCCGTAACTTCGGACAATATGCGTTGTTCATCGCCGGAAATCGGGGTCCCCAACGCTCATCATTATAGCCGTTCAAAGGGTTCAGGCCTGCCATGCCTGGCAAATTGATGTGGTCCTTAATGATCATAATGTCGCCCATCTTATAGTTCGCATTAACTCCACCAGCAGCATTCGTGACAACGAGGAACTGAACACCCATGAGCTTCATGAGTCTCACCGGCATCGCGCATTTCCACAGCGGATAGCCTTCATATGGATGGAAACGGCCTTGCATACATACAATAATTTTGTCACCTAACTTCCCAAACACAAATCTGCCCTGGTGGCCGACTACGGTACTCTGGGGGAAATCCGGGATGTCCTTGTACTCCACAGTCTCCTGCTCTTTTACAACCTCAGCAATCGTATTCAGTCCCGATCCACAGATGATCAAGATCGTGGGCCGATGTTTCGTCCGACTGGCGATGTTGTCCGAGATACTCTTCATGTGCTCGTAACTATAACAAGCTTCCGCCATTATGCTGTTACCGGACCTTTTTCCGACGTTTACTAACCTTCGACGAGTCTACGACTTGGACAGCACAACAAAAACACACAATGTTGTATTTTAAACTGTTCTGATTTGTTGGTCTACTCGCAGCGAAATGCGCGCTTCAATGGCACAGCCTTCTTGAGCCGATTTTTACTACCTCTAATCGAACGATGGAAAGCTCACGTTTTTGCGCGTTCTCTAAAGTCCTGCCAGTCGGGGACGTCCGGTGTAAGTCAGTTGTGACAGGTACTTGCCCCCGTCTGCCTCCCTT
Source organism: Varroa destructor (assembly GCF_002443255.2). Lineage (NCBI taxonomy): Eukaryota > Metazoa > Arthropoda > Arachnida > Mesostigmata > Varroidae > Varroa > Varroa destructor. The sequence continues at coordinate 8,774,994 of NW_019211455.1, forward strand.
TCGACGCGCGTGAAGACGTGGAGAGATCGACCGTCGGAAGCACGGGCGAAATGCCGCGAAAAACAATAGTTATTAGTGACCCTGTCTTTCCGAATGCTAAACTTCGTTGTAAAAAGATGCGCGGAAATATTGTTAGTCTTGTGACAAGCGATAGAATATCTAGACTGTGAGTCAGCACAGAAACGTGCCGCAGTAAATAACACTGAGCGAAGGCGCCCGTTACAGATAACGTTGATGATGAGATGTGATAACAATACTGATTTGGGATCAACTTTGCGGAGCCACTGAAAGGTCAGCTTTCCGACTCTTTTCACAGGTTATAGTAGCAGCTGTAGTAGATATCAGTCGTAGCGATACCGCTGCTGCTGGGTCTTTAACGCTCGGCGCCGTGCGTTAGGTCGTGTTTTCGAGATCGTTTTGCTGCAGCTTTAACTGATACTGCTGCTGCTGCTGCTGCTGTTGTTGTTACCAAAACGATGATGAACGAGTTGCGGGGCCACACTGATTTAGTCACTTGTCTTTCTATCTAGGATAGAAATGACGGCGCAAGCAGTGAACCTATTGCAGGTTACCTTCGTAGACGTCGTTGCTGCTTGTAGCACCTATTGTGAGGACAAATAAGTGTTAAGCGATGAAATAATCTTTCATAAACAAACAGGTAGATGAGATAGATACTACGCCATCACTTAGGTGTCACTGGCCCTGAGGAATCCAAATTTCTAGGACACGCAAAACGGTCAACGGTTGCCGGCACACCTTGTGACCCGACAAAAAAAAACTTCGCCCATTGTGTCTTTAATGCACACAAAAATGTTTATCAGATCTACGTCCCCTAATATCGCACGCTTTGCTTTCAGAAACAGAGGTGCCTTAGGACGCACGAGCATCAATTTGAGTGACTAAAAGAACGCACCATAAACGCACGATACCTCAAATTTCCCAAAAGAATACGTAAATATGTGCACAACGACCACATCGATACCAGGACGCGACAACTGAATTTTTTTTATTCAACTTCTAGCTTTGTCATATTTGAGCCGGTGTTATCTAGGGAGCAACTCAGATACGCCATGCTTAGGTATTTATGTCGTGCATTTTCAGACCTGTATACTTGTCTACTGGCACATAATTCATATGTGTAGTACAATAGGAAGTTGAGACACCGTAACAACTTGTTGCTTCAGCGGTTATTCGAGTTACTTTAGGCTAATATTAAAAATATAGGGTACGATTTTGACCCCATGAATTGAAAATAGTGGCGGCTTTTTAAATAAGCCACAAGCACCTTGAGATGCCAAAGACCTGCAAGCAAGGCATGCATTACAAAAGATCACCATACAATTACTTTGTGTTCATTTTGATGACACGATGCTACAGGCATATTTAATTGCAGTTCCGAGTCGATGGGCGCTTTAGCTACTTTGCCAACGTCCCCAATGTGATTGTTCAAGCACCTATCGCATGTCGATTGCGGTTTGACTGTTAAAAAAAGGATGAAGTCTTTTACCGGAACAGTTAGGTTTATAGGGCGGCGAAACCCCCGTTCAGTTTGATGTGTCTGAGCGCAGGCTAATCATTGACCAACATGTATGCTTTTCTGTTTCCAGTTCAAAGAGCCAATCACTAATTATCAACGTCTCAAATCCCATTACGTCGGTGATATTATCATAAACAGTTCGCTCGTTATATAATTACCAGCCTATATACAAGGCTGATTATATATGATTATCCCAACAAAAGAGGGAGACGGCTATCTTGGAGTCGTTCATAATAATACAACGATGTCGACTTTCTAGTTCAGCTACACAGTATTCACCTTCTTTGTTCTGTGCTAACTGGTCAGTGTGACCGGTCGCCATCTTTAAAGGGCGATTTACTCTCTGTATATTATTCGAAATTATGCTTAGGTAGTCGCTTCCGTGAGCATACGTTACATAAAGGAATTGCGACATCAAAATTGTAGCGTCTTTTTTTAGTGTCAGGCCTACATAGTGCCTGACACTATAGTAGTATAAACTTAACTTCGTATGATATATGTGATATGGGAAACCTATTATTCCTATTATCCAACACGTTCTTACATGTAGTCGAATCGAAAATCACTTTTGATTTAATAGGCGATCCCGCATCGACAATGAGAGGACAAATTTAAGAACTGGTTCTAGAAACCTGATAAAAATCTAGTAATCATAATCGGAACAAATGGTCGTTTGCCAAGTAGGTTATTTAATTGCTGTTATTCTGCCCTGATCATTCGGATAACTTAGAGTGAAATGAAACTTACAATTGTATACAAGAAGTATGTTACGGGCGGTTCAACCACTCTCTGAGCCGAACTATGCTTCGAAATATCGTGATCAGTTCTAAATGATTGCGAACGGCACAATCTTTCATTGAAATTCATTTATAGTTTTCTGGCCGGTTGTAAATATACCTCCATAGTGGTTGCAATACGCAGCAGTATCTCGAAAATGACTCATTTTTCTTCGATCTGCTATCAATGGCTGCATAACTACGATGTTTTCAGACAATATTTTATCTACCAGTCAGCCGTGAGTGACGTTGGCTTTCATTAGAATAGTTAATATAGCTATATAATAGCCCTTGGCTCCTGATGGTCCGTCGGCCTTCGTTTTACTCGAATACCCAACCCGTAGTCGTTTGTGAATGTGCGTAGCGTAAACCAATTTAAGGGGTAGGCTGTTCGTACCGTTAAATACTGACCCTATTGGAATATGTATTAGTATGAACTCTAAATGTGTCATACCTATAGAAAACGCAGAAAAAAGTAAACATTTTTTGAAACAAACACAGTGCTCAACGACGCGTATTTGATATATATATATATATATAATTACGCATTGTAAGTCAGTACTCGTTGTCCGTTACGCATCGTTTAGCACTGTGTCTATTTCAAAAAAGGTTTACTTTTTTCTGCGTTTTCTATATA